>NC_041217.1:17162717-17209681 GCF_002837175.3 Physeter macrocephalus
CCCCTGCATCGGCAGGCGGACGCGCAACCACTGCGCCACCAGGGAAGCCCTATGATGCGTTTTAATATAGCAGAAAGTTAGATGATTCAAGACATCCTTTTCCTCGCCAGTCTGGTTTCTTCTCCTGCTCTCCTTGGGCATTTTTTGTGGAATGGGAGCGAATCTCTGGAAGTGATCGCTAAGGCCCTGTTACCTACGCTGGGGTGAAGCTTGGAGCAAAGTCCGTGGGCTGACATTTGCATGTGCTTCTCTCTGCGGGAGGATCAGGCAGTGGCTTCGGGGATGCATTAAATTGGTAACCACACACCAGCAATCTCAACAGTTGGTGGCCACTGTCCACCAGGAAAAGGCACAGAAACCTTCTCTCCTTGCAGGTTTAATTGTTTAGACTGCAGGTTCTTTGGAAAATAAAGCAGCACATAAGAGCAAATAGGACTTTATTAATAAATCATGAGCTGAATTTCTGTTAGGAGCTGAAATGAAGCAAAATGGGTCCAATTTGCCTGTAGGTACATTGGGGGTATGATAAGTAATTTTTAAAATTTGGTAATGTGCGTTAAAGGTAATTAAATGTCACGATAGAAAAGGGAGAGATGGATAGATAGATAGATAGATAGATGGATGGATAAATAGGTGTTAAATATATCTATGCTTGGCCCAGTTCCTCTTTCTGCCTTCCTCATTCCCCCAGAGGTTACTTATTTTTAGGAGCTGTTTAAAAAAAAAATAATATAAGGAAGAAATATTTTCTAGCATGAAAAGATGTGACAGTGTTTTATACCCTCTTGTGTTGCTCTTCATCCAAACTTCATCTTTTGAATATTGGCTTCAAATCCTGCCTGAAAGGGGACATAAATAAAGTGAAATGGCTAATGGACTAAAAACACTTATGATCAGGTTTTCATAACTAACATTATTGATAGCTTCTACCGCGCAGGCACCTGCACACAGTGCAATATCCATTTCTAAAGTAAGATTTAGAGCCCTATTTGCAATAAAAAGGCTAGCACATGCAAATAAAGAATTCGAGAGTGAGGCCGGCAATGGCCTCCCCCAAGAGAGGGAGGAAAGACCTCTTTCCATAGCAGAACTGACCACCGGGGACACAGAACACTTTTTCAGATTTCAGACGTGGCTGTGCATTTCATGGCGTCCTGGGAGGGTCTTCAGGGACAGAAAATTGTCAAGTCCTTAATTTGGAAACAACCACTTCTTTCTCCTCAATGGCTTAGTATTTGCACTTGGTCAGGCATATAAATTTGCATTTCTGTACACTGAAACAATAACAAAATCGTTTTGCAGGAAATGTAACACAATACAAATAAGGAAGCAGGCAAGATGGGGATATTTTCATGGAGTCTGGTGCTTTCCACGTCCATTTTAAGGTGATTTTCCTGTTGTTTTTTTTTCCTGTAAAGATTTCTATTTTAGCAAAGACAGTTGAAGAAAAGCCTTTGAGATGACTAGAAATTTAATTTGTGTTCAAAAATTTTCATATCAATAACCCTCTCTTTCAAGATATTTTAGCTGTAGTAACAATAAGAAGATGCTAGCAACACAGAAAGCCTTTTATCTGCTTCTTGCTATTGAGATAGTGTTTGGAAGGCATAATTTTCTTCTCTTTTAGTTCTTACTATTCCCATCGGAGTAAAAAAAATTTTTTTTTCTTCAAATTCTGGACTTTATTATTCTAAAAAAATTAAGTTCAGGTTACATAGGAAACTGGAAATTATGGCTTTATTAAATTAAATTAATTCAAAAGAGCATTGGATTTGTGGGACTTGTATAGTTACTCATATCTACAACTTCTATTATGGTAGGATCCCCTCCTTCAATTATATTGAAAATATGAATGCCAGTATACAGTCCCCCTTGGAACTGTGCATTAATGTGAGAGATTGTCACCTCTGTACTCTAAAGAATAGTGATAGTTTCCAAGTTATATAGCAATCAACAGCAAAACATTTCTCCCTCCCTTCAGAATCTCATGGTACTGCAAAGTATTACTGAGAGAGAAAAATGTTTTATACGGGAAATTGCAACCAAGGTTTCACACGTAACTGTATCAGTGTTTAGTTGTGAGTCCCTATTTTTGTCCTTTCTTTTGTCCGAATTTGAGTGTAACAGAGAACAAAGAGAGACATGAAAAGGAGGATGCAGAATGACTGAAAACTCTTCATAAATGGCAAACTCATTGCTCAGAGACAAGCTGAGGCCTCATTGCTGAGGACAGACACAGCCCAGATGCCCGGATGCAATCAGTGCTACCTGGGAGGGAGCTGGGAACGATGAGACAAGTGTGACGCTGCTCCCCCCATCCCCTCACCCCACCCACTCCCACCTCCAGAGCAAAGAAAGGGCCAGCAGTCCAAATCACAAATCCAGCCTGCTGCAGACGAACACCGATCCAGACAGTGTCTGCTATGTGAGAGACAGCTCAAAGGGATGCTCGAGTCTTGTGACAGCTAGGGTTGTGACATATCAGCAAAGAGTGGCAGCTGGGTGAAGACAAGTGGAAGACACCCTAGCATAAGAGGGGGAAGGAGGTTGCCGAGAGTTGAATTGTCTCCCCCAGAAAGACGTGCTGAAGTCCTGATCTTTGGTCCCTGTAATATGAGCTTATTGGCAGATGCAGTCGAGTTAAGATGAGGTTGTACTGTATTAGACTGCACCCTAAATCTAATAACTGGTGTCCTCATAAAGAGAGAGAGATTCAGAGACAGAGAGAGAATGCCATATAATGATGCAGGCAGAGACTGGAGTGATGTATATTCAAGCCAGGGAACTCCAAGGATGGCGGGCAACCACCAGAAGCTAGGAGAGGGGCATGGAACATCTGTCTCCCTCAGAGTATAGAGAAGGAAGCAACCCTGCTAAAACCTTGATTTCAAATTTCTAGTCTCCAGTATGATGAAAGAATAAATTTCTGCTATTTTAAGCCAACTGGTATGTGGTATTTTGTGGCAGCCCTAGGAAACTAACACAGAGGTGAATAGGAACATGACCTACTACCTTCTTCCCATTTTCTCCTAGCAGTCCCTGAACCAGAATCTGTCCTGGTATCTTTCATACTCTCCTGAACAGACTCGCAGACTGACTGGCACCTCATGCACCCAAGGCATATCATGGGATTTATGAAACCATCAAAACCTTCACAACTAACAGGAGGGATCTCATTTACTTAAATTTATGTCTATAGTTGTGAAAATGAAACATAATTTTAAAGGACTCTGTCTTCTGTGGAAGTTTTCCTGTTATAACTTCTGGGTAAAATTGAATACTCTTTGCCATTAACAGGGGGGTCAAAGGGATTCATTAAAGCACTAGCCTGTTATTCTAGGGGCTTCTAACTAGCTGAAGGGAGAGAGAGAAACAATGAATCACGAGCATCCCTTTTGCTTTGCCTGCATGTCTCTTTCCCCTTCCCTCTAATATGTCTCCTTCTTATATCTCATGGATTAAACACCTAGTAGACAAACGGACATTAAGTAAAGGCAGACATGAAACCATTTCAAGGATCTCATGTGGAAGAATGAGTATGAATTTGGAAGGCAGGGAATCCTAGTGCATCACTTACTAAGCTGTGACCTTTGGCAAGAAGTTTACTCATTCATTCAACAAAAACATAATGACCACCCACTCTGAGCTGGCCACTGGAGTTACAACAATAAATAAGGCAGACGTGGGCCCTTCACTCAAAATATTTCATTCTATTTAACTGTCTTCTCCAAAGCTCAGCTTCCTCCTCTGTTAATTTGGCATGATTATAACATCAAATTCATGCGGAAAGTGTGAGGGAAGGAATGAAATACAATACATGTGAAGGAATTGTGAAGCCCAGTAAAATTAGCTATTATTTCCACTGCATAGGAAATACCTTAAGAGTAAAAACGGTTTGCTATTTGCCTTTAGTAGGCCCTGCACCTTGCACAATGCTTGGCGTTTAGTAGATACTCAGTGAACATTTATTGTATGATTATGAACACCAATAGAGATCAGATTAGTCACTTCCTCATCTGCTCTTCACAACTGGTACAGCACTTTGAACAATACACGATGTGAGAGCACGTTATGTTCATCTTGGTATTCTTCTCGCCCTTCTTTACCTGACACAATCGCTGGAGCATAGATGGTGCTTGGAATTGACCTGAGTAAAATGTCTGTCAGTTAATAATCATTTCAAATAGAAAACTTAAGCAGGGAAGGATCAGCGCTCAGCCGTGTCTGCTCCATGCCCTGCTGAACCGGGGTCCGTCACAGTCCTCTCTCACTGGCCAGCTGCCAATACTGAGGATTTCATTATCAGCTCCACCCAGGTTTGGAAATGACCCTAAATATGCTTGTTAGTATATAAGAGACTGGGTGGATGTTGGACAAGGTTTCCGTGTGGAAGGGACTCAAAATAACGTTTAGGTAATGAGAGGGTAGAGTTGTAGGGGAGGGAGTATATCCTACAGCGAAAATAACATACACGAGGGACTGAAAATGGGAGATAAGATGGAAATTTTGTGAAACAAAGAAATCCACCATGGCTGAAGCATAAGTCAGGAGGAGAGTGGTCCAAGATGAGGGGTGGGCAGGGGCTAGGGCTGGGTTGGCAACCTCCGCAATATTGACATTTGGGGCCAGAAAATTCTCTGATGTGGAGTTCTGTCCTGTGCCTTGTGGATGCTTAGCAGCACGATCGCTATATGCCAACAGTATGCCCCACTGGATGACCAAAAATGGCTCCAGATACTGCCAAAGGCCCCTTGGGGGAAAAACTTCTGAGACTGAGAACCACTGGGCTGCTAGGCCATTGCAGGGCCTTGAAGGTCACATAAGGAAGTATAGGAGATCACTGTGACCTGACTTGCAGTTTGAAGAAATCATTTCCTGCTGAATCCATGCAGGGAGACCAACTGGGAGGCCATGGCAAGAAGTCCGCTGGAGGGAAAATGGAGGTTTTGACCAAGATAGTGGCAGTAGGATGGACAGAACCTGGTAGATTCAAGAAATATTAGGAAGTAGAATGCGAGTGGTATTCATAATCTTGCCAGGCATCTTTTTTCTGACCTTTTTCACTGTTCTGTTGGACCCTACTCAAGGCCTGGGGAAGAACCAGCAGAGTAGGTCTTCTTGTTAATACCCATCTGATTTCAATTGGTTACATCTTTTTTTCTGATTCAGGAGACCTCTTTGCTTATTACTTACTGCTTATCACTATAATTTCTAACTCTTTACTTTTTATTAAGGTTGACATTGGAACTGTCTGTGAAGGACATTGTTTGCATGTCCTTTTGAAGAGAAGCTCAGGCCACACAGGCCCATTTTGATTATCTACCTGTTTTTCCTGGAGGCAGGAAATTACTAGAAGCTTGTCAAAGCAGTTCCCATCCTTCCACTGATCCCCATTTTACAAGGAAACTCAGGGAGGAATCCCAAGTATAAAGGACCAAAAAAGTAGCATTGATGAGTCTACCACAATCTGAGCTTGCTGAAGTCAGCAGAATGGTCTTCTGGTTATCTCACAGAAAAATCAACAGTAGTCAGAATACATTTATTACCCTACTTAGTGGATTTCAGGAACAATCTCATCATGATCCCCCTCACACAGTATAAGGCCTTTTCCCTTAGTAAAAAGAGGAACCAAAGGTCATAGCTTCCCTGCAACTTCTATCCACTAATTGGAGAGACCCTATACTAGGTGAGGCTGAACATAATTGGGCCATTACTTAATCCCATTACAAAATAAAAAATATACAATTTCACTTTTGTTGGTTTTCCTGTGAGTGAGACACAGATCATCAATGGATAGTCAAAGTGTAACAAGAATATTACTGACGGGTTTTCTAAATGTGAGATTCCAGCTCCAGGGATTCTATTAATATTCCTCACGTTAAAGAACCTGAATGGACATGTAGCCATTTGGGACCTGCTTCTGATCCAAAGCGATTCTAAATATCTAGTTTTACCATTGTGAGCTGTATTCAATGGCAAGCTCAGGAAATAATATTGACACTGAGAGGAAAAATCTCTTCTTCAGTAAAGACACCAAGGTTTCCTTAAAGCCAACAATATTCCAGGAGCAATTTATTAAAATTCCTCCCCGAAAGATCTGTGGGTAAATATAAATAGAGGCAAAGCCATGGTACGCACTTCAACCTAGAGCCGTATGCACACATCTGGATTGGGACCTCGAAATCTGGTCTCAGGTCACTGGAGGACCTCTAGCTTCATGGAGGCACCTTCTCTGGAGGTGAAGCTAGCTACAAATTCTATTACAAACCCTCACATTCTCCACCCATTTCTCTTGTCTCCTGTGCAAAGACAAGGCCCTAGTGTGCTGAGTTTGATGCTGTTGTTGTTGCCAAATGTTGTCTAGTTTCCATCTTAAGAAAATTAATTTCATGTTTTCTACTTTCATATGAATGAGTCCATTGGAAATGACAAAATGAACAAAGCTTGAAAGAAAATGAGAAAAGCAAGTAGGCAATGTGCTCTAGCTTACCTTGAAAGTGTTTGTGGTAATAATGGCCATTTTTCATTTGTTGTGATAGTGGCTAAGATTAGGCTTCATCAAACACATGACTATCCCCAACTTTTTTTAAAAGGAAAGTTCTGTGTATTTAATACCACAACAACTCCCCAAGGTAGTGGAGTCCAAAATGCTGGAAAGTTAATATTTCAACAGAGCCTGAAAAGGACAACCTCGTTTTCCGTGGAGAGGCAACGTGATGTCAAAGAAAGAACACAGAGCTGGGAGTCAGGCCCGTGAGTGTTGGACAGTTCCTCCTCCTGTGTGGCCTTGGGCATATCGGTCTCAACCCACCTGCTCTCATACATCTAAGGCCTTGTCAGGCATTAAAATTCTATGATTAAAAGAAAAAGGGGCATATATCCAGAGAAAACTATAATTCAAAAAGATCCATGCTATGTTCATAGCAGCACTATTCACACTAGCCAAGACATGGAAACACCCTAAATGTCCATCGACAGATGAATGGATAAAGAAGATGTGGTATGTATAGACGATGGACTATTACTCAGCCATAAAAATGAATGAAATAATGCCATCTGCAGCAACATGGATGCAACTAGAGATTATCATACCAAGTGAAGGAAGTCAGAAAGAGAAAGACAAATACCATATGATATCACTTGTATGTGGAATCTAAAATATGACACAAATGAAACATGAACAGAAACAGAATCACGGACATAGAGAACAGATTGGTGGTTGCCAAGGGGGAGGGGGTTGGGGGAGGGATGGAGTGGGAGGTTGGGGTCAGCAGATGTAAGCTTTTAGATACAGAATGGATAAACAAGGTCCTACTGTGTAGCGCAGAGAACTACATTCAATATCCTATGATAAACCATAATGGAAAAGAATACAAAAAAAAGAATGTATATATATATATGTATAACTGAATCACTCTGCTGTACAGCAGTAATTAACACAACATTGTAAATCAACTATACTTCAATAAAAAAAAAAACAGAAACAAAATACAAAGAATCCACAAGATCACATGCTTTCTTTTAATCCTCCATGACTTCATATGACCACGAGAGGCAACAGAAAAACAAATTTCCTGGCTAAGAAAGGGGAGGTTGTCTTTTGGCGATTCATCCCTAATCTCTTTCTCAACTTGACAGCTCACTCCCCAGACTCACTGCATATTGGAATCCTTTACTGCCCAGGTCCAGGATCACTCTGAAAATAGAAATGTTTTTCTCACACGGCTGGGCAGCAAGTGTTCAGAACACGAGTGAAAGGCTAGACAAATCTCTCCGTTGTCTAAATGTCAAGATTCTTGTTATCACCCATCTGTGAATCAGAGATTCAGAAAACAGAATCCCTGCTTTCTAAGACAAAGAAGGCTGAGGTCTGAGTGATGCATTGTGCCCCATGCGGAGCCCATATTTTGAACCCAGCAAGTGTAACCAATACCCCTAAATTCAATAAGAAATAAACACCGAAAAACTCTGTAGGATAACAGCATCAGTGCTCTGTGCTTAGCATCCCTTCCAGGTACTGAGAGGAAAGCTTATTCAGTGCTGGTGGTAGTTAGTGCAGTGAAACAGCAGAAAATCTGGTGACAAAAGTCCTTATGGCATAATATTTAGTGGAAAAGTAGTATATACAACTCTGATCCAAATTATATTTAAACACAAATGTAAATTTTTTTCTTTGTATGCATCTTTTCCAAAATTCTTACAGTAAAATTTGATTAATTTTGTTGTAAAAAATACAACCAATTCCATTTTGAAACTATAGAAATATTTAGCAAATCTACGTGAGTTGAGAAGTCACCCCAGTTTTAACTTGTATCTTTCTCAAAATTTTATCCACGTATTGATGACTTTGGCTTGTTATGCCAAAAATGTACATGCTTTTTGCTAAGCACAGGAGAGGCGGATATTATATTACAGCATTTAAATGCTCTCTTATTCTATTGTGTGTGTGACCCTGTAGGGCAAGTTGGAAGATGAGGAGTAGCAACCATAAAATTCCTACCATTAATCTCATAGCACTTGGCATTATATGAATATTTGCCTGCAGTGGTTTATTGTGCAATAACAAAAAGGGGGGGTGGTGGCTTTAAAATAGCTAGTTTACAAACATTGTATCTTTACAGATAAAGCTGAATATGGTCAACTTTCCTGAATCAGTGGGGTGGTGCTAATGAAATTACAATTAGAGAATCGATAAAAATAGACAGAATTTAAATACAAAAGACTATGTACTGTACAATTCTATTTATACAAAATTGTAGAAAAGGCAAAACTAGAGTGTCAGAAAGGAGCTCAATTGTTGTTAGGGGGCTGGGGGTAGATTGAAGGGGTCTAATACAAAGGGACACGAGAACACTTTAGGGTGAGGAGACGATGCCATATCTTAATTATTGTGGTGACGTGATTCTGTACAAGCACTCATCAAACTACACTTTTAAAATTGGTCAATTTTAGTGCATGTAATATCTTAATAATAAAACCTTAATACCTTAATAATAATAACATAATAACTTAATAGACATAAAAGAGGAGGAAATGGGCAAGATTTGCCTAGACCTATTCATTTGAGGCAACACCTAAAGTTCTAGAAAGGGGACAAATTGCAGCATTTACCATACGTGGTAAGAGTTCCATTAAAGATCCACAAGAGGATCTTTAGCTGACATTTTCCTTGTTTACTTCTCGACTGGTTGATGGGATTTTTGTTCACTCAGTCCCATAAGAATATAATCTCCGTAAGAAGAAATGTCCTAGTTTGTCTTGCTCTTAGCTGTATCTTAAACACCTATGATAGTGTCTGGCATATAAATATTTTTGACTGAATAAAATAAACAAATACATAAGAAAATTTCAGATCCCGGTAGGTGCTATGAGGATGCCTTATAGTAAGGAAGGTTCCCAATTAAATTTGCCCGAACGAAATATTTTCTGTATGGTGAGCCCGGATAATAATTTTGAGACATTTAAGTTTTTCTCTCTAGACTCCTCCCTTCTTTTTAGTTGCAAGCAGATAACCAGGCCTTTGTAATTTATTGAACCTGAGACTTATAGGGTGATAAACAAGTTGTTTGAAATTTGTTACTCTTCAAGTCTTTGTAAAATCATGAATTCACCCTAAGAGATTATATATCCCAGGGCTGTTGAAAAGGGTGGGAATTCCTTCAAGCAACAAAGGGGAGAAGGGAAATATCCTGTGGACTGAAAACGGGGAGTTACTCCAGCAACAGAGGAATGCCATGACTGTGAAAAAGGGTCACCTTCAAGCCAGCGGACCACTTTTCCCAGGTGAGATCACCCCTTGCCTAGATTGCTACAGGATTTCATAGTTGTTCAGCGAGCCCACAGACAGATACCAAAGAAAGACTCTGAGCTGTACCTGAATTTTGCTCCTTTCACTGGCTGACGATCAGATGAACTCCATCATTACTGCATTTCCCTTTTTCCCCCAAATCACCATCTGAAACCTCTGGATCATCCATCTTCACACAGACACTTGTCCTATGCTGCTTGGAAAATCTCCCTCGCTCTACTCCCTGTCCTCTCAACCCTTCTACTCCGCCCTACATCCACCAAAACCTGTCATCAGCAGGTTCCCTACATCTTCAGCCTCTTCCCTCAGGATTCCTTTCACATCCTGTTCAACTGAAACTTGACTGACCTTAGAAATCTCTCATAGGGAGGCTGCTTTTTTTTTTTTTCCTGTGGCACATGAAGTAGCCAAAGTATTCTTCCTGTTCCTCTTTGCCAATCTTGCTTCTCCTTTTTTAAAACCACATCTTCCTGAAATGTCTGCTCCCACTCAACTTGTTTTGTCATCCTCCAGTCTCAGCACCTTATTCATTATGGATTTTAGCACTGTTCTCATCCTTGGTGACCTCAGCAGCCACATAGACTCACGGCTCTCACCTTCACTGTGTATCAGAATGAACTGGAATGCTTGTTGAAAATACCAGGGCTGATGTCCTATCCCCAGAGATTTGGATTTAGTTATTCTGGCATAGGAATTCTCTCTCAGTAGGAAGTGGATCTCCCACCTCAGTGCCCTCCTATCTGCCCCACGGAAGGAGGCAATAGTGCACCAGTCTTCCTGCCCAGTGGTGTCCGAAGAACAGGGAACTGATGTTCTTCCCACCGCCTGATGGAAGTAGGCAGGGCTTTGATGCCTGCCACGCGGTGTCAGAGGCTGAGTGAGCAACTGCCTTTCGTCCTCCACTCTGCCAAGTGGTGCTCTGGTTCCCTCACCAGGATAGTGTCAGCAGAGCCCAGCAGACAGCTGCACCTCCACCCCCATCGGCAGCAAAGAGGCAGAACGAGGCATACCGAGGGGGGAGGAGGTAGAGCCTCGTGTCAGTAGGGCCCCGCAGCCACAAAGCTCATGTCAGATCTCCACTCCTCCCTTCCCTGGTATCAGCAGCGCCCAACAGAGAGCTGAGTTGACACCTGCATTTGGAAACTGCTAAGCAACATGAATGAGTTCTACTTTTCTTGGTTGTCACTATATTTTTTTAAGTACAATCACTTGTTACAGTAACAACCAGGAATATTTGCACCTTAAATGCTAGAAGACAATCAATAGACTCTGAGACCACGATGAATGAGATGTTAAAACTATGACAAAGATTTTTTAAAAAGCCATCTTAAAATGCCTCAACAGTAACTATGAATTTCTTAAAACAAATGAAAAACTAGAAAACCTCAGGAAACAACTGTAAGTTATTTTTTAAAAGGACAGAATGGTATTTATAAAACTGGAAAATACAATCGCCAAAATAAAAACCTGGCTGGATAGGTTCAATAGTAGAGTGGATATGATGGAAGATATGACAGAAGAAGAAGAAAGACTGTATTAATATCCGATAAAGTGGACTTCAGAGCAAAGAAAATCACTAGAGGCAAACAGACATTACATAATGGTAAGAGGATTAATCCACCAGGAAGACATTAACAATCCTGCATGTGTACATACCAAGTAACAGAGACTCAAAATACATAATAACTGATAGAGCTGAAATCTTGATTCTGGGTATTTCACATGATCTTTTTGAGCCACAATGTCCTCATCTGTAAAATGGGGCTCTCAAACACCTGGTACGTTGCCTGGTACATAACAAGTGCTCAGTAAATAGAGCACTGGAAATCTTAGCCTCCCATGGCCATGTGAGAAGCCTGACCAAATGGTCCAGGCCACCTGATCTGTTTTACTCAGAGGAAGTCTCTCCTCTCACCACAAAGCAGCTCAGGATTCAGGCTGCAGCTCACCAGAGAACTCAGGGCTGCTCGAGCTGAGGGCTGCATGGGGCTCCGCAAAGCTGGGTTTCAAGTTCCTGGCACAGCCAAGCAAAGAGAGTGCTCTTCATAAGTCAGAGGAGCTATGCGTGCCCAGCTGGCCGCTGGCCTTGGTGGCAAAGCCTCTGCTCACGTCAGTGTAGACTTCAAAGACTGTCATGTCTGCCAGACAGGACCAGTAGGGGAGCCTCAGTCTGCGAACAGGAAGGATGACAGACCACTAGTGCTGACCAGACTCAGGACAGGTGCCCTACCCAGTGTCCTCTGGGAGTAAGCAGGTCTTAGTAAGTGCTGGGGAATCCCAGGGAAGAGGAGGGGTGGCAGGGGGAGGGGTGTGAGGACAGTGGTTTGTGTTTGGCTGAGCCTCCCTGAACCTCAGCATTGGCTCTCCTCTGTGGAAGGGTCACCATCCCTCCCTCTCAGCCTGAATGAGATGATGAAAATGTTCCCCTGTGCGGCGTGCCCACCGTGACCACTCACAAACTTCCAAGATAGATGAGATCAAGAGTGGAGATTTCTACTTTGAAAACACCCTATGAATACAATCTTATCCGCGCCTATCTTGACCTCACAATAGTGTTTAACAAAGATGATGCTTGCCTCCTTTTTGAAACACTTCTCTCTCTTGCTTTCTTAATTTCCTAATTCTTTCTACTTTCTGGCTATCCATTTTCATACATTGTCTACTCATCTCTAAATATTGGAGTTCCTGCCACCTGGACTGTAGCCTCCTTTTTCTCTTCTGCCTGGAAAATCTGCTCCAGGTTTTAATACCTGGGAGTTAAAACCCACCAAAGTGAGGTCATATGCTACCAAATTTTATACCTTGTATCTCTATCCCTGGCTTCTCTCTTGAGATCCAAGTACTTATTCAACATCTTGATTTAGATGTTAAGATCGTAAACCTAATAAGTCAAAGTAGAAACAATAGACTTTTCCCACTAAGCTGTTCTTCCCAGCCTTCCCCATATCAGCAAACAGCACCATGATCCACCTAGCCATTAAATCAAAAATCTAGGCATAATTTCTAATTCTTTTTCTCTCACATCCTATATCCAAACCATTAACAACTCTTTCCATGTCTAACATACACCCTTAATAGGTCAATTTTTATTTATCTCCACTACAGTCTGAGCCACCATGATCTCTCACATAGAATTTTACAGTAGCCTCCTAACTGGTCTGTGCATTGACACTCTGACTCACATGTTCTCCAACAGAACTAAAAGGGTCTTTGAGAAATGAGTTCTGATCCTGTTATGACTCTGTTTAAAATAGTCCCATGGCTCCCCATTTCTCTGGCACAAAGTTGAATGTCCTTGCCATGACCTACAAGGACATATTTAACCTGGCCCTTCTTAACCCTCTTATCTCAGCATGTCCTACACCTCCCTTGCTCACTATGCTTTATTCATGCTGGCTTTTGTTCCTCAAAGGAACCTGGCTTCTCCTGAAAAATTTTCCCCCGTATTGTCTCATGGCCATCTCAGTCGCACCATTCATATCCCAGCTCAAATGTCACCCCTTAGAGTTTCTCTGACCTCTATCTAAGGTACCCCACTCCAACCATCACCCTATTCCAAATCATTCTCTATTACATGACCCTGTTTTATTACCTTTCTAACACTATTATCTGCAGCTAGCCATTTTATTTTTATTTACTTATTTATTGTTGTCTCACTCACATAGAATGTAAGCCTCAATAAGAACAAGGACTTTGTCTGCTTTGTTAGGAATCCCTAGTGCCTAAAACAGAACCTGGCACATAAAATATTTGATGAATGAATGAGTGAATGAATGAATGGATGGCATGTCTAGGAAGGCTGGACCCTGGGACCTTACCGCTGGACAAATAATCTCTTGTCTTGGATGATGAAGCCATTCAATTTCAGAAGGATGAAATAAGAAGGCCGAGTTCTTAAGGCCTCTTCCATCTGTATCGCTGGTCTATTAAGGACACACAGATTGGGTTCAACTGTCACCGTGGGAAGGAAGTGGCAGTTCCTTGCATACAATTCGGGATGCACTTTCTACTCGTAGAAATGAGAATCTGAAAGTCTGGAAGGATCGAGGTAGCCCACTTTTCTCTTTTGGTTGCTTGGTCATTCAAAAATCCAGGGCAAATCTTGCCATGGCTGATGAATACTGCCTAAGAGACGGTTAACTCCCATAGGGAGGTGAGTGTTTAATGGAAAGGCTTTATGCAAGGTGGAATATGTCTTCATGATGCATGATAGTACCCCTGTCACTAATGAAGGCTCTGAGACCAGGAGTCCAAGAGTAATTTGTTCAAATGAAATAAAGCCTGTTAGTTTTGCCAGTATTCTCCTGCTTCGTTGCTTAACACCAACCGGATGATGTAATCTGTCCCTTTCTTGTTTACAGGGATGTTTCTAAAGAGGCAGTCAAACATTGCCTCAGTCTGGTTAGGAATAATGAGGCCACTGCCTGGCTCTTAATTATATCACCGGCAGAAGTCCAGTGCTAGAGGAGAGTAAAGATAAAGAGGAAAGCTATCCTATTTTTAAGGATGTTCCAAAGGATTCAGAAACATGTGTCCTTAAAATAAAGATGATAAGATTCAGAAACAGCCATATGAACAGGAGTCTGAAATGCTGGGGTTTTGGTGGTAGCTCCACTTTTCCTTTAGAGAGCAAAGTTACCTGGTTGGAGAAGGAATGGAGTTCTGGTTAGCTGCTCCTTAACGGATTTCAAAAGCCTTAAGGTGACTCACATGAAAGACCATTCCTAGCAATTTCTAGTCAATCTCCAGAGGAGACACAGAGCCATACACTCATTGGCATCTAAATTCTGCGAGTCCTCTTTTCCCACAAAGGAAGTTTCTCTACTTTGCTGTGTTCAGAGCCTTTCTACACAGAAGAATTTATGTTCATCTTTATATTCTTTCCATTCTGTTACTACTTTAAAAAAACACAGAGTTCAGAGCCAAACATTATCACCATCATCATCATCATTATAATTGTTACTATTAATTTTAGATTACTGCTATTAAATAACTTAGGAAAAGTTTGCGTATCAGTCTTGAATCTTAGATTTTGAACGAAGGGGGGATGGTTTGGGTAAACAATGTCTACCTGGAAATTTATTCTATAATGGCATAGAAATGTAAGCTGAAAAGATTTTTAGAGTTTATTTAGTGCAGCTCCCTTATTTTTAATATGAGGAAACGGAAACACCTTTACCTTTATGAAGGTAAAGCAACTTGACCAAGGTCATGTAGTGTATCCAGTGCAACGTTTTTTGGATGTAAAGAACAGAAAACCTGACTTATTATAAACTGACCTAAACAATGATCAAATTTATCTTACTAAAATGAAGGACATGTATAGGGCGGGAGTATTAGTTTTCTAGGGCTGCTGTAGCAAAATACCACGGACTGGGTGGCTTAAATAACATATGCTTATCTTCTCATAGTTCTAGAGGCTTCAAGGTGCCAGCAGGGGTGGTTTCTCCTGAGGCTTCTCTCTTTGGCTTATAAGTGGTCACCTTTTCTGTGTATATGCATCATTGGTATCTTTTCCTCTTCTTTTAATGACACCAGTCCTATTGGATTTAGGCCCACCCATAGGCCCTGATTTAACTTCAGTTATCTCTTTGAAGACTCTATCTCCAAATATAATCACATTGACAGTTAGATTTTCAACCTATGAACTTTGGGGACACAATTCAGTCCCTAACAGTGAATGCAGCTGGGCCCGGTGTTTTCTGTTTGGGGTGGTTATTAATTATTTATTCCATTTATTTAAGAGATACAGGCCTATTCAGATTGTCTATTTCTTCTTGTGTGAATCTGGGGAAAATGTATCTTTTAAGAAATTGGTCCATTTAATCTAGGTTATCAAATTTGTGGGCATAGAGTTGTTCATAGTACTCCTTTATTATACTTTTTACATCCATAGGATCTGTAGTGATGTCCTCTCTTTTGTTTCTAATATTTGTAATTTTTGAACTTGAAGTTCTTTTATTCTTAGCCTGGCTAGAGGCTTATCCATGTTATTGATCTTTTCAAAGAACCAGCTTTCGGTTTCATCGATTTTCTCTATTGAGATCCTCCTTTCAATTTTAGTGATTTCTGCTCTAACGCTTATTATTTCTTTTCTTCTGCTTACTTTGATTTAATTTGCTTTTTTCCTTCTAGTTTCCTAAAGTAGAAAGTTAGATTACTGATTTTAGATCTTTCTTCTTTATATGTATATCAATATATATATATATATATAAAATCAGTATATATATATAGAAATCAGTATATATATACATATATATATAGAATCAGTATATAAATAAGTATATATATATGTGTGTGTTTTTATTCCCTGACTTTCTATTTTGTTCAGTTGATCTATTTGTCTACTTGATGGCCATACTATACCGTTTTAATAACTGTAGGCTTATAATGTCTTGAAATTATGTAGTGCTAACTCTTCAACTTTGTCTTTCTTTTTCATTTGTTTTTTTGCTATTCTAGGATTTTTGAATTTTCATACGAATTTTAGAATCGGATTTTCAATTTCTACAAAAAAAGTCTGTTGGAATTTTGATTGGGATTTCATTGAATCTATAGATCAATTTGGGAAGAATAGATAATAGTGTTGCATCTTCTGATCCATGAACATGGTAGATCTCTCCATTTATTTGGATCGTCTTTAATTTTGGCTCAGCAATGCTTTGTAGTCTTCAGCATATAGGTCTTTCACATCTTTTACCCCTAAGTATTTTGTAGTTTTTGATGCTATTGTAAATAGCTCAAGCCCCTCTCCTGTAAGTCAACCCATTGCATGTGCAAATGTTATCTAGCTCTTTGTGCGTCACTCTGTGCTGGGGCTCGGAGAATTGTCTAAAAAATTGCTGATACTCTTGCTACTGTACTGCTATTGCTCTGAATAATAAATAAACTGTCCTTCCTCTCTTACCCAAAAGTCTTGTGTCTTCTACCAGCATTCATGAAATTTTGGCAGGCTTCTTGTTACCTTGCAAATAAGATAAAATCTCATACCCTTAAGTTTTTGACAGATACTCTAACCAATACCCTGTGAGTTGTGAGATTTTGCCAGTCTGGCTGGTGGGAATAGGCACCATTCCCAGTCCCACGTGTGCATAAGTAGCTGTTGACTCTAATTCTTTTGGGTGGTTCTTGGGTAGTTTCTCACATGTATGTGTTGATCAGTACTGACCTAAATCCCTGAGGGAGCCTCTTCACAGATCTCCTGAGTTGTCTCTCTTCTCTCTGGTACTCTATCCTGCTAACTCTAGTTGCCTTGGTCTTCTCTGACTCTCAGCTGTATCTTTCCAACTTGAAAAGTCTTCCAGGCTCAGCTTCGATCCCCTCTCTCTGTGCCCAGGTCTGGAAGCAGTACGCTGAGGAGATCATGGGATCACCTAGTTTGTTTCCCACCTCTCATTGGTCATTATCCTTCATTATCTAATGTCTGGTTCTTGAAAACTGTTGCTCTGTTTATTTTGTCTATTTTTTTGTTTCAGGTGGGAGGATAAATTTGCTCCCTGTTACTCCACCTTGACCAGATGTGAAAGTCATATGAATTCTTTATGTAGTCATCTCAAAATCGATTTTCTGTCTTGTTCACATTCTATTTACCTTTATATTTTGGTCATTTTCTTAGATACACAGTTTTTGGTTTTTATATAATTAGATCTATTGTTCTCTTTTTCAGAATTACTTCCATCGATTTTAAACTTGGAAAGTTGTTTCTACAATCCAGTAAATCAGACTTTCACTTCTTTTTTCTTCCTTACATTTATTTCATATTTAATTCTGGAATTAATTTTAGGGTAAGATGTGAGCCTCTAATTTCTTTTCTCACTAAACAGTTAATTTTACTAAAATAAGTTTTGCAGAATTTTTCTCTTCTCTCTTTTCCTCATGATAGTTCCTGCATAATATTTTAAGTTTTTACATATTCTAGAATTTGTTTCATTATCACTTATTTTTTCTTTTGATCTGTACATTTTAATTATTGTAGCTTTATGTATAGTATATTCTAATATCTGAACAGGCAAGCTTTGTCTCAAGACTCCTCTTTTTAAAAAATATTATTATCATTTACTTATTTTGAACCTTAGAATTATTTTATCAAGACTTTGCTCTTTTCCTTTCTTCTCCCCAAACCTTCCAATGGCACTTTTGTTGGAATAAATAAATAGCTTTAGAAAATTTGATCTGTCTTTCAGGAATATAGTACATCATTTCTTTTTTTTTTTTTTTTTTTCTTTTTTTAAGTTTTCCTTTACATCTCTTGTTAAAGTGACAAAATCAATTAAATAGTTAGTTATGATTTCTTTTCCTGTGAGTCCACATTTGATGACAGTCACTTCTTTGGGGGAATGTGTCCCACTAGTGTTTAGAGACCTAGCACTGCTCTTCTCGTAACTCTCTATCCTGACCCCTCGTTCTTGTGCCTTCCCACATAGCAACCCTGATGATATTCCCTATGATCCTGAGATATCTTCTTTCTCTTTACTCTCCTTTTATAGATTCCTTTCTCTGTAGAGAACCCAAGAATTCTTACTTAACCCAGAATATCTTTCCAGAGCATGCAGACCTTGCAGACCCAGCACCCCCTGCTCTGGATACACTGTGCAATTACCTCTCCCTCTTATCTGTTCCATGTCCAGTAGTTCAAAGCTCTTCAATGCACTCACATCAGCCAAGCTGCAACAAATCATCCAGAAGAAATTATTTTATCTGTTATCGTTCTATAAATATTTGCATGTTAACAAGGAACTCTACTCTGAATACCCCCCCCTCTTCTAAAAATAACTAAACCTTAACGGAACGGTTTAACGGTGCTGCAGGCTGGTAGGGACAGTATTTGGGTACTGATAATATTTCCATCACAACACTGATCTTTGTATCAGTTAAGGCCAATCAGGAGATGGAAACCACTTAGTAATTTGATTCGGAAAGTTTAACATACAGAATTGTTAACTTTAACAGAGGATTGGAATAACAAGGGATTGGCTAGTAAGACGTGAAGAGAACTCTAAAGAAGATAGTAATAGCAGATAAAAGGAGCAGAGTGATAACAGCACCCAAAGAAAAAGTGTGCCCCCTCCCCCTTTAGAAATTCTGGGTATTAAAGAAAAACAAGAAATGCTCTTCCAGGAAAATGCTAAGCTTAGGGAAAGCCTTTAGAATACGCCTAGCCGATGGAACACGATGTAAGAGTTTGCTACATTATCCCTTTGACTCATTAACTTTGTGAATGATTGTATCCTGTCATTCATTCATTCATTCATTTCTTCCAAAAATATGTTTGGGTTCTTACTACGGGCCAGGCTCCGTTGCTGGCCTCGGGGGTAGGGTAGTGAATGATATATGGCCCTTATTATCCAGGAGCCGACAAGTTAGGGAAAGGAAATAGGGGCAGCTTGTGGGAGCAGCTTCGAGGGAAAGCGAGGCTGGGAAAGCTGGTGTCAAAGGCTGACCTCAGGGAGAAGCTGGCCCCCGGAGGGAGGCAGGAGCAGCCCGCGGAGTGCAAAGCTTCTGTTTCCTCGGTCTACACCGCGCGGTCGGGCGCCTTGAGCGGGCGGGGAGGAGCTAGGTGGAAGGGAGGGGTGAAGGCCGGAACCCTTCACACTCCCGACCCAGGGGAAGAAAGCGAGGTTCTATTCGGTTTGCAATTGGAAGCCACTCAGGGCTTAATCAGAGGGAGATTATCGGGTCAAAGTTTTAAGAAAGATCTGGAGTTGCTGGCCGTGATCAGAGGAGAGGGGAGGACATTCTCATATTCTAACTATCGACCCCTCATGCAATTGTCCTCGCTTCCTCGCTTCTAGTGCGTTTAGTAGGCACGTTCGGGACGTTAGTCCAACACCATAAACCAACATGAAATAGGGCAGCAGATACGGAAACAGCAGTGGGGAGGAAATGAAAGTGGACCGGGTCGGGTTGGGGTCGGAGTGAGGCGGCGGACCAGGACAAGGGCGAGCTGGCAGAGGAGTCGGCTGAGAACGTATATTCACTGATTTTTATTATTGTTTTTTACTGGAGCAGATAGCACGTAAAGACAACCAATCAGTCCTCTTTCCAATCCATATTGTGAGCCTCCAGCCCAAGAACTCAAACAGCACCGCCCCGGAACCTTGTTTCTCCGGAACTAGATGCCGAAGTCTCTTGTGTTACCGCCGGACGCAACGCTCACGGGACGCTTCCGGTTAGGAATCATGGCCGCGGTCGTTCGAGAGTCACGTGTGAGTGCGGGGAAAAAGCTGAAAAATTCACTAAAGAAGAAGGGGAAGATGAAAATGGTATCCCCGGCTGCAGCATCGGAGCTGGAAGGTAAGGACAAAGATGCTGCCGATAATGAAGGTAACGTACGAGGGCTGAGTTTGGCTGCTCAGAGGAAAGGCCGGCATGAGTTTGCGGGAAGTAGGGGATGCGAATGCATTTGCCGCCAGCCGCCCGAATTTCGTCTCCTCAGGACGGCGAAGGGGCGACTTTGGCTCCTTGAGAAGGCTTGGGAAAGTGGTGTTCAGGGAAGGATCCCTGTTGCGTGTTAAAGCTTCCAAGTTCTTTTATTAGACATTTTTATCGTCACTGTAATGAATTAAAACAGATGAAACTGCTGCGTCTTATAGCAGCAAAAAGAAGCTTACAGTGGCGAGAGACGAAAGGAAGGGGGATATTTGAAATTACAAGAATGAGTTAGTTCTCATATGGAGCAAGGAGCAAAAGGCCGAAAGAGGAAGACGGATGGTATACTTTTCAGGTGCTTGCATGGCTCTCTCTGTCTCTCACTCCTTCAGTCTCTGATTCAATGCCTTGTCTGCGAGACTTGTCCCTGACCACCCTATCTAATGTACACCACTACTCTTCTCCGTGTCTCCCTGCCTTCACTTTTTGACTTATTACGCTGCTTTATTTTTCTCAGCGTTTCTCAAACCCTCTGACATTGTATATTTGCTGTGTGTCTCTCCCAGCTGGAATGTAAGTTCCATAAGAGGAGAGACTGCTCTGTACCCAGTGCCTAAGACAGTGCCTGCTGTGTTGTGCACCCTTCGCAGGTATTTAAGTAAATGAGTGAATAAACCTCGACTTCCAGGACTAAGAAGAAGAAAACTGTCATATACTACTGCAGTCCCTAGGTAATTGGAATCCTTATCTCCTGCCAAAGGAGTTAAGGAAAACAGACTATTCGTTGAGCAGGGATTGGAACACCTCCCAATATTTTTTGAACTCAATAGACTAGTTCCTGTGAGGTTGGCAGAGAAAGAAATACTACTACATTTGGAGCAGGATATCAGTATTGCTTACAGATTTATGTGGAAAGTAGATTTCTCTATTCAAGTACTGGATAATTTCAAGTTAGAGCTGTCCTGACTTCTCAGTGCATTATTGTAAATATGATTAGGTTCTAGGGTTCTCTTGCTATTATAGTTCAATTACATTTTGGGTTAAGAAGGCTTTTGGCTAATATAGAGACCTTATTATTCAATTCAGTTCAATGAACAATTGTGTTCTTCTGTATTCTGGTCACCCTCTGGGTGTTGAGGATACAAAGGATGAGTAAATTCCTGCCCTAGAATTACAGTCTCAGGGAAGATAGATATTAAACACAGGACTGTAATACAATGTATTGAGTATTATTAAGCGCTCATTATAAAGGTTATATTTACCATGATCCTGGTCCAGTTAAAAATGGTAAGGATGGAGACAGAGAAATCCATATCCTATAGAACCCAGCCTAGGCATTGCTTCCTCCTATCTTATACATATTACTCATAATATACTGTATTAGCTTCCTTCTATCTTATACATATTACTCATAATATACTGTATTATTATTTTATTTTAACGTGTCTCTCTCCTTTTGGATATAAGTTCAAGTGCTGGAACGCTGTCTTATGTATCTTTATTTTCATAGGGCCTTCCTTACACATTTTGGTACTAAGTACGTTTTCTTGCTGAATAAACATTGATAAGTAAGGTGTCATTTCATTGAAGCCTTAGTTTTCTAAGTCTAGGGGTGGAGAGGACAGTTTTCTCAGACATAGGAAAAGCACATACAGTGGCATGCAGCTTCTTAAAACGCATGGCTGGTTAGGTTGAGATGAATTGTTGGCTATGGCTCTAGCTCTTCAGAGGAGTCACTGAGACTAGGAACAGAGGATAAAGCCAGATTGTAAAGGACCTTGTTTGCCATATGAAGGAAATAGGATTCTCTATTTGTAGGCAGTATGGAGCGCTTGAGACCTTTTAAGCAAGAGGGTGACACATCTTTATAAACATCACTGCTAACTGTATGGTGACTGCCATAGAGAGCCAGAACAATCAGGCAACTGCAAAACTCTTAGGGATTGCACTAGGAAAGTACAGGGAAGACAGAGAGAAGGTCCCCACTTGAAATGTGTTTCAGAAGGAAAGCATTCAATTTTCCACATAACCAACTTCCAAATAAACTTGTAGCACCATAAATTTTGGGTGTACTATACTGTTAGAGGAAGTAGGTAATAATAACAATAATATTAGCTTAGGTACTGTGCTAAGCTCCCTACGTATCACTTTAATTCTGACAACAACCCTGTGAGACAGGGTTATTATTATCCTCATTTTACTTATAAGAAACTGAGACACAGAGCGGTTTTATCTTGCTCCCCCAATGCATAAGCGGATACACAAGTTGGTAAATGACACAACCATTATTGAAGTTTGCTCTAGAGCCTTTACTCTGACCCCTGACTCCGCTGATACGGTTGAGGAACCAGGAGGATAGAGATGATGAAAAAAAAAGCTCTCCGGAAAGTAAGAGCAGGGGCATAGAATCTTAAGAAAGATTGGGTATGAGGAAACCTTGGTGTTGTGACAGATTTTTCTTCCACTCAGGAAGGTTCCATCACTAAGGGGTGTTTTTGTGGTCAGATTTCTGTAGCATTCCTTCCGCTGTTTATAACTGTGTAGTCTTCATTCCTTCCTCGCTTCTTCCAACCTTCCTTCTTTTCTCCTAATATCCATGTATTATCTCTAGAAATGAATGATCACTTTTACTCAGTTGTATAAGAGGCACCTGTGTTTGTACTGCTTATTTACTATGACCTGCCTCAGTTTCCTCATCCCTAAAATGGAGGTGATAAGTGTCTCCTCAGGATTGTTGCAAAGATTCAATGAGCTCATATATGTAAAGCATTTAATGTTTGGCACAAGGCACCTACTCATAAATATTTGGATTAATGATCATGACATTTTTTCTGATCTAATAAAACTGCTAGTCCCATCTCTTGACCACCCAATAAGCCTTCCAGCCCTTGATAACCGTGATGTTTACAAGCTAGAGCTTTCTCCAGAAAAAAGGTTAGAATTTCCTCTGGTAACCCTGCAAGGTAGCTTATGGCGTGTCTGTTTTACAGATGAGGAGACAGAGGCTTGGAGATACTGTTTCCATTATGCCCCCCAGTGGAAAACTGTTCAGTCCATAGTTGCAGGATGTTGTCTCTTAATTCTGTCCTTCTTACTCCATAATCTAATCATTTAGTCATGTATTTGTGGTAAAATTCAGGATTAATAATAGTGATTTTGACAACTGTGGGTTGTCTATGCTTAGTTGTTCCATAGATACCTCACACTTAATATTTGCAAGGCTGAATGCATAATTTCATTTTCCCAAATACAGAATCCAGTGAATGAGGAGGATGGACTGTATCACTGTGAACGCTGATAGTCTGCACACCCAGCCTCCACGGCCTGACGGCTGCTTACTCCTCAAGGCTCACACCCTGTTGCCCCCCAGCTCACTAGTGTCACGGTTTCCGAACTCCTCGTTCCGTGAGCACACTTGCTCTCCTCCCTCCTGGCCGTGCTTATGCTGTCCTACTAGCTGCTCTGTTTCTTCACTCTTGTAACCAGCTTCTCTGTGTCCTTTAGGTTTCTACTTAGTTGTCTCCCTCTGCTGTTTCTTTCAGGATTTAGAATGTGTCTCTTCAATAGACATAAATAATAAAGGGCCTTTTATTTAATAAATTCAGTAATGTAGGTCCTTTGGATGGGACGTTTTCCTTTGGTTTAACTCAGAATTTGCTATTTAATATAAGAAATTGATTTTTTTCCTCTTGTGAAATCAGATATTTCTGGAAAAGTGACCCTTGGAAACAGCTTTTCTAGTTCAGATATTGGTGTACATGTGGCCTTGGCAGAACTCTTAAGTTATCAGAAATTTATGGAGAATGGATTCTGAGAGATTATAAAGGCAGACGATTGAATCTGACTTCAGACACATGAGGAATCAGCAAATTATAGGCTTATTATTAAAGTGTACCAGCTCATCAGGAAATTGAATTAGAGACTTATTTTTGAATTTTAATTGGTTCATAAAAATTGATAGGGATGTGCCTTATATCAACATTTGAAAGCAACTTCCTTTAGCAAGGTGCTACTTAAATTCCATAGAAAACACACAGATATAACCCATGTGTTGTTTTAACTTTATTTTTTATCTTCTGGCTTTAATTTCTTTTGACACATTGTGTAAGAAAGGTAGAAAAAGGTAGAAAATTGACCTACTCACATTTATGGAATTTATGCACTGTTGGAGGTTTAGACACAATACCTACTTGCTGCTGCTGCTTATTTTTTTTTTAAGATGTTGGGGGTAGGAGTTTATTAATTTATTTATTTTTGCTGTGTTGGGTCTTCGTTTCTGTGCGAGGGCTTTCTCTAGTTGTGGCAAGCGGGGGCCACTCTTCTTCATCGCGGTGCGTGGGCCTCTCACTATCGCGGCCTCTCTTGTTACGGAGCACAGGCTCCAGACGCACAGGCTCAGTAGTTGTGGCGCACGGGCCTAGTTGCTCTGCGGCATGTGGGATCCTCCCAGACGAGGGCTCAAACCCGTGTCCCCTGCATTAGCAGGCAGATTTTCAACCACTGCGCCACCAGGGAAGCCCAACTTGCTTCTTAAACTAATAGTCTTTATTAAAAGAAAAAAACCTCTGTAGTCAGTGAATCAACCCAAGAGAAAAAAGCCTTGATCCAGTGCCATGAAGTGATTGACCCCTCCCTCACAGAATGTGTCCATATGCCTATAAACTAGTAGGGAGGAATGGTAATTTCATTATTTTCTGAATTATCTGGTTACATACTTGAAAAATGGCCATATACTTCTAACACAAGACTTGATAACAATCGGTTTAGAAGGTCCTAGGAGCTATCCCTTCATTTTTGATAAACTACAAAACAGTATTCAAGATATAGTAACCTAGCAGATAAATGGGCTTTTCATCAAACTGTAGCTTATAGCCTCCTTCATCGTTTAAGTTACTTAAATAGCAAAGGAACATGCCTAAGAAATGAAGTGTGTCATAGTCCTCCTTGAGTGGTTTAGCAATTTATAGGACAGACTCAGGAAACAGACTACTTCCAGGCTCTGTCTGCTCTGGCTGGCCCAGATAGCACACAGTAATCACATCCGATAGTTTGTCCTGTGGTAGAACTTTCATTTTATTTTTGGTTATTTTTATGGAAACCTGGGGTAACTTTATTTATTTATTTATTTATTTATTTTTAGAGGTAAATGCTTTTTAAAAAAGTTTTCAAGTATCAATTTTGAATATTCTAAATTAAGTACTAATGGGCAGGAAAGATCACGTGACATGAGCGGAACAGATGATTTACACCTGGAGTGGGGAGCAGTGGTTTTGCAGAGCTCTGCATAACTAGGGTCGAAATGAGAATGGGCGCGGGCAATGGCTGTTCTGTTAACTGTGGCCTAGAGAGAAATTCCTTTTTAATTCCAGCTTTATTAAGCTATTTTGTGAATACTTTCTGCATTAGTTCAGTATACATTAGTCTGAGCTGAATCTTTGATTCAAAGCTTTGTAGTGCCTTAGAAAGCAACAGCCCTATCATCCTACCTTATTAACTTTGTGACTTTGGACTTTTTTTTGTAACTTTTCTAAGCTTGAGAACCGTTCCCTTTGTAAATAGAATAATAATAGCAACTCAAAGAGTATTGTGAGGATTAAATGATAACGCATAAAAAGTGTTTTAAATAGCACCTAGCCCTAAACACATGTTTTAGAGTGCTCGGAAAACTGTAGGATGGAGGCATCGACCACTTCTGAAAGAGAGTCAAAGGTGGCTTCTCACCATGAACGCCTGGTGCATGGGTTATAGACGATAGCCAAGACTGTGGGCGGCATGTGGGATCCTCCCAGACGAGGGCTCAAACCCGTGTCCCCTGCATTAGCAGGCAGATTTTCAACCACTGCGCCACCAGGGAAGCCCAACTTGCTTCTTAAACTAATAGTCTTTATTAAAAGAAAAAAACCTCTGTAGTCAGTGAATCAACCCAAGAGAAAAAAGCCTTGATCCAGTGCCATGAAGTGATTGACCCCTCCCTCACAGAATGTGTCCATATGCCTATAAACTAGTAGGGAGGAATGGTAATTTCATTATTTTCTGAATTATCTGGTTACATACTTGAAAAATGGCCATATACTTCTAACACAAGACTTGATAACAATCGGTTTAGAAGGTCCTAGGAGCTATCCCTTCATTTTTGATAAACTACAAAACAGTATTCAAGATATAGTAACCTAGCAGATAAATGGGCTTTTCATCAAACTGTAGCTTATAGCCTCCTTCATCGTTTAAGTTACTTAAATAGCAAAGGAACATGCCTAAGAAATGAAGTGTGTCATAGTCCTCCTTGAGTGGTTTAGCAATTTATAGGACAGACTCAGGAAACAGACTACTTCCAGGCTCTGTCTGCTCTGGCTGGCCCAGATAGCACACAGTAATCACATCCGATAGTTTGTCCTGTGGTAGAACTTTCATTTTATTTTTGGTTATTTTTATGGAAACCTGGGGTAACTTTATTTATTTATTTATTTATTTATTTTTAGAGGTAAATGCTTTTTAAAAAAGTTTTCAAGTATCAATTTTGAATATTCTAAATTAAGTACTAATGGGCAGGAAAGATCACGTGACATGAGCGGAACAGATGATTTACACCTGGAGTGGGGAGCAGTGGTTTTGCAGAGCTCTGCATAACTAGGGTCGAAATGAGAATGGGCGCGGGCAATGGCTGTTCTGTTAACTGTGGCCTAGAGAGAAATTCCTTTTTAATTCCAGCTTTATTAAGCTATTTTGTGAATACTTTCTGCATTAGTTCAGTATACATTAGTCTGAGCTGAATCTTTGATTCAAAGCTTTGTAGTGCCTTAGAAAGCAACAGCCCTATCATCCTACCTTATTAACTTTGTGACTTTGGACTTTTTTTTGTAACTTTTCTAAGCTTGAGAACCGTTCCCTTTGTAAATAGAATAATAATAGCAACTCAAAGAGTATTGTGAGGATTAAATGATAACGCATAAAAAGTGTTTTAAATAGCACCTAGCCCTAAACACATGTTTTAGAGTGCTCGGAAAACTGTAGGATGGAGGCATCGACCACTTCTGAAAGAGAGTCAAAGGTGGCTTCTCACCATGAACGCCTGGTGCATGGGTTATAGACGATAGCCAAGACTGTGGGTAGAATTATAGTGGAAGGAACATTTATTCCCCCTTCCCCCGTGTTTTTTGGCATCCTTTTTAAAGCTTTTGGGATTCCCCCCTGCTCTGGCTCCCAGGTTCTTTGTATCTTTGTCTGTCTTCTGGTTACTGTCATCTGTTTAGTGCCTACTATGTGCCAGGGCTGTGCTAAGTGCTTTTCCTGTGTTATTTAATCCTCATAACAACCCAGTGAGGTAGGTACTGTTTTTATTCCCATTTTACAGAGACACAGGGATTAGGTAACCTGCCCAAGATTATGCTGGTAGGAAGTAATGGTAACAGGACATAGTGCCAAGTCTGCCTAATTTTGTAATCTGAGCTCTTAACCCCTGTGCTGGAACTGATCATCTAAAGCTTCCCATTCAGCACCTCACATGTCCTGTAGATTCCAGCCACCAGAGTTATTTCTTCTTTGTTCCTCTCTTCTCCACAGCCACATTGTTTGTGTCCTGTGTGTGGTGTGTAATTGACATGTAAACATTTACTATGGGCTAGGCACTCGTTAAGAGCTTTGTATATATTAACTCATTTAATTATCACAAAACCGAAGAAGTAGATACTATTTTATTGCCATTTGTACAGACAAGGAAATTAAGGTTGAGAACATAAAAATCTTCAGAAAAGTCACATAGATTTGTGTCTGGAGTTAAGATTGAATCAGGCAGCCTGAGTTCTGTGTCTTTACTCTTTAACCACTGCTAGCTGATCTCAGTCAAATTTTTATGAGAGTTCTGTTTGATTTAGAATAAATTCTAAAGGTGTGAAGTAATATCAAGGTTAACAAATAGCCTTAATGCTCCCAGATGATATTTGTATTTTAAAAGAACCACCTTCTTAATCCAATAGAGAAACTTTTTTTAAAGTAAGGACTTGAGGTAGGTGGTAAGAGAAAAAAGCACTAGCAGTTTGGCCACTTACTGGAAGTACACACCTATAGTGCAGAACTTGGTGCTTGATGTATATTTTATTTCTTGGATGATAAATCAGACCAGCTTATTTATGTAAACCAACCAGCTTTTTGTACCCAGTTCTTACCATCCAGTCCCCAAATATCCAGTTTCAGCCAGTGTGAACTTCTTGTTATTTTATAAATATCTTACCTTCTTCAACATTCCCATGCTTTTGGACATGTTGGTTTCTTCTGCCTGGAATGTCAATAATAATGATGATTACAATAATCGTTTTAATTTTAATACAGAGCATTGACTCAAATCAAGGATGTTCTAGATTCAGTGATCTTGCCCTCTGCCTCTTTCAGTTGGCCTCATTGTAGAAACTTATTTCTTTGGCCTTTTTCCTTCTCTTGTCATTCAAACTCTTGCTTTACTTTTAAGAAACAACTTGAAATCATCTTTGTAAAAGATACCCCTAAACAATCACCCTTTTCATCGTTTTTCTTTTAGAAGAACACTTACAAATTTTACAGATTGTAAAACCAAATTTTACAATTGGTTTTAACTGATTTATATATCCTACTAAACATTTGGCTTCTTCAAGGAGAATTTGATTTTTCATTTTCCCGTTCCTTCGTCTTCATTCACGATTACTTGGTAAATATTGAAGGACTGCGAGTCTTCTTTAAAAACTTCATCCCGGTTCCAAAGGCTAAGGTAAATAGCTCACTTTTCTGCCAGCAGCTAACCATATATCTGGGATCAGGGACAGATGGCAAGTTTGAAAGGCTGGTGGAAGTTTGGGGAAAAGGCAGGAAGAGATGGAGAAGTGCCTATGTCTACCTCATTATCTCAGAGGTCTAACCCTGCCCTGTCCAATATCATAGCCACTAGTCACTTTAAATTTAAAGTAATTAAAATTAAATAAAGTTAAAAATTCAGTGACTCAGCTGTACTAGCCACATTTGAAGTACTCAGTAGGCTCTTGTGGCTGGTGGCTAGTGGGCAGCTCTGATAATAGAACATTTCCATGAATGCAGAAAGTTCTGTTGGAACCTTGAGTTATTACTTCCAATAAGCATTCTTTGTAGCCCTTCCTTAATTTCCAGATTTTTTAAATAGAATGCAGAATTAGAGTTAATGTTTAAAATAACACACACTACTTCAAAGGAATTTTTTGCTTATCTGCATCCACTTGACTTCTTTTAAATATCAGTTCATGGTCAATTCAAAAAATCTCATCCTCATAGGCTATAGTAAATTTTTAAGGACCAGTTCTATTTTCTGATTTGCATAGTGATTATCTTTGGTATCCTAGAAGTAAATCCTGTTTTTTAGTATGCTGGAAGACCTCATTACATTGGCATTTAAAATTTATATAAAATATCATCATTTCCATTGGCAGTGAATGTGTGACTAAAACCTTCTGAGCTAGAGCGTCTTAAAAAAATAATAAAATAAAAACTATGACTTCAGTAAATTATTCTGGGATTTTTTTTTTTTAATTGGTGGGATAAGTGCAGGTTGTATGAAATGGTGTTATAAAACGTCATGGATTTATTGTGTCCATAACGTGCATGTTGTGGTAGTCAGGCTGGGTAAGAAACACACCAAAGAAAAATGCCAGGGTTTAGAAATGGAGAATTGGAGTGGCTTACACAACCATAAAGCCTTTGGCTGCCTTTACAGTGTAGGTGAAACTGAAATTCGCTGCAATTTGTGTGTGAATTCATCAGGACAAAACACTAGATGTCAGTGTTGTAGTTTTGACATTTTACCAGGAGCTAGTAAAGACTTCTGCTTTTAATCACTCAGAGATTCTTCATTGACACAAACTTTTAAGCTGTTGTGCCTCTTTACATTTGGATAAATGCTTACTTAGAAGAAGTACTTTTCAAACAATTTGTTATTTTGTTATTAGTGCCTGTCTAGTGCTGATGACTGAGGAATAAACATATGCAATATTAACATATATGTTTTTCGGCTAACTACATTCTCCAAACTTTGTTTCTCAACCTTCTTTCCAGGGAACACTGATCCTAGGAGATGCTTCCGGGGGTAAAATAATGTGACTCTGGAATCTGGTATATAGCAGAAACTCAGATTTTCATTGAAGGGATAGTGCTTTCAGCTTTTGTTCGGCAAAATTTAGATACTTTTTCTTATATTGCAGGCAGTAAGATTTCTTATATCACCTTAGATTTGCATATCAAATCCTAGTCATGTTCTCAGATTTCTTAAATTTGCCCAGCGTACAGGATACAGAGGAGGCTTCAAATTAAATACGTGGCAAATTAATATCTCTTTAAAAAAATTCTTTCTCTTTATCAAGAAATATGCAGCACATGGGCTTCCCTGGTGGCGCAGTGGTTGAGAGTCCGCCTGCCGATGCAGGGGATGCGGGTTCGTGCCCCCGTCCGGGAAGATCCCACATGCCGCGGAGCAGCTGGGCCCGTGAGCCATGGCCGCTGAGCCTGTGCGTCCGGAGCCTGTGCTCCGCAACAGGAGAGGCCACAACAGTGAGAGGCCCGCGTACCACAAAAAAAAAAAAAAAAAAAAAAAAGCAGCACATTAGGGCAGTAGAATTATTAGTGATTCTTGCTTCTTTATCATTTCCTTTAATATTTTTTGATACCGTTAACATACTTTATGTTTTAAGATCATGCTTTTTAAGATCATACTTTATATTTTAAAATATAAAGTATTATTTTGCTCTCTGTGTTCAACTCTAGTTTTGTATTGTTCTGTTAATTTTTTGAAGATACTTCATTTTTTGCTATGCTTGAGGCTCATTTTTATATGTTTATAAAATGTTTTGTTTTATATATTTTTATTTGCTTTTTTCTAATAATGTTACAAGTTTAGTTTCAATATGTTAAATGTTTTGTTTTCCATCCTTTTATTTCATGAATTCTCAACAATTAAAAAATAAAGGTATTATGCAAAAGTAATACCAAAAAGCAAACATAATGATGACTAGCTAAAAGGTCTTTTCAGCAGTTCTCTTAATTCATGGCTTAAAGTCAGGAGTTTAGGGAGGATCACTCAGAATTGAAGAGCTGACTGCACATTCAGTTCCTTTCACTCTGATCGTAGCCATAAGCTGATATAAAACTACTTTTGAAGTATTTCCTAATAGTTCCATAGGTTTCTGAAGAACAAAGCAGAAGCTCTTCAGAAGGCTCTGGATCGTATAGTTATCCACATACTGTGCTGGCGTTTGTGTTCTTGTTGTTAAAGTACAGTGAGCTTCAGAATTTGAGATAGGCTGCAAAATGTAAAAGTACCCAGAGCTTCTTGGCAAGTTGATTTTTGAGTAAGGTCACCAGCTGGATTGTTGTTTAGGCCACTCCTCTGGTCCCAGCCATTTGACTCTTACATGATGACATAGTTTGCTGGTAACCTGTATATGCCTGTTTTGGTGGTTCTGCATGAGAAAATTCAACAGTATACGAATTTGTATCCTCAACCCAGAACTTGATATTTTCACTCAGTCACCCAGCAGTGCAGTCAAACCCTGGGCACGTATCACTTCATTAGATTATTTTTCAAAAATGTTGAAACACCCCAGTTGGTTAATGTCATATGCAGATTCGATAAAAGGAAGTTGGTTTTTAGATTTTTCTGCACACAAATTCAGAATTTTAAACATCTGGGCCAAAGCCCTCAGAGAACTTAATCTGACTTCTCTGTGCCATGGGAGCACTATACCATTTTCTTGACAGATTAAAGTTTTTGTTGTTATTTGTTTGTTTGTTTTTAAGCAGATATTCATTTTTAATTATTATTTATTTATTTAATTTTGGCTGTGTTGGGTCTTCTTTTTTGTGCGAGGGCTTTCTCCAGTGCGGCAAGTGGGGGCCGCTCTTCATCACGGTACGCGGGCCTCTCACTGTTGTGGCCTCTCCCGTTGCGGAGCACAGGCTCCGGACGCGCAGGCTCAGTGGCCATGGCTCACGGGCTCAGGCGCTCCGCGGCACGTGGGATCTTCCCGGACCGGGGCACGAACCCGTGCCCCCTGCATCGGCAGGCAGACTCTCAACCACTGCGCCACCAGGGAAGCCCAGTTATTTGTTTTTAAAGTAACCTTCATTAGTCTCTTCCAGTAGTTTAAGGACACACAGCCTGGGGATTTGAACACACTCTGCACTGGCACCATGTCAGCGTCTGTCACCACCTTGATGGCAAGACGTGGTGGAGCTGTTGGATTTTTTTCTATTCCCTGGGTCCTGGGTGCTGAAGCCACTGCGGCCTCCCCGTCCACATGGCTGGGCCAGGTCTTTGGGGGAGGATGGCAGTAGGATGGAGGGTCCTGCCATTCTCCACTATTACTGCACCTGTGGGACTCGGAAAAGTATCCTCTTGCAAGAATGGAGACTGATGGAGAACGTTAGCCTTAGGAAGGGCCCCCGGGGTCTTACCATGGCCTTGCCAAGGTCTGCCTCTGGTTTTAAAGTTTAATTTGTTTCTACTCTTAGGTTCTGTAGGAAGCTGTGGATCGGAAAAGGATCACTTTTCCTCTGGTGAGGAAGCAGTAGAAGCTGACAATGAGGATGAAGCTGAGCCCTGTGACGATGGCAGTGAAAATGCTATAGAAGCTAGTGTTGCAACTAATGTGGGCTGGGCAGATGCCATGGCTAAAATCCTTAACAAGAAGACTCCTAAAAGTAAACCCACCATTCTGGTCAAAAACAAAGAGCTGGAAAAGGAAAAAGAGAAGTTAAAGCAAGAGAGACTAGAGAAAAGAAAACAGGTGTGTCCTACCAGTTGTTCTGTAGATTAGGTTGTCTAGTCTAGTTCTTATCTGCACCAGATTGTCCTGCAGTGTTTGTCCAATTAACATTACAGTTTGTAACTTGCATTTTATGTGAGGGTGCATAACCAAGGTTGCGTTCAGAAATTTAGTCTGAATCATTCTGTTGAGTACACTCACTTTTTGTTCATCTGAGCAAAGCAATAGAAATGTAAACGCCAAGGAAATGTATCCTTTTAAAATCAAGTAGTTACACATGTGACAATGACTCCTGGGTTTGAATATCTTATTCAACTTAGCCGTCCAGATACTAACTTTATTAATTCTGAACTAATAGAATCATGTTAGTTACTTTTTGCTCAAAATCTGTTTTATGGTATAAATCTTTGATGATGTCATTGTCAGGGGTTGGTTGCAGTTCTGAAAACAAACTATTTCACTGTTGGATAAACTTGAGTTCCTGGTACCTTTTGTTAAACCACCGGTGGAAGAAGTTAGACTGTTGCCGCCTACTAATGAAAGGGAAAGGCCAAAAGTTGAACTTAAGTTTGCTGTTGTGTATTACAGAGGAGATACAGAAACAATAATAAGGTTTTATATCCCCTGATGAGGTATTTCTATGTCTAAAAATATTTGGTTACCGAAATAGGTATTATTTTTTAATGAGAGAAAAATAACTTTCCACAATAGTACTGACAATATAAAAGTACTCATTTCCAAGAGTTATGTTATAGGTAAAAATGAAAGAAAAATAGATTTCAATGGCATTTATTTCCTTTTAAGTTCACCATCCCCTTATCTTGTTTCAAGATGAATGTTTCCTTTGTTCCTAGTACTGGTTGGCTCTCTGTAAGAGGCTATATAATGATGGAACTTTTCAAGTGTTGCTCTTAGAAACAACGTGCTCTTTTATTAATTCGATATTCTCATTGTACTTTATTTAAGATCAGTTTTATCTCTAAATCGTACTGATAGTTTTTCAACTGAAAATTTGAATCTTTGTTTTTTATCTGGCAAAAGCTAGAAGAGGCTTTAATCCTTAATTACCTGTAGTCCTAGTGTTCCAGTGAGAGAACAGCATTTTGAAGCCAACAGAAACAAGTCTGTAACTCTGCTCTAGGCCAAAGCTTTGAGTGCTAGAGATGGTACTGTCCACATAATGCATGAAAGCATGCGTGTGGATACCAGAAACACAACACAGCAGCCACAAACAGTCAGTGTATATTTCTGGGTAGAGTCTATGTAAATTATCATCATTTTTTAATGTAAAATATTACTGGTTTCCAGAATATTGGCTACTTATTTCTAATCATAAGTATAAAAGTACATTTCAAAGTTAAAAAATATTTTGGGATCCTGCATGCCTGTTATCCCCTGGGTACAATAGAAAATTAAGAATCAACTGTTTTAAAAGTAAGATTTTTTTATTTCTGGCATAGTCTGATAATGAATTTCATGATAGTTAAAATAAATTACATGATTTGGGGAAGAATCTACTCCTTTAAAAAGGAATCAGAGTAATCTTGATAGCAAGAGCAAAGATTTGGTTTTACTGTGATCAGATGTTTTTATTAATACAAAATGAGAGATTAAATGAATGGAGAAAAGGAAAAGTTAAAAGGAGACTTTTTTCCACTGGCTCTTACTGGTTTTGATGTTCATGAGCTTCTTGGTGATTAGTTCATCATATTCAGTATATTTGATATTGGTGATAGGTTGGCCCGAGGAGGGGACCTGGAGAAGCCGTGTATCACATCAAGTACCTGAGACCAGGATACCCCCGGAAAACAGTTTTGAATTAGATTATGTTGTCTTTGGGATTTCCTTATCTCCTGATCCCTTTCTATTTCTGCATTATAGCAAAGAATCAATTTGTTGTAGTTTGTGACCGATATGCCATATATGGCAAGGATATTGGTCAGATGTGCCATAAGAGAAAAGAAAAATAGTCACTGTATAAACAGGGTATATCTGGATATGACACTATTCTTTTCAAAGCTGATACAAATTCTTAATAGTTCTGACTGCTGAGGAAGTCAGTTTCTAAAACTGAAGAGGAGCGGTATTTAAACTTGTGGTTATGGAAGAGGGAAGTTTGGGGTCTCAGTGACGCTCCCCTCCGAGGATCTGGTGAGGGCAGAAGTGCGGCTGGCTCACGCCCCGCCTTATCCTGCCTGGCTCTTTGCGCTGGCGGCTCTCCAGGCCCTGCTGTCAGAGAGCCTGCCGTCAGCTCACTTGGTGCCTCTCACATGACACTCGGAGTGCTAACCACAGGCTCCCTGAGCCGAACCCCTGAAAGTGTGGGTTTTTGAAAGTCCTTATGACAAACGAAGCCAGAATGATTTATTACCTTTGTCCTTTCACAGAGTATCATATCAAAGTATGCTGCACTTTCAAAAATGCCTAATATTCTTTCACATAACAATATTTATAACACAGCTTGATAAGAAGCGGGAATGGGAAATGATGTGCAGAGTAAAGCCAGATGTTGTCAAAGACAAAGAAACTGAGAGAAATCTTCAGAGAATTGCAACGAGGTAAGACGGTGTTCTTGCCCTTTCAAAAATAAGTACTCTAAAGCTGTGTAGTGATCCATTTCTGACTAGATTTGATTCTTAAGGTCTGCCTTCTCAGAGCCAAGTGATTTATGTCTCAGCCTGCCTATTTAATACTGGATTCAACCACAGATTTTGGAGGTCTCATGAGGCAAGAATATAATGTGCTAAGTGGATATTTGGTATGAACCTATTTCATATCATCTTGTACTTTATAGTCACAAGAACAGTATAATCAGACCTCTTACTGCATTTCTCTTAGGATGCTTGTCTTAAATTATGGCACTAGATGATTATTTTTGTTATTTTGCACTATATGACATAACAAATTACACATTATAGCAGCTTCGTGCTGTCCTTTCACTCAGCATTTTTTTATCATTGGCACCAAACATTCATTTGTTGCCCTCTGTGTTCAAAGATAAATAGAATCTGGTGGCTGCTGCGTGGTCTTTGCCCACTTATGTATAGGAGTTCTAGTCTCTTTGTAAATAAAGGTACGTCTGATGTGTTGGGAACATACGAGACTGTAGGGGAGTTGCAGCAGGCTCCACGGTGGAGGTAACAGTGGGGTTGCTGCTTAAAGAATAGAGCAATTACATTTAGTGGAATTCCCTTACATGTCCTGTTTGCCTACAACAATCCATCTGGGTGTTGTACAGCAAGACAGCGAGGCTGGATGGGTAAGAGAGCAAGCAGCAGAGCCAGACCGCTAACCTCTCCCAGCACACTGACTGGCTAGCTGGGTGTCCCTGGGCATTTACTTACTTTCTCTCTGTCTCAGTTTATTTTTCCTTAGAAAAAGGAGAGAATATTATACCTACCCTATAGGATTTCTCTGAGAATTAAATAATTAATACCCATGCAGAGCTTAGAAGAGTGCAGGATTAGTGCCAGAGAATAAGTGCCTCCTTAAATTTTATACCCTGGGCATCTCACTCTCCTAACTTTGGTCCCAGCCCTGCTGTGAAGGGTATGGAATTTTACCCTCCTTATAAACAAATAAGCCAGCTTGGTAAAGTTTCTTCGATGCTGGCAGGAGACAAGAGGCTTGTGGGCCAGAGACAAAGGACTTTGTTACTCACGGCAAAAGCAGTAGCCAGAGCTTCACATTCCCACTGGTTCCCCATGTCCCACGGGGGCAGCGCAGGTGCCCTAGATGGATGCCTGGGCCTGTGGTGGGTTGTGTTACAGGAGAGGAACTCTGTACCTGGGAATCTGTTGCTTTTATGGTGAATGGTAACAAGCCTGCTCTTTGTCCGGGGGGAGACATTACCTCATCTTTCAAGGTTGCGTGCTGCAAACACAACCCTGAGAAATGGCCCGGGTAAAGAGCAGTCGGGGCCTTGCGTTCTTGAAGAACCCAGCAAGAACGTGCAGGGATGCTCAGGGCCTGTGGCGGACTGCCTCTGCCAGTGATGATTAGAGCAGGAAAATTAATAGGTTATAGAATTTTAGAGCTGGAAGGGATGTTAACGGTCTAAATCAATGCTGTCCAGTAGAAATATAATGTGATCCACATGTGTAGTTTAAAATTTTCTTATAGCCACATTGAAAAAAGTAAAAAGAAAGAGGTGAAATTAATTTAAATAATACATTTTATTTAACTCAATATAGTCAAATTATTGTTTCAGCATGTAATCAATATAAAACAATTATTAAAGAGATTTTAAAATTCTCTTTTTCATACTGAGTCTTCAAAATCCAGTGTGTATTTTAAACTTGGAGCACATTGCAGTTCATACTGGCCATATTTTGTGTGTTCGCTAGCTACATGTGGCTCGTGGCTACTGTAATGGACACGACAGTTCTTAATCTTCAGAGTTTATCTTTCGGTGAGTTTAACTATAGCACAAAGGACTTCAAAAAAATTTTTTTTAATTAGTCTTATAAGAGTTGGAGATAACATAGCTGAATACTTTTTAAGCTTCTTGAGTATTATTTTTCCCATTTACAGATGAAATTGAGATCCAGAAAATCTTTCCTAGCATCAAATGATGAGACAGCTGACTGTAAAGGCTGTGCTCCTTCCATTTGCATTGTAAAGCCTTTATATTTTGTGAAGTAGATGTTTGTGTTAAAACATCTTAGTTCTGATTCTTAGTTCTAGTTGTACAAAAGTTGATTTAGAAAGACTAAAGCTGAAAAAAAATCACAAATCAATCCACATATATTTATTCTCTATTCAGAAATTTATATTCATTCATTGAAATGTATGTTCACTTTTCAGATTTATTCAATGCTTTTCACTTGAGTGCCTATTAAATTAGTGCCTCTTTTCTGAGCAGTGAAAATACATTGTTTCTGTCCTCAGAATTTGTGTTCTAATGTAATTGTTATTTAACTACATTGCTCTGCTCGTTTATGTTCTATAGGGGTGTGGTGCAATTATTTAATGCTGTTCAAAAGCATCAAAAGAACGTTGATGAAAAGGTTAAAGAAGCTGGAGGCTCTATTAGAAAGCGTGCTAAGCTGATATCAACTGTTTCCAAGAAAGATTTCATCAGTGTTCTCAGAGGGATGGATGGAAGCACAAATGAGAAAAGTTTGACTGGGAAGAACTCTAAAGCCAAACAGGTAAGACCGTTAGATAGGATTCAGTGCATCAGATGTCAGCCCGTAGAGTTTTGAGGTGAAAAAGCATACTATAGAATTATAGGGTTTTTTGGGGTTTTTTTTTCAGATTTTATTAAAATGTCTACATGCCCACAGCCTAATTTAAAAGTTTGTATTCTTAAATTTCATGATGACTTATTCAGTATGGAAGTTGCCAGTTATAGATGTTGTTAGAACTCAGGAACCAGTAGATTCAGGTAAATTTTTTAGAGACAGAGCAGTCTCTCTCCTGTCTGAAATCCTGCGTTTTGTGCATTTTGTAGAAGACTAAGTGAGGGATACAGCTTCAGTTGAGACTGTTACCCACAGCGGTAATTGTGATGGTGTGTAACTTCTAAAATGAAGTATTGGAGCTTTGGGAAATATGGTGAGAATTCATCCTTGTGCTGAGGCAGCTTTGATGATACTTGGCTGTTTGGGAGATGAAGAACATAAATACTTTTCATGATCTTTGGCATGAATCTCTGCTTCTCCAGCCCTTTGACCTATGAACCCCACTAGCTTTCGTTTTACTGTACCAGGTGAAAGGTTCTGAAATGTGCTTTACTCTCAGAAGGGCTGCGGGTTTTTTTGTTTTTTGTTTTTTTTAAATTAAAGCAAAGTACATAGTTGCATGTGATGGCTTGGTTTCTATCGCCAACAAAGAGTACTTCAATCAGGAAACTAGAGTTTCTTTCATAAGTTTTTTGTTTGTGTTTTGGGAAGACAATAGGAACTCTGGCAAGAAGAGCATTTAGGAATTTCATGCTAGCCTAGTGTTGAAGTATTTTTCAAGTTTCTTGATTAAGTGGCCATTTTACCTAATTTTGACAAAAGTTTTCTAAGCTGTTTATACTTTGCTGATCTCTTGAATATCAAAGGACTCAAATTTTGTATATTTATGCAAATGTGGTGTTCACTGGTGCTGCCTTTTTAAAGTGTTTGTCAGAAGTAATTATGAACACATGAATGCTCTGTTTGGGGATTTGTACTTTTTAGTTAAAAAGTCTAACAGGCTGTGTTCTCACTTGTGATGTAATGATATTTTACTGTAAGAACTGGAGAAATATCCAGCAGCATTGGATGAGAAAGAGCTAATGGGGCAATGGAAAAGGAAAGACTTTTTTTCCCTTTTCCTCGTTGGTGTCAAAGTAAGTTATCATAGCAGCATTTGTTTTTGCTTTGGGATTAGTTTTCTCACGAGTTATGAAACTACATGAAGGGTTCTTTTCAGTGGAATTATTGCATTTTCTTTGTTACCATTTGCTCTTTTGCCCTTGACCTTCTTTTTTTCTACTTCAGTGATCACAGGCATGGTATTAATCTGAGACAAAGTCAAAAATTCCTTGAGATTTAAACCAAAGTGGCTTTGCTTTAAAAGTAATTTGTTTCTAGAACTACCTATCCCACACCAGTGCTACCCTGGCACATTTTTTTCTTTTAAAAATGTTTGTTTTCATTTTGATTTTATACTTATGGAAAAACGTCAAGTACCTATTTGTACCAGGTGCTATCCTTGTATCTTTTAAAAGGCTTACAATTCAGACACATGATCTCAAGTAAACAAGTAAACGAGATTAACATGACAACATACGAATTCTCAATTAGTATGTCTAGACTATTATCATCAATTACACTAGGTACAGTAGACTATAAATTAAGTGGCTATTCCCTTTTGTGGGGAGAATTTCAAAGTAACCCATATTATTCAGTTAGGACATAGATCAGTTAAGTCTATGTAGGTTACTTGAAATAGGTGGACTTTTAAGGCAATTGAAGAGGAGGAGGGAAGGCCAAGGGGGGAATAGGTTTGGTGTGCCAAAACACTATTCGGAAATGAGTCCTATATTGATGGACTGGATAAAGGAGGACGTTAATTAAGTAGAGAATGAGGTTTCAAGTAGAGAATGAGGTTCCCCCTTTCTCTTATTTCTCCTTATCCTAGCACCGCTGCTGCTGCACGTCTGCCTAATAAGCGCTCCTTCTCTCCTGCATCTGACACAAGGGATCTTACGGAAGTTGCTCATGGTCGTCCCTTTTCTGAGCACGGTGGTATTCAGAGCACAGGCTTTTAATCTCTTATTTCTAATCGTGTGAAATCTTTAGAGTCCAGCCACACGGGAACTGGATTCACTGGCAGCTGTCTGTCAGGATACCAATCTGGAAAGACCTTCGTATCTTCAGCCCCTTTACCCGGCGGTTGTGACATTAAAGTTCAAAACAAACAAGAGCCAGTCATGTTATATTAAGCAAAGCTGGGTAGAGTGGTAATAATCTCACGTAGAGGTCAGGTCCATTACTGTCAGTATACCTCAGGAGTGCTCTTGGTGTTGTGTGTGGTTGGTTGGCTTATTTGTTCGTCTGTTTTTGAATCCTTAGGAAGACTTGTGACTTGGGAATTTAAGAACCCTGTTTCAAGAATTTCCATACTCCTGCAAGATATTAGAAACTTTGAGACATTGTGACAAACTTTGCTTAGCTGTGTTACGGCCCTGAACAAGTTACTTTTCTCAGAACCTTTTCTTTTTTGCCGCATTGAATTTTGTTGTTTAAATTTTATTTTCAATGCAATAGGAACACCGCTCCAAAAGGGAACTATGACTAAATAAAATAGCCAGTACCCTCCCCCATCCCCTTCTACCCCTTGTCTTGTCCCTTCGCCCCAAGGTAATAGATCTTTCTTCTAGTGTTTACCTCCATATATTAAATAATATTTATACTGTTCGTTATCAATATTAGATATTATCTTTTATGGAAGGTAAAGAATTAGCATTCTTTTTTTTTTTTTTTTTTTTTTTTTGCGGTACGCGGGCCTCTCACTGTTGTGGCCTCTCCCGTTGTGGAACACGGGCTCCGGACGCGCAGGCTCAGTGGCCACGGCTCACGGCCCCAAGCCGCTCCGCGGCATGTGGGATCTTCCCGGACCGGGGCACGAACCCGTGTCCCCTGCATCGGCAGGCGGACTCTCAACCACTGCGCCACCAGGGAAGCCCAAGAATTGGCATTCTTAACATTCCTTCGACCCCATACATCTCATACTTGGTCCTTCCAATATGGTATATTCATGTTTTTGGCTAAATCAGTATTCAATGTAACCATTGTTCACTGCTAAGCCAAGTAATATATGATAATATTATTTTCTTTCTTTATTTCCTTACAGTTTTTGTTTTCCTGGAATTAACATTTGCTTCGTTTTATGCACCAAAGGCTTGCCACACTCTTCAAAAGAACTCTTAAAACCCTTCTCAGTACTATTTTCTTCATGGTCACCCTGCTACAATCCAGACTGTTTTTTACCTGCTAGGCACTGTCTGTTTTCAACTTCGCTTTATCACTGTCCTGGGAATTCCCTTTGCCTCTTCCCTGTGCAGTAGTCTCTGTTTCTTGGACTCAATGTTTTATTTTCTCTTGGCTTTCTCCCTCATTTTGATGAGGTTACATTTACCAGTAGCTTTCTGGGAACGGATTTGGGTATCCTCATTTTTAATTGATGTATCGGCTAGATATATGTAGTGGGTTGAATGGTGGCCCCCCAAATAAGTCCACGTCCTGATACCTGGAAGCTGATGTACCTTATTTGGAAAAAGGGTCTTTGCAGTTGTAATTAAGTTAAGGGTGCTGAGATGAAGAGATCATACTGAATTATCTGCATGGGCCCTATGTCCAGTGACAGTGTCCTTGTAAGAGACACATGGGAGATCTGACAGGCAGAAGCAGAAGGGGCAGTGTCACAGCGGAGGCAGAGGCTGGAGTGATAGCCACGAGTGAGTCAGAGTGCCGGCCGCCCACGGGAGCTGGAGGAAGCACAGAAGCGATTCTCTCTCACAGCCCTCAGGAGGGGGGCCTGGCCACACTCTGAACTGTGGCGCGCTAAATGGCTGTTGTTTTAAGCCACCCAGTTGGTGGTAGTGATATAATGGCAGACGTGGGAAACTAATGTAGTATAGATGTGTGTGTTAGAAATAATCTTCCCTCAGAAATTTGAAGTTATTGTTTCATTTTCTTTTTTTGCCATTGAGAGGCCCAGTGCTGTTTTGATTTCTGGTTCTTTACTCCTTGGAACCTTTGGGGTCGTCTCTTTATCTCTGCTCTTCTGAAACTTTGCAGTGAAATGCCCTGGGCGGCTTGTTCACTCCTTGTGCTGAACCCGTGGTGGCTCTCTCAACCCAGTGAGAAGTTCACGTTCCTCCCTTCTAGACACGTTGTTTGGTTTCTTGGATTTAATATCTTTGATTATTTTTGTGCCTTTTTTTTTTTTTCTATGTTCTCTTTCTGGAATTTCTGTTAATTGGTTGTTAGATCTTCTGGATTGATCCTCTTATTTTCATAACTTTTTTCCTCTCTAATTTTCTCTCTCTGGCACCTTTCTGGGGGAAGTTCTTTGATTTCTAGCCCTTAAATTGAGTTTTAAAAATATATGACTTCATATTTTTTAATTTTGAAGAACACTTTTTGTTCTTTTGTTTTATTCTTGGGATCCTATTATTGTTTCATGAATGCACTGTCTGTTCTCTTTGGGGAATTAATTATAGGCATCTTAAATTTTTCTTCTACTCTGCGTTGTTTTAGTCTCTTCTGAGCTCATTTTTGCTGTTTGTTCTGGCCTCAGTCTTTCCAGTTGGAGGCCTTCCTTAGTACATGGTGATCCTCACCGTCCGTTCATATTTAAGAGTAAAGTACTAGAGAATGGATTGAACATCCCAGCGTGAGCCCAGAGTTACTGGTTGGTGAGCTCAGCTGTAGAAGAATCAAGAGGGTTGGTGCTTTTCTTGGGGAATGTCCAAATGTCAGTTTCTATAGGCCTTTCTTCTGGAACTTTATATCTTTTCTAGAGAAGACTCTTAATAATCCTCTGCCTATGTATAGGGTAAGAACTTGCTGCCAGTATTCTTGGAGCAGAATGTGGGAATAGTCTTTGGGGCTCCAGCATTCATTATGTAGACTTATCCAGTACAAGCTCTTTGTGTTAGCCAGTGTTCCAGAGTCCAGGACCCCTCTGGTTTAATATTTTCAGGGAGTAAACTACTGTCCATGTTAGTGTCAGTCACCTGCCTCCATAAACTGGCGAGGGGACCCAGCGGTCTAATAACTGCTTCTTACACGGACTGTCAGCCATTCCTCTGTTTTTATCACACCCATTACCCCTACTTCCGCCCACTGCCCCCAGTTCCTGAGCATGGATCCACTGTTTGTCACTTAAACATCAGCTTATTTTTCTCTGTTAATTGGTTGCTACTACTCTATCTAGTTTTCATCCCCCCAAAATTTGTGGCATATTGTGTCTCCTATTGTTTTCCCTTCTGTATTGTTTCCTTGTATGTTTATAATTTTATACCTTTATTTTAATTTTGGTAGGCTTTCTGTAAGAATTGCAGATAAATGCATGTCTGGGGTTTAATTGGAAGACCTCCTTTTTATTTTAAAAGCAAAAAGGTTCATCTATCGTAGCTTCCTGTTGCTTTAATGGAATTACTGGTAGTCTTAAGTTGATTGTAAAGTATTTCACAAAGAATAAACCTTTAAATTTTGACAGTTTTAATGTTTTGAAGTGAATTGTTTGAAAAATACATTATAGGCATACTTCCTAAAATTTTAGCCATATAAAGAGGGAAACATCCACGTGAAGCAGATATATTCACCTCTGTTTCTGTGGGTTTGCATCTTCTTTGGAAACAATCATCGTGATTATCTCTCTTCCTTTGAGAGTCTTTAGATATTTAGATTGGTGCTCTGGCACATGTGTGTTTAGCATTGTTTCTTAGAAAATAAAGAAGAAAAGAGGGTATATGCTTTTAAAAAAATTTGACTAGTCAATTTTTGTTATGTAATCTGATAGATAACGAGAATTACTAATTCATTTCTTTACAAGTCCTATCTATGATTTATAAGTCTGTGTTAAGGGTGATATGTATTTGTGCACTATACATCTACGTTTGACTTACTTCATTTTATGTTTTTATATTTACTGTTTTTGTGAGCTACAACTTCAGCTGTTTAAAGTCTGCTTATTTCATTTAAAACCATGATCTTCTTCAAGGCTTTTGGTGCCTAGATTGGAGTACTTTTTGATATGTTCCAAAGACTGCCTTTCATATCATTAGCTCTTTATCAAGACATTTTTCTTCCTCTGATCCTGCAGACTTGGATAATGCTGTTGCCCTTAGAAATTTTAAAATCTTTTTCTTTCCTAATTTTGTTGTAGGTAGTCATTATTTCTAGAGCAAAGTACTTGGGAACTCATATGTTAGAAAGCCCTCCTTAGGGCAAAAAAGGTGTAATTGCTTTTTAAAGATCATTTTTAGGGAAAGAGACTTTGAAATGACTTACAAGTATTTTAAAAGATGTCACACTGATATATTAAATTACATTTGAGTCACCAATTACTGTACTTTACTCCTTGGAGCTGAGCTTGGGTGCTGTGAAGTAAGACAAAAAGGTACTTGTTTCAGAAGAAATAACAGCTAATATTTGTAAATCAGAAAAAGCCTCCACTCTAGTGCCTAGGGCAGTTATTATTCTAAGTATTTTTCATCTCCAAAAAACTGAGCTGTTTCTTCAGTTACATATGTATGGTTTAATTTTTTTTTCTTAATAAATAATTGTGTATCTCTTTCATTATGTTAAGCCAGGTCATTTGTACAGAGGATATACATCACGTTAATAATTGTAAACACATTACACCTTGGCATTCACAAATTTAACACTCTGGGTTTTTTTTGTTTTTTCCTTTTTAAAAAAGTTCCTTATATTGTAAAGCTTATATGCAGAAGTTATGTCACTTACTGGTGAGTTCACTACCCAGTATCCACTTTTATGCCTACTGTTTTCTCTATTCCCTATCATATCATGTCACAGTAAATCTTGTTAAATCAATACAGGGGACTTAGTTTATTTTTATTTTTTTATTTTATTTATATTTTGTGAGATAGGGCTATGAAAGGGAACACGGTTAGTGGAAGTGAGAAAGCCTAAGAAAAGAGTGATTCTTAGCCAAAAAATAAAAATTTGGGGTCTTTACCCCAAATTCAGTGGAGGTTGGTTCTTTGAATGAATCAGTCCATCAAATATTTCACATAGAAACGAGAAGAGAAACCATTTGAAAAATTATTTTAGTATGTGTTCCAGGTGGTACAGATGTTAGCTCATGAAATTAGAAAGTTTTAAAGTTGGAAAAATTATGGTGTGAGAATGTTCATAGAAAATGTGACTCTCAAGAGGAATGTGCTTTGGAAGACTATAAGAACCTTAGCTTTGATTTTAAAATGTCATGAAGCAAATGTAGTGGTGGCACTAGTTCATCCATTGAACCAACCTAGCCTGTAGGTAAAGGTGCTTTGAGTAACTGAAGAAGCATTTTTCATTGTATAATGGTGAATTCAGATGATAACAGGGAAGGAGGCAGCAGTGAGTGATACTTCTGTTGAAGTGTTTACCTTCAAGCTAAAGAATTTCGTAAAGAAAGTCACAAATTGGAACAAGTGTTTAGTGTTGCTGAAACCAGCCTATAGTGAGACAGTCTTTGAAAACACTTAAATGGAATAAGCATCAGAGATTGAAGCCATAATCAGTAGACATTTTCACTAGTAATAATTCAAGGAAAAAGAGAAAGTGCATCTCATTTTTACTTCTTTTCAAGGCACACTTAAGCAGTTAGTTGGTTAGGAGGGAAAGAACTGTCAATCTTTGTACTACTATAAGGGAAAAAAGCCTAACAGTTTTCCAGTTTTTCACATTCTTCATAATTTTCTTTCTTTTCTCTTTTCTTCTTCCATAGGGGTTGGAATATAGGGTGTTTGCTGATGGGTGGGGAGCTAGAAAAGGGGATTCTGAGTACGTTGGGATCAGATTTTTTAGTCTCCTACCTTCAGTTAAGGAATTTGGACTTTATCCTTTAGGCATTTGGGGCCAGTTGTAATTTTTCATCAGGTAAGTGATGTGATCAGGTTTGATTATTTTTAAGAAAAAGAAGGCTGGAGGATGTAAAGCCAGTGTCAGAAGACCAACCAGTGGGAGGCTATTGTGGTAATCAGAGCAGGAGGGGAGAACTAAAAGGGGGTGAGCTAAGGTTGCATGGGGGTGAGAAGAAAAGGGGAGCCAGATTTGAGAGGCAGTTTGGAGGTTGACTGGCTCTGGGACTCACCTGATTCAGAGGGATGAAAAAGAGGGAGGGACTGTGGGTGACCGTGAGGTTGACAGCGTGGGAGATTCTGAAATGGTGGCAGCTTTCCCCAAATCAAGACTGTAAAAGGTGGAACATGTCTGAGAGGTGAAGACTTTTGGAGGCAATGTCTGCTCCAGGTTGTAATGAGAAACGAGACAGATGACAGTAAATCAAGTCAAAAACGTCAAGCGCGGGGCAGAGGCCCTGGGTTAGTGTGGGAAGCCTGACACAAAGGAACAGGCGGCCCGAAGAGCAGTGTGTGTGCGGCCGCTCAGTGCAGGAGCTCACGAGTCTGTCTGTCTCTGCAGGGTCCCGGACACGCGGAGGACAGTCAGTCTGTTCACCCAGTCGGGGAAGGTGAATAGTGTACTTTAGATGTGTAAACGTTTCTCGGTTTAAAGAATTAATTGTCACCTATTCGGAGGGAATTCTCTAATCCAGAATCTGTAAATCCCTCCCTTGGACCAAATAAATGCAGCCCTGAATGTACCAGCCACGTACCAACATGTGGCAGGGCACATTGGCTGCTTCCTTGATGTTGACCCTGAGTGAATTTTTTTTTTTTTTTTAAATAAGATTGTAGCGCTTCCCTGGTGGCGCAGCGGTTGAGAGTCCGCCTGCCGATGCAGGGGACGCGGGTTCGCGCCCCGGTCCGGGAGGATCCCACGTGCCGCGGAGCGGCTGGGCGCGTGAGCCACGGCCGC
>NC_041217.1:17209764-17221441 GCF_002837175.3 Physeter macrocephalus
CGCAAAAAAAAAAAAAAAAAAAAAAAAAGATAAGATTGTGTTTAGGACACTCTGTTTAAGGAAGCAACAAAAACTTACATTTTGTATAAGAAAAGTTTTCATTAGAGAATAGTTTTAATCCTTAAAACTTATGGATAGTTCATATAAAAGAAATAATACAATATATCGTCTTTTACATCTAGCTTCTTTCACTTCACATGTTTTGAGGTTCCCTTATATGAACTACATGAATACTGTATTCCTTTTATTGCTGAGTAGTAAGTATCCCGTTGTGTGGATATATCACACAACGGGATACTTACTATTTCCTTCCCCCATTCAGAACACATACCAGTCTAGAGTGATGTTTTCCCAATATGTTGAATAATCAAGATTTTAATAATTAGAGCTGCTAATTTTTTTCCTTACCTTTCAAAGTTGTGATTATTCCTTTTGCTCTTTTCTTGAAAAGTTGACTAAAATTCAGTCAGATTTCTTGGAACTTAAGCACCTTAAAGGTGGCCCAGAAGCAAAGGTGATGCAATTTAAATCTGTTAAGTCTCTAAGGAGAGTATATTGGCTGCTGTTAGGAGATCATTGACTATATGTTACTTAACACTCTTGAATTACAGACTTCCTGCAATGTTTTCATTTATTTGAAATTGTCAGTATATCAATTTGGGCTTTTGTTAAAATGAAACCGCAATAATAATTTTGTAGTAAGAGAAAGTGCTAGCTAGTTTCTGTTAGAAAGTAATTTCCTTACTGATTTCAGGACAACAAACTTCAATCAAAATCAAGGGGAAAAGTTACTGGAAGAGACTAGGTATTTACTTTTTTCTGATTTTGTGATATGAGTGTTTTAAGTGTCAAACAGAGAGATAAGTTAGGAGGCTCTGTTTCTCATACATTTCTCATAAATGACAACCATGTGATTTCTTCACAGCTCCGTGTTTAGTGGTGGGAATTCTTTTGAAATACCTTGGCTTCTTTGGTATCTTGGTAACTTAGACCTAGACTCTGAATTGCCGTGTACTTTTAAAATTGTGCATTCCTGCTGATTCATAGACCTACTGAATTCTCCTCCCAAGGGAGAAAGCCTAGGAATGGAGGGACTCCTCACACAGGTTCCTAGGTGGTCCCCCGGCCATTTTCGGGCCTCAGTTTTTAAAAGGAGTTGGGGGTGTGGAAGGCAGGCAAGGGGGTGGAGGAAGATGCTGTCCTTAAGTTGCCCCTACATTGCAGGGCAACACTGTTTTATTCTCACATAAAAGCGGCTCTAGCAGGCATGTGTGGAATGCTCACTTTGTAAAGAATTCAGCTTAATGTTTGTTTACTGAAAATGCCTAAATAGATTAGAGTTTAGACAAAAGAGAGACTCCACGTTTGAAATAAGAATGAGCGCGATTGTACACTTTGCTGTTGATGGGAACAGTCTAAAGCCAGTTTCTCTTTGTACTCACTTTTAAAATATGCTGTTTAATTTTAACATAGGGTGGTTTCTGATTTGAACAGCAGTTTTAATCAAAGTGAACTTATGTTTGGCAGTGTGGTAACATGCAGCCTTTGACATGGGGGAAATATGGGTATAAGTGAAAAATATAATTATGGAGCTGCTGTGGCAATCTTTAGTTACTGTTAAAATAAAAATTAATAGTGGTGCCGTACATCTGGCCTGCTTTGAAGAAATGTTCTATTTGAAGGGACTGAAGTGGCTGCCTGCATAGGATTTTCACCAGTGAGGTTGAGGCTTTTTCTTTCTTTCTTTTCTTTTTTTTTTTTTTTTTTTTTTTTTTTTTTTTTAATTTAAATGTCCTGCACAAGGTGTGTCTTACACCCATGTGTTTGCACTTATGGTACATTTTTAAAAATCAAAAGAATTATTTTACACACAGACTAGAGAAGCAGACCGCCTGGGTTCAGAATACTTGGTCTGCCACTTACTGCAGATGGGTTGCTTACCCACACCAAAGCTAGGATGCTTCTCTGCTTAAGACAGTCATTCTAGGCGTTATATAACGACCTCACAGAGATACTTTGAGAGTCAAGTGATTTAGTATATGTAAAGTGCTTAGAATTAGAAAGCTTGGCATCTGGTAAGCACTATATAAGTGTTTGCACTAGCATGTCATTAGAATGAGTTTCTTATAGTCAGTTCTCATTTTTTCCTAACAGATAATAGTTAAAGATGAATCTGAAGTTGGAAGCTAGTTTGAAAGGAAACTGTTGTTACTACTGCTGAATTACTGGATCGTCCAAAAATTATCTAATAATTAAATAAAAATTGTGTTTAGATTTGGAAGGTTCTCTCTCATTTTAGGTGTGTCTGGCCTATTAATGCATACTTCTCACAAAATGATAAAACTAGATTTTGAGGACCTAGAAATGTGGCCACTTTCTCTTACCCCACACTTCAAGTTGTGGTTGAACTGTGTAACTTAACAAGATTTTCCTTAGCAGGGGGGACTTGGTTTCTAAGTGGGTGCTTTCCTACTATTTGAATGTTCTCAAGGTTGTGAATAGTGCGCAGAACATTAGAAGATCACAGATGTCCTCAGTCGGGGGTTCTGTGTGTACATGATGACTCAGGGCATTAGTGGTAGGGACAGGGTAAATGGGCTGGGAGGGGCCTTATTATTGTTTGCTTTGCACCAGGTACTATGGAAGGTGTTTTTATATAATTATCATTTTAAGAAATACTAGAACTCTCATTTAAAGATGAGAAACCCAAAGTCAGATTAAATGACTTGCCTTGGGACACACTGTTAATAATTGACAGACTCTGGATGAAAACCTAGTCTGTATTGCTCTGCACTGTGCTCTGCACTGTCTTTCAGCCATTAGTGCCTGTGTGCTTAAAATAGTGAGGTACTTTTTTAGAAGCAGAACAGAAAACTGTCTCCATTCTCTCACCTAGATGAACTGGAAAGAAGAGGGGCTGTCTGGCGAGCCCCAGTGTTGCCTGCCCAGACTAGACAGAGAGGTAAGCAAGGCAGCTTGCTGAGTTCTGGGTCTCATCTCCCCTTCACTGGTTATGTAGTAGCACTTGGGGAATGACCCACTTTAAAATCTCATTCCTTAAAATTGGTTAAGGAGGAAGTAAGATAAAATATTATAGTAAAACACTTCACTACCAGTCTAATGAAACTCATTAGACTCATTTAGAAAATTCTTTGGGGAATTCTCTGGGGGTCCAGTGGTTAGGACTCGGTGCTTTCACTGCTGTGGGCCCGGGTTCAATCCCTGGTTGGGGAACTAAGATCCCGGAAGCCACGCAGTGTGGCCAAAAAAAAAAAAGAAAGAAAGAGAAGAAAATTCTTCATAGGTTTACTGTTAGAATTGACTTTCTGTGCATTTATCAAGGAATTTAAAGTTATTGGATATCATTTAATCATTGTTTGCCTAGTAGAAATTTTAGAATCCTTTTTTTTTTTCAGTTATTTTATAGAAAATTTTCAAACAGGAAAAACATGTGAAAGACCAGTATTTCTGTCACCTAGTTTCTAAAATTGTTAGCACTTGTCCATGTGTTTATTTTATAGCTGTCTGCCTATCCTCTCTCCATCTAGTTTTTGTTTGTTTGGGGTGATTATTTGAAGGTAGTCCCTATACTGTCCCAGAGATTCTTTTTTAAAAATTAGGTTTATTGTCGTGTGATTCACATACCACAGAATTCAAAGGATTCTTTTATAACTTCAAGAACTGGAACCCAGTCGAGGTTCACACCGTACATTTGGTTGTATCCTGGTCTCTTTTCTTCTTGACCAGTCCCTTGTCCTCTCCCACCCCATCCTACTTTTTTTAAAGAAGAATATATAAAGAGACAAGCCAGTTGTCTTGAAGAATGAATCCAGATTCTGAATTTGCCTGATGGTTTTGTCATTATATCTTTTAACTTGTTCCTCTATGCCCCTTTTTTAGTAGGCTGGAAGTTAGGACTAAAGGTTAGGATTTAGGTTAAACTCTTTTGGCCTATTTCATAGGTGTGATACTTAGATGCTCTGTACTTACTATTGTATCACATCCATATTAGTGATGGTAGTTTTTTATTTGGTTAAAGTGGTAATAAATAGTCCCTTATTAAAAGTGCATTTTCCCCCTACAGTTGTAAAGTAATTTCTGGGATGACTAACTTTGGAAGGAGCAAGTATACCTTTCTCCATCTTTCCTTTGCCCTTTAGCATCAAGTGATGATCCTTGTCTAAAACAGTTATGTCATTGGGGTTTACAGAATGGTGATTTTCTCATTTATTTTTTATTTATTTATTTTTCTAGGGATGAATTTAATTTCCTAAAGATGGGGGCTAATGTTCCCTTCCCTTTAATTACTGCTTTCTGGAGTGAGGAGTTGGGTTAGCAGTCATCTCCAGGGCTGGCAAGAGAACCTTCTCTCCTCCCGCCTTTTGTTGTTGTTTTTTGTTTGGTATCATGGACATAAGAATTTTTATTCAATATTTTACAAACATATTATGCTTTTTGATGCTTAAATTCACAAATGAGGTAATGGGAACCAGTGCAAACTGGCTCTTGTGCCCTTTTGACATGACCCCATTTTTCTTTGAGTACTTCTTGCTTTCTGGGATAACAAGATGTCCCAGACCAAACCTTGAACTTCCTGTGTCCCAGACTTGGAATCACCCATTTGTACAAGAAACTCTAGTGAGACAATCCATTTATTTTTTAATCTTTTGTTGACTTCAGTAGATTGATTGATAGTATGCATATTATCTACCAGATATAACTTAGTTTTGTTTGTATAGCTTTTCGTGGTTTTACAAAGAACTTTTTCCACATTTAAAAAAAAATTTTTTCCTTGTTGATACCCCGTCTCATAAACTAACTGCAGTGTTGGACTAGCAAGAAGTCTGTACGTTTCATTGCTGCAAGGACCTTGGTGGTTGAGTACTTCAAGAAATTAAGGAGAAGAATGGAGGGATAATAATAATCACATATTACATTTAAAAGAATGACAAGGAGTTTTTTGTTGGCAAAAGCAGCCATTTATTTATATCAATGACCTTTATGGCTGTGTGTGTATTTGATATGTGAGGGAGAGAGTATTTACTATTATCATCCCTCATATTTCAGAAGAGGAGATAGTCAGGTAACATGCTGTCTTAGCCCATTCAAGTTGCTGTAATAGATTATCACAGACTAGGTGGCCTAAACAACAGACATTCATTTCTCAACGTTCTGGAGGCTGGGAGTCCAAGATCAGGGCACTGGCAGATTTGGTGGCTGGTGAGGACCCGCTTCCTGGTTCATAGACATGTCTTCCTGGCTGTGTCCTCACATGGAGGAGGGGCTTATGTATGGTTTTTTTTTCATTTAAGCTTTTAACAAAGTTGTGATATTAAAACATTGGTGTCTATTTTCTAGATAAATTCATAGCTCTGCTAATTGGTTTATAAATCTGAATTCTCATTAATGTACTATGTAATGTAGTGGATATAAGAATAAGGATGTGCTTTAAGAGACTGACTGGCAGAGTGTATTCTAAATATTTCATGATCCTAATTGAGTATGAAAATGTATAGAGCACTTGTGTCAAAAGGCTCCCTGAGATGTTCTACTATTTGTCTTTTTAGGCAGTATAGTCAGCTTTTAACAATTCTTAAGAGAATATAAACAATGAAGAAAATCAGGGATGTAGGAATGTTTCCTAAGGCTTAATTTTGTGGAGCTAGATGTATGTAGATAGCAAGTTAGAACAGAAGAAACCAGATAGAACCACTTTGAACAAGGACGTAAGTGTTAAGTGCATAGTAAAATGAAGGGCAGCAAATGAAATAAAAACAAAAAACAGTATAGTGGATGAAAAAATTGCATCAAAAAAGCTTGTTTTCCAGGAATATGAGGCCTGAATTATTGGAAAACCAGGCAGAATTAGGTTTTCTTAGAGAGTTCTGTACATTGAATATGTGCTTGGGCTGTAATTAAAGGTGACATGATTTCAGCATCTTGATCTTTTTTCCTGGGATCTCTTATTAAATGCTTGTCTAGTTTGCTTGGATCTTAGAAATTACCCATTTGAATTTGTAAACTATACAAGAATCTGAAGCCCAGTGGGCTTGTTGCCTGGAATACCATCCTAGTAAAAGAGTTAAACAAGCTTGTGAAGGAATAGAGAAGGCAAAAATTGTTAAAGAAAATTGATAAAGACAAGTAGGAATTGCTTATTAAGAATTCTTTGAGCATCAGAGAAAAGTTTGAGTTTGGGATCTTTCATATAAACTTGAATCAGTAGGTTCTTCATTGGAATTCTCGTATATTCTAGATTGAAAATTTTCAATCCTTTATGATTGAATTTTCAATTCTTTAGAGGGATGTTACAGTGTCTTGCACAATTAGAAAATCATTTGTGCTCTTATTTAAATTCTAAAAATTTGGGGCTATGTTTTACTTCTTTTGATTTCTACCAGAATACTTTTTTTTATATAAAGGGATTTCTAATATACTCTTCATTTCACAGGCAGAACTTTTAGATAGGATTTAATATGTCAACCAAAAAAAAAAAGGGAAAAAAAAAAAGAAGAAGCAGGAGTCTGCAAATAAGAAAAGAGTTTATTTGGGGTCTTAAGAATTGCACTTTGGGAGATGCAGAAGATTCGGGTGATCCCAGAAGAGTGTTCCAGGGAAGAGAAAGTTTCATCATAAAGGTGAAGAGCCATGAGGTTGTTAAAAGTCACCCGACGAGAATTGTGATTGACTCTGACTGAAGTCAGAAAATATTTTTGTCCTTAATAAATCATGAGTTGTTTTAGGGTAGGGTCCAATAAGTAGATAAGCTATGCTGTCACGAATTTTTGGTAGATGTTCTGGATGGCTTCATCAGGTCAAAGGGTCAGATTCCATCCAGGCTGAGATGTGCATAAGTCACACTTCTTTAATGGCCCCTTGGCTGTGTTTTAGAGGGCTCTCTTAGCAATACTGACTCCATTTTGATTTTCCTTTCACAAATGTAGGGGAGATTACTAACTACAGTTGTAAATAGCTTACAAAAATTTGCAACAACAAAGGTATTAAGGTGAATTTAACCAGTGGTATGAACCTTTTTTAGTTTAGGTGAAAATAAATTAAAATGAAAACAGAACGTTCTTCTTAGGGAAAGCAATGAAATCAGCTATTGCTGATTGCTAAATTTAGATATGATTATAATGTTTATTTTTTTAGGATTTGACTTTAATTTTCCCCCTTCAAAACTGAAATGAGGTTAAGCTCTTAATTATTTGGTATTAGACTAATGAATAATTCCAAACCTCTGTTTTCAGTTTTCTTTTCAATAGCTGCCAGTGTATGTTTGAACCTTGAAATGGAAGCTGATTAACATTTTTAAGGGTTGTCTTCATCTTCAAAATCAACACAGACTGCTTCTGTATGATCTTGATTAAATAATTGTGTAAAACCAGGCCAGTGAGGGTGGGGACTATTTTGTTTCCTTGCGTCATATGGTTTTCATTAAGTTTTTTGCATTTAAGTCAGTTTTATTTTTCAGTTGATGTAGGCACAGAGAGTTGTCTTGTAGGTTGCTTTAGGTCATTGAGTCATTGCTGCCTTGCAGTAACCCTGACAGACTTCATAAGCTGCTAAATTTTTATCAATCCAGTCTTAGATGTCAAGACATCCAGACTTAGATGTCAAAACAACTTCTATCTGATGGTGGTAAATATCTGTGCCTCACATGTGCAATATGGTTAACTGTCTCTTACATTACACTTATACCAAGGTTAAGAAAGGGAAGTACATTTAATTTCTTTCAAGTCTCGAACCTCTATCTAACTTTCTCGTTTGTAGTGTTGTAGTCTGTGTGGTTAACAGTGATTCAAATCCAGAACTCTTGGTTTTTTATTCCTGTTGTAAACATAATACATCATATTGCCACTACTTCTATTTTACAAATAAAACAAAAACCTTTAATTCTCATGATGTCTTAACATTTAATGAAATCTCTCTAGGGATCACCCTAGGCAAATTTTACCAACAAATGACACATTTGGAATTTGCTTCAAGCTTTCTCCTTTTCTTATATTAATCTCTGATCCACCTTTTCTTTGTGGGTGCTCCAAGCATTTAGGAAGTTTTTTACGTAATGGTTAAGTCATCTTTATGGAAAAGATCCAGTAAGTTGAAATTATGGAAATCTGTTGTGTGAGGTAATTTGCCCAAGTTTTGACTTTCATGGAAATTATCTGAAAGTGTATTCAGTTATTTTCAGTGTACTTTAGTACTCATTCTACTGTGTAATTTTTAGGTTATAACAGATGACTTAGTAATATATTGTGTTCATATTGATTAAGTTGTAGAGCAGTGTAGTAGTATGGAAAGAACTTGGGCTTTGGAATCAAATGGATCTGAACTTAAGTATTGACTCAGCTGTTTATTAACTCTGACTTAAATAAGTTGCTTCACTTCTTTGACCCTTAGTTTCCTTATTAAAGATGAGAAGGACGATGGCAGTCTGGCTAGGAAACTTAAGAGCATTAGAAGCAAGGGAATATTATGTAAAGTGTCTGGCACATAATAGCTTCATAGTATAATTCTTTTTTTCATTAAGTAAGTTAGAAAGGACAGCAGAATCATTATGGTTAATAAAACCAGAAAGGTTTCTTGGGGGAGATTTTTTTAGGAAGAGTTGGAGGAGGCTTGTAAAACTTGGGATTTGTGGAAATGATTGAAGAATAGTTGGTTTTCTCCTTCTTGTCCTGTTTTTTCCTTTTTAAATTAATTTTTACTTAGGCATGTAGTTTAAAAGACCACATTTTGCCAAAAAGTTCATTATCAAATAAAGCAGTTTTCTGCCCCATTCTGTCTACTCTGCACAGCTCTGACCCCAGGGCAACCTGGGGAACCAGGACAGCTGGCTCCTGTGGCTAGTTCTGCTGGCACTTCCACATCTCATATTCCCAGCTATCACAGAGCCAGATCTTTTGATTTGTCAATTTGGGGTGTTACCTATCGGCTTTCTCTTATTGTAGGCAAATATTTCATTCCTCTTACACAGTCTGTTTCCTCCTGGCTGTCCTTTCAATATAGTTAGTTTATAATTTTTTGCTAATTCAGTGTTCAACATATATTATTATGCCTGTACAAGTATTATTTACAGCTGAAGATTGTAATATTCCTTACTTATGTTTCCTTTCTATTTGTTTTTCCTGAAATGAGTAATTGCCTTGATTTTCATATTTAACTTCCACAATTTATTTAGCTTTTCAAAATCAAATTACCTCAGGTAATGTATCTATTATAAAAACTTTCTTGGAGACATTCTCTCGTAGAATCCTCTATTTTCCTTTTTCTGGGTTGATTGCTCTCTTGGGCCGCTTCACAGTTGTCATCCTGGGATGTAAATTTCTTCTGATCCTTGGAATGTCTGCTGGATTGGATTCCCTATTTCCTGGATCTTGTATCTTCTTCTTTCTTGGTTTACTCCCACTGTTTCGGTAAAGCGTACCCTCTAGGGGTTTTGTCCAGTTAAAATGATGGGACTGTGGCAGTTGGCCGCTGATGACAGCTCTCAGCAGCCTTTCCCGAGGTCACTGCTGCAAGCTTTCCTCCCTGCCTGACTGTAGTCACCGTGCTGGAGTCTCCATTCAGTCTCATCCTGGACATGCCCTTCTCTTTCCTGCGTTGGATGTCCTTATTTTTTTCTTTCCTGTGTCCTTGTCTTCTTGATTTACTCCACCTTTTTGTGGAGGACATTCTCAGTAGTTTCTCGAGAAAGGCTTAATTGGAAGTAAAGTTTTGGGTACCTCATGTGTCTGAAAGTGCCTCTATTCTGTCCTCACACTTGAATAACAGTGCATCTGGGTATTAAATGTTCAATTGGAAATTCTTTTCTTTTAGCATTTGGAAAGCATTCATCTATTGCTTTTTTGCTTCCAGTGGTGCTGTAGGAAAATCTGAATCTTATTGTGATTCCTGATCATCTGTATTTATGTGATTTATTTGTTTGCTTTCTGGCAGCTTATAGCACGTTCTTTTAGCACCCCTTTGTTCTGAAATTTTACATGGTGTCCTTGATGTGGCTCAATTTTTCTTTAGTGTTTTGGACATTCAGGAGGGCTCCTTTCACTCTGGAAATGTGTGTCCTTCACTTTCGGGAAGTTTTCTTGAAGTATTTCATCAATTTTCCTCCTCTCCATTTTTGCTTATCTCTGTCTGTAGACCTGATATTTGTATGTTAAACCTCTTGGACTGGTTCTCCGATTATCTTACTTTTTCTTCTGTTTTCCATTACGTTTTTCTTTTTCCTCTTTTCTGCATGATTTCCTTAACTTTATCTTCTCCCCCTTATAATAATTTTTTTTATTTCTGCCATCGTGTTTTAAATTTCAAGCTCTTTGTTATTCTCTTAATGTTTATTTTAAAATAGTAACTGTTCTCGCTTTGTGGACGCAATATAATCTTCTAACTCTTCAAGGATATTAATGGTATTTTCCCCTAAATTTTCTTTATTTGAATAGTTTCTTTTTTTTTTTAAAGAAATAAGTGAAAAAGCTCAATTCCCACTCTTCTCCAGTGATCATATCAGGAGGATTATGAGAAATACTATTAATGTGGACAATGCCCCAGGCACTAAAAACCAAACCACACCCAGGCAGTGTTGTCCTGTCATGCATTGTGTCTTAGCAGAATCATCTTGTTTTCCCCAGAGCTTCTTGTTTTTGTAAAAGACACTAAAAACAACTGACTAAAGTTTATCCAGTATATTCTTTTTTAAAATTTAATTTTGTTTATTTTTTTAAACAGCAGATTCTTATTAGTTATCTATTTTATACATATTAGTGTGTATATGTCAATCGCAATATCCCAATTCATCCCACCACCACCCCTTCCCCACTGCCACTTTCCCCCCTTGGTGTCCATACGTTTGTTCTCTACATCTGTGTCTCAATTTCTGCCCTGCAAACCAGTTCATCTGTACCAGTTTTCTAGGTTCCACATATATGCGTTAATATACGATATTTGTTTTTCTCTTTCTGACTTACTTCACTCTATATGACAGACTCTAGATCCATCCACATCTCTACAAATGACTAAATTTTGTTCCTTTTTATGGCTGAGTAATATTTCATTGTATATATGTACCACATCTTCGTTATCCATTCGTCTGTTGATGGGCATTTAGCTTGCTTCCATGACTTGGCTATTGTAAATAGTGCTGCAGTGAACATTGGGGTGCATGTGTCTTTTTGAATTATGGTTTTCTCTGGGTACGTGCCCAGTACTAGGATTGCTGGATCATACGGTAACTATTTTTAGTTTTTTAAGGAACCTCCATAAAGTTCTCCATAGCGGCTATATCAATTTACATTCCCACCAACAGTGCAAGAGGCTTCCCTTTTCTCCACACCTTCTCCATCATTTGTTGTTTGTAGATTTTCTGATGATGCCCAGTCTAACTGGTGTGAGGTGATACCTCATGGTAGTTTTGATTTACATTTCTCTAATAATTAGTGACGTTGAGCAGGTTTTCACGTGCTTCTTAGCCATCTGTATGTCTTCTTCGGAGAAATGCAAAAGCTTTTAATAGGTCCCATTTGTTTATTTTTGTTTTTATTTCCATTACTGTAGGAGGTGGATCCAGTACAGGTCTTTTACCTCCTTAGGTTTATTCCTAGGTATTTTATTCTTTATGTTGCAATGGTAAATGGGATTGTTTCCTTAATTTCTGTTTCTGATCTTTTGTTGTTAGTGT
>NC_041217.1:17221943-17222604 GCF_002837175.3 Physeter macrocephalus
TTTCTTTTTCTTCTCTGATTGCCGTGGCTAGGACTTCCAAACCTATGTTGAATAATAGTGGTGAGAGTGGACATCCTTGTCTTGTTCCTGATCTTAGAGGAAATGCTTTCAGTTTTTCACCCTTGAGAATTATGTTTGCTGTGGGTTTGTCATATATGGCCTTCATTATGTTGAGGTAGGTTCCCTCTCTGCCCACTTACTGGAGAGTTTTTATCATAAATGGGTGTTGAATTTTGTCAGAAGCATTTTCTGCACCTATTAAGATGATCATATGGGTTTTCTTCTTCACTTTCTTAATATGGTTATCACATTGATTGATTTGCGTATATTGAAGAATCCTTGCATCCCTGGGATAAATCCCACTTGATCATGGTGTATGATCCTTTTAATGTGTTGTTGGATTCTGTTTGCTATTATTTTGTTGAGGAGTTTTGTATCTGTATTCATCAGTGATATTGGTCTGTAATGTTCTCTTTTTGTAGTATCTTTGTCTGGTTTTGGAATCAGGGTGATGGTGGCCTCATAGAATGAGTTTGGGAGTGTTCCTTCCTCTGCCATTTTAACTTTTTTTTTTTTTTTGCAGTATGCGGGCCTCTCACTGTTGTGGCCTCTCCCGTTGCGGAGCACAGACTCCGGACGCGCAGGCTCAGCGGCCATGGCT
>NC_041217.1:17223550-17292120 GCF_002837175.3 Physeter macrocephalus
AGTAACGTATTGTTTAGCCTCCATGTGTTTGTGTTTTTTACGTTTTTTTTCCCTGTAATTGATTTCTAATCTCATAGCATTGTGGTCAGAAAAGATGCTTGATATGATTTCAATTTTCTTAAATTTACTGAGGCTTGATTTGTGACCCAAGATGTGATCTATCCTGGAGAATGTTCCATATGCACTTGAGAAGAAAGTGTAATCTGCTGTTTTTGGATGGAATATCCTATAAATATCAATTAAATCTATCTGGTCTGTGGTGTCATTTAAAGCTTGTGTTTCCTTATTAATTTTCTATTTGGATGATCTGTCCATTGGTGTAAGTGAGGTGTTAAAATCCCCCACTATTACTGTGTTACTGTCAGTTTCCTCTTTTATAGCTGTTAGCAGTTGCCTTATGTATTGAGGTGCTCCTGTGTTGGGTGCATATATATGTATAATTGTATGTCTTCTTGGATTGATCCCTTGATCATTATGTAGTGTCCTTTCCTTGTCTCTTGTAATATTCTTTATTTTAAAGTCTGTTTTATCTGGTATGAGTATTGCTACTATAGCTTTCTTTTGATTTCCGTTTGCATAGAATACCTTTTTCCATCCCCTCACTTTCAGTCTGTATGTGTCCCTAGGTCTGAAGTGGGTCTGTCATAGACAGCATATATATGGGTCTTGTTTTTGTATCCATTCAGCGAGCCTGTGTCTTTTGGTTGGAGCATTTAATCCATTCATGTTTAAGGTAATTATCGATATGTATGCCCCTATTACCGTTTTCTCAATTGCTTTGGGTTTGTTTTTGTAGGTCCTTTTCTTCTCTTGTGTTTCCCACTTAGAGAAGTTCCTTTAGCATTGCTTCCTGGACTTGGCTGGCTATTTCCTTTCCCATGTTAGGGAAATATCTCTTCAGATATTTTCTCTGGTCCTTTCTCTCTCTCTTCTCCTTCTGGGACCCCTGCAATGCGAATGTTGTTGCATTTAATGTTGTCCCAGAGGTCTCTTAGGCTGTCTTCAATTCTTTTCATTCTTTTATTCGGTTCCGCAGCAGTGAATTCCACCATTATGTCTTCCGAGTCACTTATCTGTTCTTCTGCCTCAGTTATTCTGCTGTTGATTCCTTCTAGTGTGTTTTTCATTTCAGTTATTGTACTGTTCATCTCTGTTTGTTCTTTAATTCTTCTAGGTCTTTGTTAAACATTTCTTGCATCTTCTTGATCTTTGCCTCCATTCTTTTTCTGAGGTCCTGGATCATCTTCATTATCATTATTCTGAATTCTTTTTCTGGAAGGTTGCCTATCTGCACTTCATTCATTTAGTTGTTTTTCTGGGGTTTTATCTTGTTCCTTCATCTGGTACATAGCCCTCTGCCTTTTCATGTTGTCTGTCTTTCTGTGTATGTGGTTTTTGTTCCACAGGCTGCAGGATTGTAGTTCTTCTTGCTTCTGCTATCTGCCTGAATAGTTTCTTTTTCCTTTAAATATAATAAATAAATTTTATTTATTTATAATAAATAAAAAGTTGCTTTTTATTTTTCATTTATTTATTGAATTTTATTTTATTTATTTTTATACAGCAGGTTCTTACTTGTTATCTATTTTATACATATTAGTGTATATATGTCAATCCAATCTCCCAAGCAAGTTGCTTTTTAAATGTTTGTGTTTGTTTCTGTTATTCTCTGTCTTCTTTCTGATAAAACCTTAGTTGTCTGTTCATGACTAGAACAAATAATCCTAAAAAGGTTACTAGAAACTCTGAGTATGTGGATATTGTCCACCTAACGTGAGCTTTAATGTAGGCTTCTCTCGGTGGGTTATTTATTATTAACTGGGCAGATTTCTAGAGTATTCCTGATCTCCTGCCTGGAGAAAAAAGATCTGCTGACCAGCATTGCACCTGTGCCTTCATCTGTGCTAGCTCATAACCTCTCCAGGGGTTAAACCTCAGGTGTTCTGCCAGGGGAGTGTGGAGTGGGGAGCGGATCTAGAGACCTAATTGTTTCTTAAGATAACTTTCACCCAATTCTCTTTATTTTGGTTCCTCTGTTCCTACCCTCACTTCCAGAAGTACCCCAAACTGCCCGTTTCTAGGTTTTGGTTTTTTCCCCCTGAACATTCTGCAGCGTGAATTGGGTTAGCTGTCAGCCTGACAGTTGCAGTTGTAGGATTCACCTTCCTTGGCTTTGCCAAGGCAGTTTCTTCCAGTCCGTCTGCTTCCACCTTCTAAAATTTTGTTGCTGTTTTTTCTCTTTGGATCTTGTCCTTGTGGATTGTCTTTAAAACAACAGTCACTTTTCCGTTGTTGCTTAAGCTGTGCAGTTGAGCAGGACTAGTTGTTTATGTTCAAACAGCCACCTTAACACGGATCCCCTGCCTTTTTTCTTGCGGCATATTTCTTCAGCATGTGGAGGCATTAGAAGTTAAAGGGTCATCTGGAGAGATGTATTTTATCTTGAGCTGCCATCTTGAGAGATACTATAGAGAATACCTGTTTTTAAACTATATTAACCTACACTTGTTAGTACTAAATTTTATGTTGTCGGTTTTCTTCTCCATATTGTTGTTTTGTGGTATAAAAATGCCACTGCAATGTAGCTTGAATGATGGCGGTCTGTCAAGCATCCAGTGCTGTGTCTGACATTGGATTCCAAAATCTGAAATCTTTTCTCTGTCAGCTGTAAAGTGTACTTAGTCTTAGAGCAGTGAAAGAAAACTAGGAAGTATCTGCCCTTTTATTTGGCGGCTCTCAGGCTTTAGTGAGCATCAAAAGCAGGTTGGCTTATTAATAAAACAGATTAAAGCAGAGTTCCTGATTCAGTAGGTCCGGAGCAGGGCCCAAGTTTGGGGGTGTTTTGTTTTAATGTTTCTGTATTTATGGGCCTGAGATTGTGAATTCCCAACAAGTGATGCTGATGCTGGTGTGAGGGCCACACTTGGAGTCTGACTGAAGCAGACTGTATGAGCGCATGAGAACCAGAGAGCCACCACCAAGACCCCCAGTAAAGCTTTACTTCATTCTCTTCAAGTTGGACAATTGAGAAGAGCTTTGAATTTATGCTATGATTGCTCTTCTTTGCCTAAAACGTACGTTTACTTGATCGTCTTGATCAAGACAGTAGGTCTCACCATTTTAATTAATGAATCCTTTCCTTTGGTCCACTGTTACATTCCTGTCTTTCTTTCTGAACTGCCTGTTTAAGATTTTGTCCTCGTCTCCCCTTCTTCCTTCCCTCCTTTCTTGCGGTGCCTGCAACTCTGTGATGCGGCAGAAGTTGGCTGTCAGGGTGAGCTCTCATGTAGAAGCAGGTCTGCATTGAGGTCGGTCACCTGGGGTCTGCCTGCTCTGGGTCGGTAACGTGTTCGTAGCATGTTGGGTGTAGTTATTTAAACATGGAGCCTTACCATTAAGGTTGTGCATACCCACATGTAAACACAAACATTAATGTCAAGCTCTCTTTACTAGTTAGCAATTTGTGTATGCCTATACCAGGAAGCATACACTTTTTAGAATTTAATTGAAAACTTTGAATAATTAGTTTGGCAGGAGAAGTGTTACAGTTATTGGTTCTAAGTGGATCTCTGTTCATTGGGAGCAACTCTCTCTTACTTAAGTAAGGTGAGGAGATTGGCAAAGAAATCTTCAGCTGAATCAGGGAAAATGACCTTTTATCCAGTTAGGTAATTTAATCTGACAGAAGCAAAAATCGTTTTTAGGAATGTAGGTTTGACACTGTAGAGATGGGGGATGGGGAGGTGTTAGCATCCTCCGTGAGCAGTGTTATAAATTGCCTTTCTACTTCATTACTCTCTATCAGTGCGGCGTGAAAAGCATTGGAACTGTTTTACTATTGGGTTTAACCTAGCACAGATGTTTTTGTTTCTTTATGCTGGTTAAATTATAGTACAAAGTGCACTGTTTGATTCACTAAGTCATTTCTGAAATCTTTGCTCACATTTATATGCTGTCCAGTCTTTGGGTTCTACTGAGGGACAAGTCCTGAGGAGTAAGCCAATAGGAGATTTTTCCTGTTTGTAAAAGTGTCCTTTTTTTTTTTTCTTTTTAAATGGTATGACTGTTTCAGGGCTATAGTTTTTAAAATAAAAGATAGCTTCAGCAGAATTAGATAAGTAATCTCTTAACCCAGTAAATGTCTTTAACATCTTTTCCCTTAATAATTGCTTTTTATATGATTAATGGCTCCCATAAGGTAACAGTATTTTCTAACCAAATGGGTTCTCGTATATCTAGAGAGATTTTTCCCACATTGTGTATTTCTGTGAATGGCATAAGTAGAAAAGCACAGACTGTTAGCTCCATGAAGACAGGGACTTCGTTTTGTTCATCACTCTGTTTCTAACACTAAGAAAGGTATTTGATATGCAGTTCTCAGTAAATATTTGTGGAATGAAGGAAAGAAACCAGTTTAGAGTTCAGCATCCTGCATTACTTAATTAATGCCACAAGGTGGTACTGTTGCAGCATGAAATAAAAGGCTGTAATTCTTAGCCTCTCTTACATAGTTTTATATAAATCCTATGAATAAACAAAATGAATTGACTACCTATTATGTTTATTGCCTGTTTCAGGTGTTTATGGTTTTAGCATGTGATTAGTCTTTTGAGTCCATGATTTGGACAGGCAGTGAGATCATAACCTAAATAACATTTGCTTCAAATTTTTATCAAATGTTAAATGAGATAGCATCTATTAAAACCTAGCACAGTATCAGGTTAGTTTCATTTTTCTCGCCTTTAATTTATTTTGGGTTAAAAACCTTTGTTAAATTTCTCTGTGTTAAAATAATTTGCCGAACATTTTCTAATAAGTTATCACTGAATGTTAAATGATATTTTGTAAGTCTGTTTTGATTGTCAGAAGATTTTAAAAATTGATACCAAACCTAGATTTTACTCTATTATACCCCCCACTGCAAAAAAAAAAAAAAAAAAGTTTAATTCTGCTCCATGGTTCTTTAATAAGGCTGAAATATTTTAACATAGTACTACATATTTGTGCATATATGATCATAGTGTATACATAGTCTATAATTTGTCTTGATTTCACTCCTATTGTAAAAGTGTTGACAGGTTTGTTTTATAGCTTGGAATTTTAAAATTTCCTTATGATGAAATTGACTTCTGAATATTTTGATTGTATAATTTTCCACAGACTGAAGCAAAGTCAGAAGAGGGCCCAGGATGGTCTATCCTACGTGATAATTTCATGATGGGAGCATCCATGAAAGACTGGGACAAAGAAAGTGATGGACCAGATGACAACAGACAGGGGTCTGGAAGTGACTCTGACATATAAAGCTATATAAGAAACACAGTTTCCATTTTATTTTTCCTAGAAAAATACTCATGATCTGAAAGTTGGGGAATTATAAAGATACCATTTGTAAGAGAACCAGAAGACTTTCACTATTATCAACTTTGGTGTTTCTCTTTTTCATGTAAACTTGGTTAAAATGATATTTCAAACCTTGCATAATTTTAAGCATTGTTCTTTAGAACGTTTGTAGAAAGAAATATTTCGACTTGAGATATGCATTTTGCCAAGTTCATTATAGGTTTACCTATTGCTTTTGGATATTGGTGTTTTATTTAAGTATCACCAAGGGTTGTAGAAATGCAATATCAATTCATAATTAAAATGAACTCTTTGAAGTTAATATTTTTCAGCCTCTAACTTACAGACCTATATATGTATATTTTTTGTGGGGAAGGGTTGGTATTTTTTTTTTTTGGTGAGCTATTGAGAAAACCTATGTAGCAAAATCTTTAAATTCTAGCATTTGTGATTTGGGGTGATGATTTTATTTTTAGACACTGGCAGTTATGATTTAAGAAACATCAAATTTCTACTTTTATATTATTTCCTTTTATATGCTAAGTAATATATATAAATAATGGCTTAGATTTATTTTACGTGTTAGGTTATTTTTGTATGAGAGATTTACTGAGGTGGAAATTCTCATATTTAACTTATTTAATGAGGCATAATTTCTTAGGAAGCATATTTGACATGTTCTAGTTTCTCTTATTTTCCCTAAATATTTGAGTTAGCTTAAATTCTTTTTTTATGGACTGGCTGACCAGTGAAATGGTAGTTAGACAACAGATAGTCTGCATCAGATACTGCATCTGATTTGAGACTTGATTCCTTATAGTTGTCTTAAAGATTATTAAATTGGATGACTTTCAGAATCTAGGTGTTAAACAAAAAGAGAAGAGAAAGCAGGGCTATTTAATATTCTAAAATTTCTGTGAAATTGGGCCTAAGATGCAAACTTTGTAGGGGAATTATTTAATAAAAGTGATCTGTTCTTTTTTAAAAGAGTCCATCCCTTACTCCATCTTTCCATAGTAAAAATAGTTCCCTCCTACTACCAAATTGCACATGCTTGCATCTGTTATATATCGAAGGATAATCCTCCCCTCAAAACTATGCTAGAGCAGAGACGTTTATATTTGCAAACCCATTTGAGTGTTACAAGTATTATGTAACCAAAGTTAAATTAGTCCATGGCCTGGTATTTGTTATCCTAAAGGAAGGTATACATCTAAGATATCAAATGATTAAACCAGCAGAGCTCAAAGTACATTTTTGTATGTATCCAAACTTTTGAAATTTAGTGTCTTCTTAAATTATAGAACCGCTCTTTTGTCAGTGTAAAGTAAGTAAATGTGAACAACTAGTCCTCAGTGGTAACATGAGCATGCTAAACCTCTCTATATAACTTAACACAGATAAATATTCAGTACAACCTCACACGTAGATAATTTTGAAAAACAAATTTGCAGCACCTAAATACTTTTATCTTCTCAGAATTAAAGATTTTACTTTTTTTTTTGCTATTAATCTGTTTCTGAATCATATTAAAGCTTTGCAGAAATTCTTCTGAATAGGACATCAGGTGATAGAAATGGGTAAATAACTTCTTGTTTAGTAAAAAAGTTGTTTTTTAACATAAACTCATCGTATAGTCCTTAGTTTAATTTAGAAAAATTGAGCAAGATTTTCAAACTGAAAGGAAGGAAGAGAATATTGGCAGATTTTCTTCTTTCAGAAATCATTTTATTCCAAAATAAAATGGAGTTGCTGCTATAAGAAAAAAAAATGTATCATTTATGTTAGAAGGTGTAAAGCATATGTAAATCACATGAAATAATTTTTATCATAAAGATAGGATGTTTTATATGTATTAATATTTCTGCATATTGGCGATCAAATATTTAAGCAAAATACCACCATATATGAATCTAAGGATGAGCATATTATTTAAAAAACTCTGTATCTTTAGATGGATGTTTTAAATAATCTAGCTCTGTCATCTCTACCCTAAATATTTTACCTACAACATTTGTTTATTTATTTTTAAAATTTATTTATTTATTTATTTATTTATTTTTGGCTGCGTTGGGTCTTCGTTGCCGCGTTGGGTCTTCGTTGCTGCGTTGGGCTTTCTCTAGTTGTGGCGAGCGGGGGCTACTCTTTGTTGTGGTGCGCGGGCTTCTCATTGCAGTGGCTTCTCTTCTTGCGGAGCACGGGCTCTAGGCGTGCAGGCATCAGTAGTAGGCGGCTTGTGGACTCTAGAGCACAGGCTCAGTAGTTGTGGCGCACGGGCTTAGTTGTTCTGTGGCATGTGGGATCTTCCCAGACCAGGGCTTGAACCTTTGTCCCCTGCATTGGCAGGCGGATTCTTAACCACTGCGCCACCTGGAATGTCCCCCTACAACATTTAAATTCTGACATCAATCAGATAAATAATTCTGCACCTAACTTCTGATATTGTCTTTGAGTTCTTTAAGGAGGGAAAAGAGAAAGAACAGCATTACTATACCCCTCCCCCCCGTAGGTATCTAAATAGAAGAATATTTGGATTTTATTTTTGGTAACTATTTAGGGTAATAGAGTAATAAAAAGATTTTATTTTTGTTTGTTTAAAAAGAACAGTGGAAAATAGTAACCAGGTAACCAGTACCTAGGTATTATCTTATTCCCCTGTCTGGATATTCAGATGGCTAGGGTGAATGTTCACAGTATTAGCATAGTTTAGTATTGCTTATTTTTTGCTTTTAGGCGTTGAAATCTCACAAAATTAATACCTGTTATAGACCGACAATAACTTAGAATCATTACAGTAGTTTAGTACTTTAACTTAGAATACTGAATTTATTTTCAAGTTACCTAGACTTCTACATAGATTAAGTATTATTCTACTCATTGAAAAATATATCTTGGAAATGCTTTGGATGGACTAATTCAAAGGCTCGCTTTCAGTACTTAGAACCTGAAATGACTTCATAGGAAGTTCTGGAAGATTTATTTGAGGGTAAGTCCAATCCTTTAAAATATTTTGTCTTTTATAATATGAATAAGTGGGTGAAAGGGAATGTTTAAATTTTGGAAACCCTCTTAAGGCTTTTCAGTCACTGTGTTTTGCACATATGAACATACTTAATATTCAGTGGCTGCCAACGAAACTTATCCTTCCTCCTGTGCTGGTCTTTAGGACATGTAAATACAGTACTTAACCATAAAGCCATTTAATTGCAGTTTCTAGACACCTAAAGATGTCCCAGTTAACTTATAACAGCAGAGAAATCCTAAGGTTTAAGTGTGAACAGAAACATGGACAAACTGAGGACCTTGTAAGGAATTGTAAGGCCTGAGAGAATGCCTATAAAGGACTCATCATAGAGCATAAATATTTAGAAGAGATAGGAGGAGGTCAAATAAGTAAGTTGATAACTTGGATAACTTGTTTCTTCCCTATACGGATTTACTTATTTTATGTTATTATAGATGTTTATTAATATAAAATTATATTAATTATATTAATTTTAATATATATAAAATTATATTAATATAAAATTATATAATATAAAAGAGTCATAAGTGAAATGGTATGGAAGTTTTATTTTTTGTTTTTTTAGTGATCACAGAGTACCATTATTGCACTTAGTATAGTGATATATTTGTGCCACGTGAATTTCACTTTTAAAACATACATTTGAAAAACCAGTAGATACTTTTTAACATTTATAATTTCTTAAGGAAGTGTGCACGCGTGTGTGTGTGTGTGTGTGTGTGTCTGTCTGTCTGTCTGTCTTAGTCCGGGACATTATACCAGATACCATAGACTGGGTGGGAAAAACAACAAACATTTATTTTCATGGTTCTGGAGGCTGGGAAGTCCAAGATCAAGGTGCTGGCAGATTTGATGTCTGATGAGCACCCTCCTCCTGGTTTGTAGACAACTGACTTCTTGCTGTGTCTGCTTGAGGGAGAGAGAGATCGTCTTTCTCAGTGTCTCTTTTATAAGGGCCTCATGACCTGATTACCTCCTAAAGGGCTCCACCTCCAATATTATCATATTAGGAATAGAGCTATCATATTAGGAATAGAGCTTCTGTATATGAATTGTGGGAGGCAGGGGATCAAAAATTCAGTCCACAGCAATGCATAAAATAGCAAATGGTACATTTTTAACTTGGATGTGAAATAACTTTAGCTACCATTGATTCTTTTTTTAAAATAAATTATTTATTTGTTTGTTTTTTTATTTTTGGCTGCGTTGGGTCTTCGTTGCTGTGCGCGGGCTCTCTAGTTGCGGCGAGCGGGGCTACTCGTTGTGGTGCGCGGGCTTCTCATTGTCATGGCTTCTCTTGTTGCGGAGCACGGGCTCTAGGCGCGTGGGCTTCAGTAGTTGTGGCACGTGGGCCCTAGAGTGCAGGCTCAGTAGTTGTGACCCACGGGCTTAGTTGCTCCACGGTATGTGGGATCTTCCCGGACCAGGGCTTGAACCCGTGTCCCCTGCATTGGCAGGCAGATTCTTAACTACTGCGCCGCCAGGGAAGCCCTACCATTGAGTCTTGACTTAGATTTCCTACTAGAATTAGAAAGTTAAGTGAAGCATTTATCTGGCATTAATTGAGCACCTGTTCCAGGAACTGTACTAGAATCATTTGAGTGATAATTGTTTATGGCAAAATAAGAGGTAATTTTACTCCTGTAAGAAATCAGAAAGTCAAACCTCCTGTTCCTTTTTATTTATTTATTTATTTATTTATTTATTTATTTATTTTATTTATTTATTTTTTGCGGTACGCGGGCCTCTCAGTGTTGTGGCCTCTCCCATTGCGGAGCACAGGCTCCGGACGCGCAGGCTCAGCGGCCCTGGCTCACGGGCCCAGCCGCTCTGCGGCATGTGGGATCTTCCCGGACCGGGGCACGAACCCGTGTGCCCTGCATCGACAGGCGGATTCTCAACCACTGCGCCACCAGGGAAGCCCTCCTGTTCCTTTTTAAAGTCGACTTCCTGCAGTACATGCCCACTGTATGATTTGGATTGTGTGGCAATTTGGAATGTTTGTTAAAAGATAACCTGTTAAAAAACTATTATAGTGGAATTTAAAACACTATTGTAACAGAATTGTACAGTAATTGTACAGTAATAGGAGTCCTAGAATAATGAAGCTTGTCTAGGGGTGGGAAGCGGTTAATTTGTCAGTACTCTGTCGATGTTAAGTTCATTTTTACTTGGAAACGGTTTTCAGTTGAAGGAAGCAGAGTTCATACTGCTCCTTCCTTAAATTTATCTATTAGGATCAACATGACTGATGTTTGTCTCCGCTTGGTATATCTGTGATAGGTAGTGAGTCTGTTGAGCCCTGCAGGTATTACGAGTACGAAGACTATTTGAGGTGAATTGGCAGTTAGAACAAATTTTGGAAAAAGGAGAGAGAACTCCTCCATGCCTGCAAAAAGCTCTCTCATTCCTTCCCCAAGAAAGCAGGAGTCTGAATTTTGGCCAGCTGGATAGATGAATCTTACTGACTATTGCAGCAAAGGTAGGCCTCCTGGTAAATTTTTTCTCTGTGTGAGCTTTTCAGAACTTGATTAAATATATCAATCAGGAGGGACCAATGAACAGATTTGGAAGTAAAATGGTGTCTGAGATAGGTGACAGGACATTTAGAGTAGTGATTGATGGTTAACAAAATACTAAGAGTTGTAATAAATCTAATCAGAATTTTGTAGTTTGAAGATATTGTCCAACAATTCTTAAACAATTTTAGATTTCTCTAAAGGATGTTTTCTAGCTTAGAACCACATTAATATTTTTCATCTGGTCTACTGAGCATACTTTCAGGGAGTTATGAGTCAGGGCTATTTATCTAGGTGTGTGATGAAACTTTTGTATTCAGAAGAGTTGTCCTCAGAGACAGAGTTACAAAGTATGTTTCATTTTGCTTTGTTGGCAACATCTGGTCCAACACTGCTCACCTCATTCACCCACCCCTCCACCATAGCAAGAGTATATATTTAGCTTTCTGTCAAATGCTCTTGGGTTTTCATTCGAGTAGTTAAACAAGGGTATATGTTAGAGAAGTGGGCCTGATTCCTTATGATTTTAGTCTCTGCATCACTACTGTCCAGTAGGACTTTCTGTGATGATGGAAATATATCTCCGCTGTCCAATATGGTAGCCCAGGTGGCTGTGGAGCATCTCCAGTGTGGCTAGGGATACAAAGAAGCTGGATTTTTCATTTTACTTAATTACTTCAAGTTTTAAAAGCTGCACATGGCTAGTGGTGGTCTGTCTCCCTAAGAAGAGGATAAAGTCACAGAGCATATATTTAGTCCTAATAAAATATCAGTAAATTTTGGAATCATAAGTCTATCTTGAATTGTTCCATAAACATTTACTGACACAATTTAAGTATATACAGACACTGGTGTGATTTTTATTGACTAAATTATGGTTGATGTCTTTTTCACTATTTGTATTTTTAAAAAGCTATATTAAGTTGCTTTATAATGATTTCCTGAGGTATAACTATTGTCCTTACATGTTCGGCCACTGTGTATGACACACAGCATTTGCTTTTTTAGTAGTAGCACCTGCAGCTTTCAGAATGAACACACTAAACTTTAAGTCTCAGTGCTGTGCTGTGAAACAGTAGGTTTGTGATGCACGAAAGGGACATGCTGAGAACTGTCAGAGCAGCAGACAGCAGGTGCCATCTAAGCCAGTGAATGCCAGCGCTGGGGACTTCTGTCGGGAGCCTCCTTGTTGAGGAGGTTTCCTGAGGAAGCACCTTGAGTGGCAGGGCTCCCGAGGTATCTAGCAGCTCCGATCTATCCCAGCACACACTCGACATCCTGCCAGAGCAAATGGAGGTTGCAGATTTGGGCAAAAAAACCCGGAAAACAAAGAGCACCATGAGCGTTATGAGTACAGCCAGTTTAAAATGATGAGGTGTGAAACCACATTTGTATAAAGAACAGTTTCTCTAACCCCAGAATCATTACCCCGCATCTTTAATGCAATCGGTTCATAAACATCAAAGCAGCAACACCAAATTTGTATGGGGTCGAGACCAACCGGGGCTCTGAATGGAGAGACAGCTGAGAGCCGTGTCCTTTGCGTGGGTGGCCTTGCAGCTGTTGAATCACCCTGAGGCTTCCAGACAGTTGCCTCTGCGTGCTCGCAGAGCCAGACTTCAGTCTTCGGTAAAAATGGATCTCCTCCCGTGGGATGGACGTAAACAAGGGATTGACATCAGCTCTCAAAACATCAGCCAGGCAGCCAGACACAGCAGTTACCCTGAAATACTGAGTAGTACCAAGCACAACATCAGGGCTGTTTCTACATAATATTTGTCTTCGTACAATAACACTGGGATCTCTAAAGTGTATTATAAATAGTAAAAGCTCAGAGTCCAAAAGGTTCAAGGTGACATTATCCTTCTCTACAAATGGTAGGAATGATAGGAATATCTATTGCATGACACAGCTGCCATATTTTGATCCTTATGAGGACTCCCAAGTACACTTTTTAATGATAAATGAAGTTATATTTACATGGAGTATTTTTAGAAATATCAGTATTCGTTGTTAGGTGACAGAAGGCAAAATTTTGGAATCAGAACTGAGTTCAGAGTTCAGTTTGGACTCACGTTAAGCCATGTGTCGTTGCAAAAACGTCTTGGAACTTTTTAAGGCTAGCATGTACCTCATGCGCAGGGATATGTTTGTGTATATTTGGAGGGATTGGAATAATGCGTGCATGGCGTCTGTCTAGCACGGTGCCTGCTGTGTAGTAGGGAGGGTCTCAGGAAACAGTATTATGTATTTGGAGGTTTAGATGCTGTGCATGTAGATTTGTTATTCATTTCTGATCTCTGTAATCATAAACGTTCCTCTTCTAGATAATGAGTTCCTCCCACAAAAGTTTAAAGTCTGGCAGATAGTAAAATTTGTGTTCACCCAGTAATTCTACTTCTAGAAACCCTCCTCAGGAAGAGATCCTAATTACAGAAAATGCTGTGTGAACAGTATAATAGCATTATTTTTAATAACAGCAAATTCTAGACCACCTACAAGTTCAGTGACTTGAGGACACACACAGACGTCAACTGTGGTACTTCCACTTTTGTGCTACCGTTTAACATGATGGCGTGAAGACTGGTGAAATCGCGTGTCAAGAATTGCATGTAGACTGAAAATGTAAGATTAAAAAATTATGGATAGCATAAGTAAAATTTTCAAACGCCAAAAATTCATTAGATGAATAGAAGAACATAATACATTCTTTTTTTAAGAGAATAATTTTTGACGGCCTGAAAAGTCGAGTTCACACTGATTACCAAGATCCTGACCTTTAATGAGAAATTAAAATATATTTACTGTCTACTTCAGCTGTTCCAGAACCAAAACTCTAAATACTGTCTTAATAGAACACTCCAAGGGGTTGACATGGAGAGGTGCAATTGATGACTGCATGAAGGTCGGCCCATCAACCAGTCAAGTATAAGTTGGACCAGAGCAAGTCATAAGAACAGCAAACATTTATACAGTAGTTATTGTGTGCCAGATAGTGTTTAACAGTTTATAATGCCCTTAACTCATCCAGTCAGTCTTCCTATGACCCTGTGAAGTAGGTGCTGTTATTGTCCCCAACATATAGTTGAGGAAACAGGCAATAGCTTCAATAACTTGCCCAAGTTCACAGTTATTAATACAGTTGAGTCCAAGCTCCAGTCATAGAGCTGTTAAACACAACAGTGATTCCTCACATTGTAGATGGTACTAATGTTGTATAGAAAATGACATTCTAGAAATTATTAAGGTCTTAGAGAAAATGAGATTCTAGAAATTGCACTTTGCTCTGGGAAAAATAAATAGGCATATTACATTTTTTAGTCTCATTTACTCATGACACGAAGCTATGGCCAGTGGAAGGTGGGGGAAGACGGCACGTATCAAAAGGTGAACATTTTCCTGGCACTAGCAATTTAAAGGTAGCTTGTCAGCTCAGGCTTTATTTTGGTTGCTACTGTCAGTTTATTGTACAGTGTACTATTGGAGAATGTATTATAGATCTTGTTTGAGTATGTCTGATAATTAAAACTTTGCTATTTAATTATCTTGATGACGCAGAAATGGAACTACTACTAAGTACTGGAGTAGTGTCCAATAGTTTTGTCTATTGGAACACGACTGGCTCCTTTTATACTAAGATACAATATATTGCCCATAGCTCTGGTTGTTACTTAATGACATTAGATGGCTCATAAAAGTGTAAGTGCTGACCTTTTTGCTATTAAGAATTTAGATATTCAAATTATGCTTTGTAAAAATGAAGACTAGATTTTAGTTTAGAATGTTATTGGCTAGGAGATAACAAGTAACTAACGCTTTATTTTTCCTCTGGGGAAAAAAAAAAGTCAATGGAAAATATTCTTGAGGTGAAAGTTAATTACAGTTTAAAAAAATTTACAGCCAGATGACGTTGTATCATTGTTTTAATAGGCCGTGATGAAAATACCCAGGGAAATTGAGTGTGTTAGTTTTCTCCAAATAGGAAGCTGTAGGACATACCACTTTTCTCCTCTAGGTGGCACGATTTAGGCTATCATTGAATTAAACGATACCCCTTCAGCCCTCACACCAGGCGAGGGACTAGTTTCTGAACAATCAGCACAACCGGGGTATCGATTCCATTTAACCGTTATAACTGGTCAAATAACCACATTGACCTTGCAACAGTCTGTTCTAGTGACCTTAAGTAACTTAATTAACGAAGACCTCTTAAAAAACAAAAGTTTATCTCTAATAACCAGGTAGCCAAAATCATTTCTGTGTATTGCTGAAGTCTCTTTGGGTCATAGCACACGCCCATTTATGGATTTATTTCTGTGGTTTATGGTAAACAGCTTGCCATTTGATATTGACTGTAAAGATACTGCCTTTGTACTTGAAAAGACACATAGAGATAACAAATAGTCTAAAAAGAAACCAGAACTGTAGGTGAGGTTAACTTCCCAGGTGTCCCTGGTTTTGTTGCAGCCTTCACTGTTTACTAAACAGGAAAGATCAACATGTAAAAGTCAGTATTAGGTGACCTGGAAGCAGCAAATGACGGAAACATTCTGTTCTTTCTGTACACTAAAACGGGAAGAGGACACTTTATTTTTACCTTTCAGATTCTTTTATCTATTGTTCACTTTCCAAAATTTAAAAATGAATTTGGCTGTACCCAGAATACATGAAATACTTGTTAATCCCCATTTTCATCTTCATCCTCTTCTTCCTGTCTGTGTGGGGGATGGGCTTTCATGGAGCCCAGAAGAATCTTGACCAGGCACCTCTCAGGAACTTCATTTTGGGGGTGGTCCATGTTTATATAAATGCTAAAAATCGTACAAGTATTTTCCAGTTATAGCTCTGATAGTGATTATTAGAATCGGTAGCATAGGCAAAGAAAAAAAAGGCTTGGAAATACGCAATATATGTCATACTGAACTGAGAAAAGGTGAAAAGTTAATTGATGCATTGTTACAGATTCCGATTGGAAAGTGGCTTCATTTTAGGGTGACAGTCTGGGACAGTCCTGGTTTACCCCTGGTGTCCTGTGTATTGATGAAAAGCATCCTCTTCACTCTTGAAAGTGCTCAGGTTTGTGTGATAAATTATATGGTCGCCCTAGATGTAAGAACTTTCTTTTCTAAGACTTAAAACAAACATCAGGAAAAGTTTGTGGCCCTCAGTCTCCACTTTTACAAATCATAACTGCCGATACAACTTTGCTTTCTAAAATACGTATTAAAAGTATACTTAACACTTTGCTTTTTTAAAATACGTTTTTACTAGTTTTTCCTTCTGACATTAAAAAAAACTACATCCAGGTTTTCTTTTTATCTGCCATTGCTATTGCCTGTTGGTTTTTGTTTTATTTTCATTTTTTAATTGCAGGATAATCGAGGCAGCAGAAAGGCAAGGTTGTTTGAAATAGAGGTTGGTAACTTTGCTCATGGAAATTTACACATTCAGAATTTTCCACAATCTATGAAGCCCACTGAAATGACGACAAATTCATTTAAAGACTATATATCTTGAAAAGATAAAAATTCCACTTTATGTTGTCATACTCATTTTAATTATAACATCATTATGTTTTTCTCTTATCGTTTGCCTTTTCTTTTCCTTCCTCATCTTTGAATTTTTAGTTTGTTCATACTTCTCTGTCTCCCTTTCTCCCCAGCAACCTAATTCCAGTCTCTTGCTTTGTGAAGTATCTGGGGACTGCTGGGCTGGTGGGGTCAGTGAAGTAGGAGCAGAGATTCTGTAAAGGCAAGTGTCAAACCCTGCCCTAAAAACTAAGGAAAACTCTGCTGCTGGCTTCTTTTTATCAGCATTAGCATTTTATCAAGCGTGTCTCCATTTTTTCGTGTAAGACAGCTGTCCCCATAATGTTCATTTATTTATACCAATCACTAAATGCTCTTTATTTGTATCAGTCACCAAGTGCTATTTTAGTGTCTGAATTTCACCGGGGGTAAGAAACCAGAATCTCTGGCTGATTTCAGTAGGCAATGACAGTATCCAGGCCTCCGGAGGTTGCCCCCTGTTGGAAATCTCACGGAGCTGAAAATATAGAGGTGGAAGGGCCCCAAAGCCACCAGCAGTAATCCATCAACTAATCGCAATTCCAAAGGGTAAGATCAGTGTTCCCACACTGTATCATCAAAGTGTGAGGAGTTTATCACTTTAAAACCTCACAACCTACTGATAAGTCTGCTTTTCCCTGTTCCCTGTCTCCTGAGTTCATCCCTTTATCTTTCACCACCTGTGATCTTCTCTTTCAGCCTTTTCCTCCCTGCCAGTGTGCCGTCCTTTGTCCTTTATCACTTCTTTCTTGGATAAACCTATAGATACAGAATGGAAACAATATTTGGATGATTTTTCTTGTGGAAATCACTAAACGTTTTCATTTCATTATTCTGAGAGCAGAAACTTGCATTAAAGTGCGTACAGAACATGAGACAAAAAGTGTTATGGACCAACCATTGTTTTTGAATTGTGGTATCAAAGATAAAATTACAAGTAAGAACTTAAAAGGCTTTTGGTATATTTTCACATTAAAGGGTTACTTTGCCTTTATCAAGTGTAACTATTGAGAGTAAAATGTAATCAATTACAGTAGCTCTGTATATTTCTTTTCCCCACCTCCTGGTTTTTGAGGCTTGAAACCATTGTGGAAAGCTTTCAAAATTGTTACAAATGAAGTTTTTCTTTCACCAGACTTAGGAAGGACCTATTACATTATCAACTCTTGTCTTTGATCCTTAGGGGTAAAACTCCGGGACAGGGATGAGAAGTTGTTTTGATATCAAGCATTTGTTTAGGCTCTTGGTAGGACTTGCACATTAGTTAAGTGAATATACCATTAATGAGCAGAGAAGGGCTAGCGGTGGAATCAGCTGTACCCTCTCCCACTGATCTGGAAAACAAAGTATTCCATTTTAGGGTGTTAAACTGGAATTTGGACTTAACTGGATTTTGATAATCATTTTAGAGTTCTATTCACCAAAGGTGTATCTTCTTGCCCTTTCTTCCTACAATTAGTAGGGGCAAAATACCATAATGTTTAAAATAACAATGAGCATGAACTTACAGAAACTGCTAGGAGGCATAACCTGCTAGGAGGCATAACCGTGAGCAAATTCTAATTAGCATCCTCCCTGGGTTTTTCATTCTATTTACGTTGGAGAAAGAGCTGGCAGAAATGAAGAAGTGAGCGGATATAAGAGTGGTCGCTAACATTTAATGGGCCTATATTAAGTGCCAGGTTGTGTCAGAAACTCTTGGTACCTTGTGTCATTTAATCCTCACAGTAACCTTAACTTGTTGGTACTATGTGTTATGCCCATTTCATAGATGAAGAAACTAACACAAGTGTCTGAGTAACTTAGCCAGGATCACAAAGCCAGAAAGCGATGGATATTTGAACCCAAGAAAACTTGAGTCTGGAACCTGCCCCTTTTACACTATGCTCACCTGCCTCCTTGAGGTAATCAGGATGGTCTGTGTGGGTGAAATCCCCTTTTACCATATGGCTTTGGTAAACCACGGGGACGGCTCTTGAAGTCTACCTGTTGCATCTTCAAAGGATTGCTCACCTGAGAGGTAGAAAGGGGCGCCTCCTCCCCTGCTACACTCAGGTCACTCTGCTCAGCTACACCAGAAGAGTTTACCATCCCCTCCCCGTCCTTGCTTCCTGGGCTTTGGGGGAAATTAAAAGTAGCCTCTTATGAACAGGCCAGAAGTCTGAGGGGTTGTAAAAGCAGTACGTGTTCATCAAATTAAATACCATGGACAAAAGTGTGTGTGTTTATGTTGGGAAGGGGGTTGTCAGAAGGATTTATGGCTTAGATTGCTTTCCTAGCAGTGATGGAGATGGACTTTTGCTGCTTTATCCACACTCTAATCTGAATCCACTTAACCTCAGGTACGTTTGTGTTTATAGCTAGAAGGTAGTCTCCTTAATTTGAGGGGAGGCTGAGCCTATGTCCTTGGCGGAGCACGGTGCCTAAGGTAACCAGCCACCTTCCAAAGCCACATCTTCACTCAGTAGCTCCTGCTTTATGTCCTATAATTGCCCCACGTGTAGGAACAGTCACTTTTCCCCTTTGTGTATAGCTAGATTAGTGCAGTTCTCAAACTCAACTCAAAAAGGATGACAACTTGGTGAAACTACTAGCCCCATAGCAGCACCTCTTGAGTATATTTTGCTTTGGCTATTGGAGTTGTAGCTGGTTGTCTAACTGCTTTCAAGTTGCTTCAATTTGAAATTGACCTCCAGGAAAGGAACGTGCTAATGCTGATTTACACATAATTTGCAGAATTATTCAGAAGTTGGTTGGAACAATTCCTTTATTCCAGAGTTTTCTGATATGTTTTCATAGGAAAAAATCCCATGTTCACGGGAGTTCAGGATATGCTGGGTTAAAAGACTTAAACAGTTTTATTTTCTGTAAGAGTCTCAGAGCCTTTAACATGATGGAAACTGTGAATCTGTAAGAAGGCAATAGAGTACCCAGTATCTCTCAAACTTAACTTCACCACACAGTCCCTGTTTGTCAGACATATTCTGGTACCAGTGCTTCTTAGAAATACGTAGTGGATAAGAACATAGACAGTACATTCTGATTGCAAAATCCAGCTCTGCCTCTTGCTATGGTCTTGAACAAGGTACTTAACCTCTCTGTACCACAGTCTCCTCATCTGCAAAATAGAGATGATAATACCTACTTTAGAATGTTGTTGTGAAGATTAAATGACCATATATATACATCTGTCGATCTGCCTTACATTACTAAGTGTAATATGTGTTAGCTACTGTTATTGTAACTATTTACCCCTCTGTTTACTAATGGTATAGGCCCCATACGCATGGAAAGTGTAAATTCCAAAAGTTAGAGAAAGTTCCTTGTGATCTTTCTATATTAAAAGGAACATCTGAACTAGGGAGTGATATAGTGGCTTTGAGTTTGGGGGAAAACTCAACAGAGTTTCCAGTTTAAATCAACTGTCTAGTCGGTATGGCTACCGTCATGATGAAATGAAAATGTTGACTTTGGGTAACTAAAGGTAAAAGAAAAGAAAAAGGGAAAAGTGAACAGGGGCAAGAATGAATTATTTTTGTATTTATCTAATTTGGACTAGGTTGAAATAGAAAATGTCAAGTTATGAGTAGTGTATAACAGCAACATCAAACACTTAAAATCCCAGCTTCCTGGATATATGCTGTGGAAAGAATGAAGTTGACTGCTAAAGTCTAGCTGGGGAAGAAGGTGAAGAGAAAGCCATGTCAAGAAGTGGCTTGGGCAGCAAATTAAGAAGATAGCCATTCATTCAAACAGTAAAATAAATATAATTCATTCTCCAGGTGCAAAAGAGAGGGCTCTCTTTTCAGCCGTTCACAGTCAAATGCAGAACTAGGCTGTAAACAACAAACCATAATAAAATAAGCTTTAGGATAGAGGTACCAGCACGGTGCTATGAAATCTCAGAAAATGACGCCACTAAAAAGCTAGGAGGTGGAGCTTGGATGACCTGTCTCAGGGCTGGCCTGGCCCAGAGTCAACTGTTTGATGCTCATTTGCATGAGAGAGAGAGAGAGAGAGAGAGAGAGAGAGAGTGAGTGAGTGAGTGAGTGTGTGTGTGTGTGTGTGTGTGTGTATACAATACAGGAGGGAAGACTTCCATTCTAGAGCAAGTGATCCCAACTGGGAGGCTGTGAGCGAGCCGCACGAAGTAAAAATGGGAGGCTTGATCGCATGTCCTTCACCAGACGGGTCCGAAATGACTATATAAAGTAAATACCATAAATCACTGTTGTCAGGGCGCACACTCCACCTCCTCCCTCCCTTCGCCACAGCCGTCCTCATTTCCACACCCCCTCAACGGTTCAGGGAGAGCTCGTGGTCTAAGTAAACGAGAGGACTTCTGACTGTAATCCTAGCACGTCACTTTGTTGAAGGCAAACACGTGGTTCAGAGAGAACTTATAAATCTCTCCTCCCAGGCAGGATCGTGATGTTATCTGCTGGCAGCAGAAGGTTCGCTCCGAGGGGAGCTCCAGAAGCTCCCGACCAGAGAGAGGGAGAGAGAGAGGCAGGCAGAGGCAGCCGGAGAGATACAGAGGGACCGAGAGAGAGGCAGAGAGAGAGAGAGACACAGGGAAGAGCGAGAGCGCAAGTGAAGGAGGCCTGGCGAGAGGGATGGAGAACCTAGGATAACGGTCTAGGGAGCCATTCGGGGGCAAACCGAGGGGCTGCCTGGCTGCAGAAAAGAGAAAGGAGAGGATCTGCTGCAGGCTGCCAAGTGCCTACTGCCCTCAGCGAGAAAGCCCAAGCGGGAGAGAAACCAGAAGTGGGCGGGCAAGGGTGGGAGTCCAAGGGAACCCCTTCGCAGCCCCTAGGAATAAAACTCCCCTGTCGGCGCGTCCCGGCGCTGCCGCTGCGGTCCGCGGGGGGCGAAAGCCACGGCGGCGGCCGCCGCTCGTCTGTTGCCGGGTTGGCGTTTGGAGCGAGAGGAGAAGGAGGAGCAGAGGAGGGAGCTGGAGGCCGGACGCGTTCGGCGGCGGCGGCGGCAACGTGGAGTGACCGGGCGGGTCGGCGCGCCGGCCGGGGTGTCGGCCCCCGCGCGCACCTCCGGGAGCAGGATCCTCGCCGCCTCCCTCCGCGGCCTCCGCGGCCCCCGCCGGACCCGGCCGAGTCCCGGGCGCAGCGCGAAGCGCTCCCGCCTCCCCGCCGCGGGCCGGGCTCACTCCCAGCGCGCGCACACGGGCGCGCGCGCGCACACACACTCACACACACACTCACACACGTGTGCGCCCCTCCGCTCCGGAGCTGCTGCGGCTCCTGCTCTCAGCGCCGTAGTGGAAGGCAGGGCCGCGCCGCTCCTTCTTTAAATATATAAATTGCAGCCGGCCGGCCTCGGCCGCCCCCCTGACAGCGCTGCCCGCGGCCCTCCCGCCGGCGCGCCCGCTGCCAGCCCCGGGACCTTTTCATCTCTTCCCTTCTGGCCGGAGGAGCCGAGTTCGGATCCGCCACTCCGCACCCGAAACTGACACACTGAACTCCGTTTCCTCCTCCTAAATTTATTTCTGCCTAATAGCCACTCGTCCCTTTTTTCCCCCCCATCTCGTCGCTCCAAGAAAACTTTTGCTGACTCCCCCAAGTGAAGCTTCCCCCTTGCCCGTCGTGTATTAATATTTCCACTTGGGGAACGACTTGCCTTTTCTTTTTAAAGGAATTCAAGCAAGATAGCTTTTTCTCTCGGACATTGACTCCCGATTGTTTGCAAAAGTTTCGCATTAAAAAAAAAAAATCTACCTGATCTGTACTTTGAGAGTTGTTGGTTTCTTTTTATTTTTCTTACTTTTTTTTACTTTTTTAAAAAAAATTTTTTTCCACCTTAAGAAAAAAAATGCACTACTGTGTGCTGAGCGCTTTTCTGCTCCTGCATCTGGTCACGGTCGCGCTCAGCCTGTCTACCTGCAGCACGCTCGACATGGACCAGTTCATGCGCAAGAGGATCCAGGCGATCCGCGGACAGATCCTGAGCAAGCTGAAACTCACCAGCCCCCCAGAAGACTACCCCGAACCCGAGGAGGTCCCCCCGGAGGTGATTTCCATCTACAACAGCACAAGGGACTTGCTCCAGGAGAAGGCGAGCCGGAGGGCGGCCGCCTGCGAGCGCGAGCGGAGCGACGAGGAGTACTACGCCAAGGAGGTTTACAAAATAGACATGCCGCCCTTCTTCCCCTCGGAAAGTAAGTACCGCTCCCCGCTCCCACTCCCCGGGGCTTAGCGCTGCCCGAGGCTTCCAGAACCGCAGCCACTCCAGGGATCGCCCTGCCCTCTCCGGGTCCCAGCTCCCTCCTTCCCCTGCTCCGGTCCTCCGTCCCACCCACCAGTCGTGTGCTTGAGGACGTTAGGCTTTAAAACGCGGACTTGCGACTTTTAATTTTCTCCATTTCTCCCTTCCCCCAGCGCCCCCGTCTTTTATAAGGCGTTTTTCTCTTTTTTTCTCTTCCCTGGAATTCTCGACTCGGCCACCGGCTAGGAGTCAGCCCTCCTCTGTCAAACTCGGAGGCGCTCCCTGGGGCCGCGTTAAACCGGGAAACCTTGGTGGGTTTGTTTTCTTTGCTCCGATTGGCCTGAAGCCCGCCGAATTGGTGCACGAGGGGTTAAAAAAAAAAAAAAGTGGCTCAAAACTAGCCTCTCCGGAAGGCGCCCCTTTCCGTGCCGACCTATCAGCTGACTCCCCAAGCCTTCCCTATTGTCTCTAACTCCCCGAAAAATGTCAGCATCGCCAAGACAAAACCCGATCTGGAGACCCCTCCAAAAACCTACCTCCAACCCCTCAATTCTTGAATCTACTGCCTCGGCGAGGTGTTTACATGCCCCCCAAGGCGAGATCTTGTAACCACGTCCCCTTTTGATTTCACCTGGAATGGTAGAAAGGACAGTTTCGTTGCTGACTACGTTTAAAAGGGTTTTTCCTTCACGTTATTTTTTTTCACAATTCACTCAAACCTGCCTTCTTAAAATCGCCGGTGTAGCAGATCCTTTTTCTTATGCGTTTATCGTTTATCTTTCTCACTCTTGAGCCCGGTGTTCCTTGCCCTTTCATAGGGTTCCTGCAGTCACTTCGTTGCATTCCTAAATCTCAGCGTAGAAGACAGCCGATTTTTTTTTTTTTTTTAAACTGGCTTCTCTGAGGGCAGTGTCCTGAAAACCAGCTGGCATACAGTAGCAACGGGAGTGAATGATTTATTGTTAAGAGTTCTTTGAGGGGAAGGGAAGAGGGCAGTTAGCTTAGAATGATTTCCAAGTTCTTTAAAAAAAGAAAAGAAGAAGAAGCATATATTGATACCTGAGAGGGTTAAATACCAGGAAGAAGAAAAAGAAAAAAAAAAAAAGAGCTCCAACATTTGCCTATTCCAAATCCCAAGTCGTACACTTTTCATTGGTTGCCCATCTCTCTCCTCCCCTTTCCATGCCCTATATACTCCCTGGCTGCCTTCACAACGTCTCTGTGTCTTGCCTACAGAGATAATATGGCCATCTTGGTAATTTTATCCTAGAGGTCCTAATTGCAGGGTGGTGCTTTTCTTGTTGAATATTTATATTTAGTTTGACAAGTCGTAGTTCCGGGGCTTGCCATGTCTTGTATTTGATGGTCTCAGATTGTCAGCTGAAGTATCCAACCCCAGGCTTCCTGGCGACCTCTGTTTGGCTGCAGCATCACCTCTTCTGGTTTAAGAGCAGAGCTGAGGCAGGAGATCCTGGCAAGCGGGATGATTTTATTATTGTAATTACGTCACCATCCACAACAATGGTGATAAATACACTCCACCCTGGTGATTCCCCCCCGGGGAGTGAAGGAAAGCTTTCTCCCTGCGGTGGAGCCAAGGAGATAATTAGGAAAGAAAGTTCATTGTAATTAGTCCAAAATCACTGAGACCCAACAGGGAGTTGAGTCAGTTTGCTTTCTCTAGCACGTGCAACCGTTCTACTGGAATTTGGGCAGGCGGGCAGTTATGTTATGTAGAACCAGAACAAGCCAAGCCTTCAATGTTTACCTGCAACAGCTCTCATGAATTGCTGGCACTTTCATAACAGAGAGGAGGTCTGATCCCTTCATGAGATAGGTGTGGAGAGAGCAGATTACCCAAGAGGGTGTTCATTCTTTGGTCTTTCAAGCACTCTTCAGTCTAAAGAACCGAGGTGATCTCATGCAAGATTATCATCATCACCAAATTGGAAAAAATTCTCAAGTTATTAGGATTTCAGAGGTTGGCATGTCAGGTGGGTGTGTGGATTCCTTTCTGCTTCCTCTCCCAGCTACCAAAGAAATGAAAGCCTCTGATCAGTGCAGGATAAAATGTAAACGATCAGTCTTCCTACAAAGAGTACAGGCTTCTTAAAGCCTTAAAGGAAGCTTAGGAGTAGAAAGGCTTATTAATAGCAGATTTGATACTACTGTGCTAGGACTGTGGATAATTTTATAGAAAGTAGGTTAACTGATTTTCCAGTACTTTCTAGTTATACTGGAATATAGTGAACCCTTCCAAAAAAAAGGAAGAAAAGAAAAAAAAAAATCACTCCACCATATTTTTAAAGGGCAAACTGAAAGGACAGCATTGGCTTACATACCAGCTTTCCTTTAGGAAAAGGACCTCTTTAGGACCTTTCTGCCTAACTTTTAACTAGGTCCTCCCTGAAGCGATGGTGGGGAGGAAGTGTGCCTGTCATTTCTTGAAGGGAATCCGCAGTAGGTCATAAGCCTCAGAGATGAAGGCATGGGAAAGATCACTGGTTCATGTTTTACCACCAACTTATTAGCGTTCAGGGAGTGACTTCAGCTCAAATATTACAAATATGCTCTAAGCATACTCAATGAGCTATATATCGTTACAGATTGTTGGTAGCCCTTTGCAGGACATTTTATACAGTTCAGACGAAATGTTTTTAGCAATGTGGAGTTTTAAAAGTAAAAATATAAGAGATATTATATATGCCTGCAGGCATTTTTTGTCTTAAATATTATCCTTGGCCCAGCGTACTATATAAATACAGTAAATATGAATAGAACTGGCCAGGTGCCAATCTCCTAGGATGAATTTTAGTCAAGAAGGTATTTATGGGATATAAATAATACTGTGTCAACATTTGAAGAAGGGATCTGATTAGTTTTGAATTTATTCGTATTGATCTTTTCACATGCTGTTAGTTTAAGGCTCAAAGTGGAGTTATGCTAAGGTTTACCCATACTTTACCCAGTGGGAATTAGTGGACTTCTCGTCCTTTTGATAATCCACTTGAACTTCAAGCACATCTTTTCAAAAGACACTGTACAGGGCTTTAGAAGTTTAGAAAGAGTGATTCCACATAACAGAGTAAGAATCCAAATGATAAACAATTAAAATATGTAGACCCTTCGGCAGTCAGAAAAAAAGGAAGAGACAAAAAGTTTTATTTTCTTTCTTTCCCCTCTCTTTTCCATGTAACAGATCAGGCACGTGCTGTGGTTCTAACTGTGGTGATTTTGTCCCTTCCCCCGCCCACACACCCTCAGGGAATATTTGGCAACGTCTGGAGACATTTTGGGTTGTCGTGACTGGGAGTGGAAGGGCCAGGGGTGTTGCTCCCCATTCTAGAATGCACAGGAAAGGTCCCTTTTCCACCCGCCACCCCCATACATCAAAGAATTATCCAGCTCCAAATGTCAGTAATCCCCACGTGGAGAAAGCCGGTAACCCTGGGATTTATTTGCAGTTGCTGAATTCTGCTAGTAGTACCATTTCCAAAGCAATAATCTGAAAGTAAAACACCTTTATCATCAAAAGGACATTAACATGGAATAGAAAGATAATCAGAAAGTTTTCTAAAGTAAGTGGGACTATTAATTTGGCTCTCTGGTATGGTGTCTACTTTATTGTTACGATCTTAAAGGGCCTAAATTAGAGGCATCAAAAGTTCCCATGCATTTAGCTTAAGTAAGGGTGTCGCTCCACCCATCTGTAACTTCAGTCAGCAGCAATGTGATGTTAGTCAAGACAGAGAAAAAAGAAGTGAGGGATTACTGTGGATTTTCCTTGCAAGGAAAATAAGCAGCTCATGTTAAGGAAGAGTGGAATCTCCGAGCTCGGCAACAGAAAAAAGTAAATAATCATGTTGGTTTACTCTGTCGTAGTGAATTAGATAAACTAAAATATACAGCCTGAGACATTACGGTGAGGTTTCCTTTGTAATTGTTTCACATAAATGCTAAACATTTAATACCATGCAATCTCTTTTTCTATTTCCCCTGTAATTTTCCAAGTGAAATTGAGGACGATAGAAAGAATACCCAATAGCACTATGGTTTCGGGGGGATGCAACTTAACCTTCTATTCATGGATATATCTTTCTGTGTACACATTGCTGGACTATCAACCAATTGCCCGATGAAGGAAAATATTAGCAGTTGCTGGAACATAGTACTAGTTTTGCTTGATGTTCAGGGATTTTTTTTTCTGTTTCTTAAATTGCACTATAGTTGATTTACAATATTGTGTTAGTTTCAGGTATACAGCAAAGTGATAGGGATTTTATTTTTCAGATTCTCTGTGGATGTGTGAGAAAGAGAGACACACACACACACACACACACACACACACACACACACACACACAGAGAGAGAGAGAGAGAGGATTCTCTGTGTGTGTGTGAGAAAGAGGGACACAGAGAGAGAGAGAAACAGACTTGAACCCCTTCCCTAGACTTCCCCAATGACTGAGTTATTAATACACAGCAGACCCAACTTTAATTCCCCCACTTGTATTGCATCATTGCTTGTACTAACTCTAGTGCCTAATTGTGGTCGCATTTAACTTTAGGCTACATTCTCTTCCAGGATCTTCTCTCTTTTCTTTCTTTTACTATTCAAAGTTTAGGAAAACTCCTCAAAGAGATATACTGGTTGTAACTGAAGCAGTTGGGCTGTCTTTGTTGCCAAGGGAGGCTGGTCTCCTCTCCTGAGGAGTCCCCACTGGATGGAGGCTGGGTTTTGTGAAGCTGGAGGGGTAGATGGGGACCAGCTGACCTGGCAGAGGCTCCGGGAGCCTTCTGTGTCTCCACAGCGACCCCTGGGGTCTACTCAAGGAGCTGCACTTTTTGAACGATGCCTTCTCCCTGGTGAAGGGATGCTGATGTAACCCAGTCACAGCATCTTTCATATATAAAGATATGAAAGAATGACAGATCCTGTTTCCTAGAGGAAACTGAGATGTGAGAAAAGGGCTAATGACTCACTGTTGATCCCATATCAAATCTGGGTTAGAACAAAGGAGGTCACTGACTCCTAGGCCTTTGCCCAGAGATTACAACACACTTCAAGCTGCATTTTTAGAAGGTTAGGGAAAATAGAGTGGAAGAGCCTGGCCCTGGGAGAGACGTACAAGCTGACCACCGAGGTGAGATTCTGGGGGGACTCCTCCCTCCCCGCCGCCACCCCCAGCCCTTTACAGGTTCAGTATTAAGGTGAGCCGGGAGCAAAGAGCCTGCAGGGAAGAGCTCTGGAAACAGCCCTGTCAGCTCTCTTGATGTAGCATTTCCGGTCCTGGGGGATCCTGGAGAGAGGATGTGGATTTGCCAGATGTGCTCGATCTCCTTAGGCAGCCCGACTGCCGAAGGGTGGATCCACTTTGCAGATTCTGAACAGCTTGATGAAATGTGCCTCAGGCTGAGATAAACAAACGTTTCCATTGTCATTTTGAAACCATATGGTGTGCTTTGGATTTTTAATATTTTTTTAAACAAAGATACTTTTTAACCTAGGAATTCAGTGTTCCCCAGGTAGTTTCAATTTAATCACATGCTAGGGATTCTCTGATGGGTTTGTGTAGACTGAAAAGCTTGTTTCCATCCTGTGTTTAGGAGAAATTCGCCTCATGCTGCAGTCACAAGTGGGTTTTGGTGGTTGTCATTGGTTTTGTTTTCTTTTCTAACCTCTGATAGGTTAGAACTCTGCTGCACTGTGACCACCACCTTGCTTCCGGATTGGCTTGGTGGCCTTGACTCTGCATCAGCACTCCCCCTTGACCACTTCCCCACAGGCTCTAAATTGCCTTCTTGTTCTTCTCTCTTCTGGAATATCTGTGTGTAGGGTGGTGAACTTCATTCAACCATGGCTCCGTGCCTTCACTTGTAAAGATGAAGGAGATGCTGGCTTCCTAGGGTTGCAAAGGACTGACCATGACCTGTGTAAAGAAGTCCTGAGCTCTGCTTCTGGCACTTAGTAGACCTTCTTTGCATGCCAGCTATTAATCATTGATTCTCAGACACCATTGATTTTAAGGTGCCCTGTTATTTTATGTGCCGCAGAGAAAAAAATATCACTGACAATTGACTATAACGTGCCATTGATTATGAGATATGAAAAGGAGATATTTTAGAGATATTCCAATATGATTAAAAGTGATGCTCTGGGGACCGCTCCCACCAGCCCCGGATGTCTCGGGACCAACATCTCATTCATTTCCTAGTAAGCTCCACTCAGTGGATCTGTTTCCCTGGCTCACCCGGATTGGTCCTTAGGTGACCTTTGCCACCTAAGAGAACAGAGACTGGCAGGGCTGGTAATCCAGCATGCCCGGCACTCTCTAATCCTCATATAGGGAGGCCTTGAGAATTTAGGCTTCGTAGGTAGGATCTCAGATGTCTTAGATAATATCCAAGACCTTTCAGGGTCAGGCCCCTCCTCCTTGCTCAGCAGCCCCCCAACTAAATCCCCCCAAGGAAACTACACTCCAGCCAGATCACCCTCTTTGCCTTTACCCAAATGGGCCCTTTATTTCTGTGCCTCCAGCCCTTTGTTTATGTCATTTCTTCCACTTAGAGGTCCATCTTTTAACACCTTTACATGTCCTTCGAGGTTTAGTCAGTACCATCTCCTTATGAAACCTTTGTTGATGTTCTTTGTCCTATTTAAGTAGCTCTTCCTCTGCACTCCCACAATACCGACATTCATCTCTATCTCAGCCTCTTTTCTTTTGCTGTAGGTAAAATCTAGCTGTGTCCTGACCTGTCCTCTTCATCGGTTTGTAAACTGCCTCAGAACAGGAGCCCACCCTGACTTATCTATGTTCTTACAGCGCGTGATTGTTGCTCAGTCAATGCTTAATAAAGGAATGAGCGTTTCCCTTTAGAGACTAAGATTGAGTTACCAGAAGGATCAAGAGTTCAAAGCATTAGGGCCAGGAGATATGGAGACAGAAATCTACTCACCTCCGTTACCGGGGACAATGTTCCTGATGGATCTTGTCCCTGTGCTGAAGGCAACACGGGCTTCTCAGAACCATTCATTTCCTGTTTCCAGTTTTGCAGATAAAAATGAAAATGATGGCGATAATGAGGATGATGAAAGCTAACCCTCATCGGGTACATACTACGTGCCAAGCAGAGTTTTAAATATTTTACATGCGCGCACTTATTTCACACGCAAAAGTGACCCTATACGGTCCGGACTGGTATTTTTCCCTGTGACGTATGAGGACATGGCTATAACTATTTCTATCAGCGATGTCTTACTGGAAGTCAGACTTTTAGGTACCACAAGTAATAGAGGCCCCAAATAGAGACCAGGAAATGGAGAGCATGACTTTTCCTGCCCTCTTGCAAAATGATACAGTCCCTGCATGAAAGGGTGGTGGCTCTCCTCACCTGGCAGGAATTACATTCATAGAAGCTCTGCATTCTTTCCCTCCAGAAGGAAATATACTTCTGAAGCCTCTCCTACCACCCTGGGTCTCTCTTCTCGCCTCTAACACATTCTTCCACTTTTATCTCTGCACTTGGTTGATACAAAAATTGTGATTTCTCAGGTCTCCTGGTCTTGATCTTGAACTGCAACCGTTTTCTTCCAATTTTTATAAATTTGATTGAGAGGTGATTCGTCTTGTCTCTCGCAGAAAATTAATTTATTGAGGAAGGCAGGATGGTCTTGCGCAGTGAGCACAGACTTGAGAGCCAGACAGCGCCAAGAAGTCAAAGAAAGAGAATAAATAAAAGGGAATTGTACCAGAGGAATCTCAGAGGCTGAAAGGGAAGGGGAAGCATCAAAGACAAGAAGTCCTACTCCAGGCCAATGGCAGTTGTTAAAATGTGGTCTTGTTTGGGTTAGCAACTTGGCTGTCTCCGTGCAAGTTATTAAATCTGCCTCGTTAAAAAAAAAAAAAAAGAAAGAAAAGAAATCTGCCGCGTTGACATTTAAGTTGCTTCCTGCTGAATTCAGATCTCACTCTGCCGTCGCTGGCTTGGTGACCAGGCCGAAGCCCCTGCACTTAAGCTGATCTCAGTGTGTTCACTTGTAACGATGAAGAAGATGATATCTGCCCCCTAGGGTTGTAGACGATGGATGATGATGTGCGAAGAAAGGCCGAGTGCAGCTGCTTCTGGCACGTCATAGGCTTGCCTTACCCGGCAGCTGTCATTCACTGAATCTCAAACGCTATTGATTTTACAGTGCACCATTTTTCATCTGCCACTTAACAAGAAATGTCATTGCCAATTAATTGTAACGTGCCATTGATTCTAAGAGGGCGTCAGGATTTTAGAGGGATGAAAATATGTAAAGTCAGTGAAGTCACATAAATATTTGTGGATTGGGAGAATAGCGGTCCGTGTGCGTGTAGCAGAGTGCTATGTCCTAGAAGCACGTGGCAAATAAAATTAAGTGGGAGCGTGATATCTGCCCTCAGAAAACGTTTCTATTTAGTAAACTTTAAGAGCCTCCGACTGGTCGTCGCACCTCTGGCACCCGAAGCAGGAGGTCCGCATCATGGATTCCTCCCAGCTGGAGTGTCTTGCTGTGCATATACTCAGTGCGTTAATATCCAGTTTAGATTTTTTTTTTTTTTTTGACATCTCAGGATGTTACCAGTTGTTAAAAAGGGCCTTTACGTTTCCAGGGAAAAAAATGTTTAAAGTGATTTTAACGGATCTCTCTGAGTACACGTGTGAGTCACGTAGCACTCACCTCTTTATCTTTCTGGGCCTTAAAGGCTGAAATCCAACAAAGGATGGGGGGAGGGTATTGCTCAGAAGAGGCTAACATGCAGAAGGGCCTTGTGGGCAACGTGCCTCGGGGCTGGCGCGGCCCCTCCTCCCAGGCCCCCTGTCTCACCCGCTCCCCTGGGGAGAGGCTCTGTTGAGAAGGAAGCCAGGACGTTTGGACCTCCCTGCATCTCCATGACCAGACACCAGCCACAGCAGTTTCTTCGCTGTCAGGCGACTCATTTAAAAACAGACTTTAGCAGCAAAATGCCATTAGGGGGTGGAAGTCTCCCAGAGGTGGATGGATGGGAGGAAGGGGAGAGGGTAGTGGAGGATACACCACCAAGGGTTTGAGGAGGAAACGAAAACTTAGGAGGTGATGTCAGAGAGGAGAGGCCGTACTAGGCCCAGGGTAGCTGTTAACAGAGCAAAATGCTCTCCGCGTGGGGTAGCATCCTGGCTTTCCTGGGGCGACCGAGTAAAACCACTTCGTTGGTATGAGAAGACGTTGCCATCCAAGAGGAATCGAGTTTACTGGATTTAGCGTCTGTGAGAAGGAGGGAAAGCCTGATGGTGCCCAGAAAGCTCTTCTGTGTGGACCAGCCCCCATCCCTTCATTCTCAAAAATGAGCCCTTGGATTTGGTTCTGCCTGATAAGTCAAAAATGTGGGGCTTAGATGTTCCTTTAATCACAACAACTTGAGGAACTGAAAGCAAATGGAAAATGCTTTCTGGATGTTACAAAGCCCAGACCTTCTGAAAATAGTTCAAATGCATTTCCAACCTCCCCAGGCAGCTGTTTGCTCTCACACTGGCATGTTGCACACATCTCTGTCCACAGAGAGACTGTCACTCTCCCTTCGGGCCTTCCTCGCGGCCTCCATGTCAGTAATTAGGAAGCAGGACGTTCCTGAGGGAGAGACGTGGTGTTTCTGAAAGGAGAGTCATGGGGCAGCTGTTGGAGAGTCAGGCTGCTTTTTTGGAGATGTTTGTTTCAGGAAGTGCTGTAGCATCTTTCCAGCCTCAAGGAAGAAAAAGAAAAATGTTGTGACTTTGACCTTGGCGCTCCGTTCATTTGGCTTTTGCTATCTAACCCACACCACACTGACAAATACCACATCTGTCTTGACAAGCTAGTTCACAAATAACTGCTCATTCATAACTTCAGGCTGTTGTAAGAATCCTTATTTGTTACTTCAGCTCGTGAACGAGAATGCACAGTTCAGTTTTGAGAAAGACATTGAAACGATCAGAAGTCCACTGGTCTTTGCAGATCTCAGGGGAAGCACTATCTAAAAGAGAAGACCATATTTTTTCATGCATTTTAAGAGCGCTAAAATATATTATTGCCCATAAATGGGAATTTTCTGGGAAATTTAATTTTTAAGTTTTGGAGTCATTTCAGTATTGGCAATTCAACACTTCTTAGACCAAATTCATCAGGGATTATTCTCTCTAGACCACATGTAGCGGTCACTTTGTCATTCCTTCCACTGGGGGGTTTTATTCTTATAGGGTCATTTATTTCCCTATCCATTGACTTAATCTCATTTTCCCTCTGCTTTGACAACTTAATGACCACGCCATTGAAGTTGTTTCTTCTTGCTTTATAATAAACTCATAACTCAGTTGCTGGCTGAGAAAGGCCAAAATGGGGGCTGGCGGCCGGGGGGAAGGTGGGTGACTTATTCTGATTCGACTTTAGAAGGAGAAAATAAAAGGAAAATCACAGACTGAGGACATTTCTTTGTAGAAGATGGATGATTTGGTAAAGGAACTGCCCACTTGGAGGTCTGTCAGGGTTTTCGGCTGGGGAAGTGTTTCTACATCCAAGTTCACACCTTAGCATCTGGGGCTCTGGAAGTTAAGAAGAGAGAAACAGAGGTAGGAGCTTTTACCCCGAAGTAGCCGGGCAGAACCAAAGGAGGATTATGGCTGTCACCTCAGGTTCTAAGGCAGCAGTTCTCACCCTGAGATATGTCTATTACACAGTCATTTTGATCTGAAGAGTGACTTAGTCATTCATTTGTACCTCCCCGGAATATCAAACCTTAGGTCGTTAAGCGTGTTAGTAGAGTTCACTGGTCACATCTGTGAACCAACCCACTCCTGAGCGAAGGCTGTTTCACCTACTCAACTTTTGCTTTTCTCCTCCATGGAATTAGGTGGCAGGTGCTGGTTTGTCTTGTAGATAGGAATATTTCAGAAGAATTCCACTGTCAGAAAACATCCATCAATAATGTAACTATGTGTATAAGGTCATGTCTAATTTCATTTATTCTTTGGCAATTGTATCAGGATTCTAGAAAGAGGGTCTTGAGCCAAGCTGACCCCGAGTCATTAGACACTGGGCATCAACGGTTTGCCCTTTCTCAGGAACATTTGCTGGGAATTCTCTAAGTGGAGTAGAAACTCACTGTCATCCAGTGCTGGGAGGAAATGACAGTACCCACTTCCGGAACTGCTGTTATCAGGGAGATGTTTGCTTGGAGGATGTTTGGGTGGAGGGCTGGGGAGGGGTTGAGGGTCAGGACTAATTTGATGTGGAGTGTACTGCAGCATTTTTAACGACATTTAATTCTGCTTAAGCTATCATTGCGTTAAGAATGGCTTTCTCTCTGACTGAGAGACGCTTTCACGCTACATAAAACCGTTACTCAGAACAGACAACTCTTAGGAGAGAACGGTTTCTCTGTGATCCACCTGGTTGGGTTGTTTTGAGGCCAGATGAGCGTTCTGTAAAAGGCCTTTCTAACCTCTAGGTCACAAAGGCCTATACCAGTGCTTCTTGAATTTTACCAAGCAAAAGAATCACCTGGAGCGCTATGTGCGGATTCCCGAACCTTTGCCTGCCACGCTCCATCCAGATTATTATTCAGTAGTTTTTGTTTGTTTGTTTTGTGTTTCTTGGCCGCGCTGCGCTGCTTGCGGGATCTTAGTTCCCCGACCGGGGATTGAACCCGGGCCCTGGGCGGTGAGAGCGCGGAGTCCTAACCACTGGACCGCCAGGGAGTTCCCAAGATGATTATCCTGTAGTTTTAAGGTGAGCTCCAGATAACTGCCCCTTGACAAGCAGGTAGTTCAGAAACTCCCTCTGGAAACACTGTGTATTGGGGTTTTGTTGCTTTATTTCTTAGCTGTGTCATCACAGGCAAACATGAGTCCAACACTTTTATAGTTAGCGCCATTGTTTCTTAGTTATTTTGTAAGTGACCCACGCAAAATTTTAATTCCAGGACTGTTTTTCTCTTATGACTTATGTGAGCCATACGAGTACCCCATTATTCATGACTGAGTGCCCAGGTAATTCTAAAAATTTTTTTTCTCTAGGACTATTCATGTCTCAGATTTTTCATAGGGTTTCATCTTTTAAAAAGCATTTCACATGGACGCCAAACCTTACTGATCTGAAAAAGCTTATGCATACCACAGTGCCACTTCAAACACATAGATGTTGAAAGTTGATTTTTACGAAAACTAACGGTTACTTTCTTTGGCCTAAATCATCCCTATTCGCATTATTTATCTCTCCATCCAGTTCATGGGCTTAACTTCAGAGGCACTGGATCAGCCCCAGAGCAGCCTGTTCTTTGGCCCTGCTTAAAAACAAACAAGCCAACAAAACAAACAAACAGAAAAAGGAAGGGGAGGAAAGAAAGCATTTTAATACTGTAGCTTGATGGCGGAGAGAGAGTAAACCAAAGGTGCCTACCTGAGGGCTGCAAGTTTGAAACGACAAATGACGACAGTTAGCTTGCCTTGTTTCCCCACAGACTTCGTTTGACCCCGGTGACCTGGGGCGATTGCAGGGATCTGGATTCCGGTAATAGAAGCATCCCTCTTTGGCACCACAACACCCACTGGCCTGAAGAAGGTGCTGTTTCCCAGGAAAAGGAGTGAAATCCCCCCAAGAAATGCACAGGTCCCTAGTCAGAAGAGAAAGCATTGCTAACCAAGCGATGCTTTGCGTACCCTGCCTGTCTCTGGTTCCCTTCCTTGAGATTTTTATTGAAGATAACTTTCAGCACCTCTTTTTAGAGGTCAGATCTGAAAGAGAAGATGTTGTGTGCCTTGCTGATCTTGTGACAAACAGTTTATACCCAGTCTGTAGCTTCCTGTCTTTGCTGACGGGTGATGTGAGGGAACTTTCTCTCTGTGAGGCTGTGGAGAGGGCTCTAAAAATAAACAACATGGTTGCTTATTGGTGAGAACATGTGTCAGCAGATGTCAGCTGGTAACAGCATATGGTGGCAACGTGATAGCAGCGTGTTACCAAGACCTGGGGGTTGGGCCTTCGTCTTCCAGGCCGTTCAGGCCATGCAGATGCTGCATTTCAATGAAAGAGGGTTTTGACTGGAAGGTGGAATCCACACAAGCGTGAATATAGGTCCCTGGGATCTTGTTAGTGGGCTGAATGTTGGAGAGGGTAAGTTACAGGGCATGGAAAGAGTCTTCCTTATCTGTTTTAAAATTGAGAGCTGAAAGTACAAATCTGGCCAAAAAAAAAAAAAAGGGGAGTGGGGTGGTGGTGCGTATGGAGTGGGAGGGAATCCACAAGGCCTTTGTCTTTCGTCCAAAGAAGTTTTCAAGTCAGGTATCAATAGTGGCCATGCTACTTCTAGAAGACATGCCCTAGGTGAATGGAAGGTGCACGGATTTTAAATTGGTGTAAGGAGCTGGGAAAGAGGTATATTCATGCAGACCTAGAAGGCCGTCAGGGGGTTATCTATCAAATAAGTTAGATAACTCATATTATTACATCCCTTGAGCACCTTTTATTTCTCAGTTTCTTTTAAATATCTCATTTCAGTCTTTCAAAAACCCTCAGGGGTAGCATGATGTCAGTTTCATTTTATAGCAGCAGAGGCTTGGGTGCATCAAGGCACTTGTCCAGAGACTCCCAGGAAACTAATGACAGAGCAGGGTGTCCATCTACATCTTCTCATGCAAAAATCTGGTATTTATTATTGACTCTATCACAGATAGGCTAGCCTTTGAACACTCAGCAATATTTTTAGCTGGAGGTATTTTTTTGGTGGAGGTATTTTCGTTTATAAGAATATGGTGGGCAATGTACAAGATCTAGTTGCTACCTTTACGTTAAAAAAAGCGAAGTTCAGAATTTCAGGATGTCAAAACTATCACGGAAGATATTTTAATGCATTCCAAGGAGCCCTAGATTTTTAAACTGCAGCTAAGCAGCCCCAAAGCAATATACACTTGAAGTTTTGATCACTGGAGAAGGAGTTTTCACGTGCGGGTTAGAAATGACGACAGGGGGTCTTAAGAAAACTGAAATCGAGGCCAGCCAAAGGAAAATCAAGAGTTTTACTCTTAATAGGGAGTCTGTCTTTTGTCAAAGAGGTCAAGGCCTTTCTTATTCATCTTTAATGCAAGTCAAGGTATTTATTTTACCATTTCCGTATATAAATTGTACATCGCTATTTTAACACTAGAGTGTGTTAAAGGGAACGCTGAATTCAGGAGCCTGACTGCTGGTTAAGGGGTGCCGAAAGATCTGGGGCGAGAATCCACTGTCCCCCAAAGTTCCCTCCTGCCTAGTCCCCTGGCCCTGAGTAGGGGGACCTTCCATCTCTGGGGGAGTGATAAGTACGTTCATTGAGTCCCTCTTCTGTGTTGAATCTTTGTATAGCTCTGTACAAGGCTTCTCCTCAGTAAAATAGCTAATGACTGTACTTTTTAAAACTCCTATAGCTGTCTGCCCAGTTGTTACAACACCCTCTGGCTCAGTGGGCAGCTTGTGCTCCAGACAGCCCCAGGTGCTCTGTGGGTACCTTGGTGAGTACACTCGTCTGCTTTATATACCTCGTTTGACGTAGTGATAGCCGGCCGGTCTTTAGCGTTTGTCTCCTGGGGGGAACGTGTCAGAGGCAAAATAGAATTCTGAAGTGCAGCCTTGTAGCTGGACAGTCACACAGCTGCCCCCAGTTTTGTAGTCAGAGTTTCTATGAGAAAGACTCATGAATGCTTTGAGTGATATGATGACTTGATTGCTGTATGGGGAAGAATGGATTGTGGGTCTGTGAGATGTGTGTGACCCGGGGGTTAATGAGTGATTTGACAGATCGATCTCTTGACACCCTGGGAGGATACTCTCTGGAGGGTTGAATGGTATGACCAGAATGTCAAGGGTCCTTTTTTGGTATCTTATTTGAATCTATGTTCTTGTTTCTGGCACATAGCAATGGCTCAATTAATGTTTCTGGTACTGAACTGAGAGGGAAGAAGGAGATTTTCTCTCCTTTGAAGTTCTAGAGGGAGGCCTGTGGGAAACATACGCTGATCATTGTGACCTTTATGTTGCCATCCATGGGTTGCACGAGAGAATGCGGTGGTCATGGTCAAGGCTTCGGCTGACTGAACATGGGAGCTTGCCACTTCGCCCTGACCCTCAGAACAAGTGCAGACTCCTCGGACCTAGGGCCACGTGTTAGGGTGGGGGCCACCGAAGCCGGAGGTCTCCCCCCTTTCTGATTTGGAACATTAATAAATTTAGCCAGCTTTGACTAAGTGCCATCTTTTATTGTATGCTGGGCCATGAGACCACAGCAAAGAACAGGTCTTAGGGCTTCCCTGGTGGCGCAGTGGTTGCGTGTCCGCCTGCCGGTGCAGGGGACCCGGGTTCGCGCCCCGGTCTGGAAGGATCCCACATGCCGCGGAGTGGCTGGGGAACAGGTCTTAGATGATCCTGACATTCAAGACCTCTGGCCCAGGTTGTACCCTGATCCATTCAGGAAGGGAGGAAATGGGCTCGCCACCCTGGCATTGGTTCCCGCTGCACTTTTGAGGCCCTGAGGCAACGTGGATTATGTTGATTCTAAATGCAGGTGGAGGTCCCAAATAGGGACAAGAGAAATGTTTTTATTACCCCAGTAGATGTCTGACTCAGTGGGTTATCCTACCATGAACTTTACCGTGCCTAACCTTGCTTCTTAGGAATCAAGGAATCAAGAAATGAAATAGTTTATTTACAGTGGCCTAAGCTGGGCTTTCCTAAAAAAAAAAAAAAGAAAGAAAAACAAAAACTGATTCTATTGAGAATATACATTTATTTTAGTACAGAAGGCCTCAGAGTGGCTAGAAGCTGCCATGTGAATAAAAAGAGTGAATGGCTTGATCCATGCTTTTAAAGTTCCCTTTTTTGAGGCAGATTATATTTGGTTTTCCATCTCTAAATGTGTATTTTATTTCACTGTCTAAACCAAGGAATTAATTGTCTGATTTTTTTTTTTTTTTTTTTTTTTTTTTTTTTGGGTCTCACCAGCTTTTTGGAAAAGACAAGGGAAAGTGATGAGAGAAGGAAAACATTTGTTGACTACCCCCTACGTCCCTGGTATTTAAGGCACATCATCGTGGGTGGGCAGGTGGGGAGGGCGAGTGTGACATCCCCATTTTTCCCCACAGGAAACTGTGGCTTGGAGAGGTGAATACCTTGTCCTTGGTCATCGAGCTAGCCAAAGGGGCAGAGCCAAAATCTGAATTCAGGTCTGGCCTTGGTGCCCTCCACCACACAGACCCCAAACTTCTTTGATTTTATTTTTTATTTTTTTGCCCTTCTTTTTGCTTTCTCTTTGGAATCCCACCCCATTCATTTTATAATTCTCTTACCTACTACTTTGGATTCATTTCCTTTTCATGTGTTCTTCCCATAGGAAACAAGTGGAGAGGCCTCCCCTAGTTCTTGGCCTCAGACACGCCTTCTCCCTCGGGGTTATTTTCGGTCATTTAATCGACCGCAAGCTTCCCTCTTTCTTTGGTGAAAAAACACTGGAAACCCACCCTGCCCCTCCTGAGTCTGGGAAAATCAGGAGTGTGTCGGAGGGTGTGGCTTCGATGGGGGAGAGAGACGTACAGATTCCCTACGGTGGGAGCCTCTCCCTCCCCACCCGGCTTCCCTCCTGGGAGGAAACCCTGCGGACCCTTCCAGACCTTCCATTCAAGACTGCTGAGCAGTGGCGCTCTGCAATTTTTTTTTTTTTTTGTCTCTGTTCTTAGAAATAGTAATTGAGTAAAAATGTAAGTGAGCGGATGCCAAGGGGCAGGCGTCCAGGGTCAGGGTGAATTTCTCCATGCTGACTGTGATTCTGAACACTCGTTAAGTGGAGCCTGGCTCGTGCCAAGCGGCTCGAGGGCCATCCCTGTCACCTTGTGTGAACCGCCTCTCCATTCCAAGGAGATGTTGGGAGTGGCCGCAGGGAGTGCGGGGCCCGGTGGCGCCTCTGGCTTTCCTCCCTCCGTCTCTAACCTGGGTGTAGTTATCACTGTGTGTCCTGACACCCGTGCTTGGACTGGCAGCGCTGATGCTTCATCAGCTTTTACATCAAATCGCCTGGAGGAAGAAATAGTCCTTGCCCCTCACAGCCCATGTGGCTGCTGCGTAATTTTTCTCCCTTTAAGTTCACTCTCCCCAAAAATGTAGGTTAGGATGAGGTGAGCCTGCCTGAAGGTTTTTCTCCTGAGATAGAAGAATCCGGAAGATAAGCAGCCGAGATGGTCTCTCTATGAATAAATGGGTTAGAAGTCACGAAGGGAAATTCAGCTTCGTTCTTCAAGTATTTACCGAGCGCGATGCTTTTTGTTAGCTTGGTTCGGATTTAAAGATGGGCTTCTCAAAGTGTGGCCTGCATTTGTATGTCCCGAAGGGTCATCAGAAGCAGATTCCCTGACCTATCTCAGGCCTGAGGGGTCTGTACCTTTAAGAGGCAGCACAGGTGAGTCTGGCCTCACTAAGGGGAGGATGCTCTCATTCTGCTGGTCTGTTTACTCGAAGTCCTTCAGCTTGAAGGCTGCAGATCCAGTGGGGCCTCTGTTTGATCAGCCGGTCCTGCAAGTGTGAGACCCTGAATCCACAGCGTGGCTGGGTTTTCACCCAGTGCTCTCCATGTCCCCAAACGCATACAGATATCAAGGTAGATCTGTGGTTAACTACACTTCTCACACGCAACCCCTGCTCACCATTCACCGCAGAGGAGGCCCTGAATGTGCAAGCAAGTGATCACACGGCGGGTGGACGCCTAGTTGGGATGTTATGTACGGGAGTGAATGTCTCCATTCGAGTGTGGATCGGGAAGGGGAGTTTCGAAACTAATGTATAATGTGTACGTGATGCATAATTGATAATGTCTTAGTCAATGTATAACGTTTAATTCGCTGAGGTGGTGTTTGGTCAAAGCACTGCTGACCTCTTCGTGGCCTGAATCCTGTTCTGAGACATTCCATGGGGTAAGGATCTCGCCAACAATGGAATGTAAACTCTACTCTCTCAGCCAAACTCAGCCACAAGTAACTTCAGTTTTCTCTTTCCAAATAGTGTTTTTTTTTCAACCAGAGGTATTCGAGCAGGTGAAAATCTGACCCAGATATTAAAAAGAAAAAGTTAATGATAAATTACTTGGTATTTTCTTTGTGCAACCCTAGACCTCCTGTTATTTTGATGTTGTTTTGGAACCACCCAGTATTTTGATTCCAGCCATACGGTGTGGACATTATGTTAGTGTTTTTGACCATCAAACTAAAGAAGCAGCCAGTTCTTCTACATGGTCTGTATCACTAAACCAAAAACAAAAATTATTATTATTTTTTTATAAACATGCCCAGAAAGTGTCCTTGTGCCCCAAATGATTTCTCTGTTATTTCTACCAGTTTGAGAACTAGGTTGTGTGCTGTGTGGTGAAGGGTAAATGTAATAGTCAACTAACACCAGAGGAAGAGGCATTAACCACAGTGGGTACTTTATAGCCACCTAGTATTATACCGATCAGGCTTAATAACCACTGGAAAACATGAAGTTTAAAATATTAATATTATAAGAACTCTTATCACTTTGCAGATTTAAACAATGGGAAAAAAGCATTTTTCTATTGAAGTAGGAAGAGAATGACTGGTCATATTCACTCTACTTCCCAGCAAGCCTTCCATTAAAAGGTCTCTACATGCACTACAAATATAGATCGAGTTTTAAGATAAACGTCAAAAGCATGCAGAGATCGTGGGAAGACAGAGGTAAAGACAAGACATTCTTACGATACTGTCTTTCACTCCAGAGTGTTCATTGTCCGCTATGTAATAGGCATCCATCTAGGCACTAGTGATGCCATCAGTGAATAAAACAGCAGAAAACGTTGCCCTGGGAGAGCTTCACACTTTGGAGAAAGAAGATAGACAATTAGTTCAAAAGACGAGATAAGAATGGTAGAATTTGACCAATATGATAGAATTTGATCAATACGATAGAGCAGCTTTGGGGGAATGGGGAGGTGAGTTGTGATTTAAAGTAGGCTGGACGTGGAAGGGCTCATTAAGAGGGTGACATGGAAGCAGAGACTTGAAGGAGGGCGTAGGACAGCCTGAGACAATGTGGAGAAGAGCATTTCTGGGAGAGGAAGCAGTGGGTACCGTTCCTTCCACACTCAAGGATGATCAAAAGTATCCTAGGAGATGAGATGAGAGAGTTAATGATGGGTCAGGTAGGACCTTGGAGGCCACTGTAAAGTCTGTGGCTTTTCCTGTGCATAAAATGGGGAGAAGGGTGGTTCTAGCCAAGGGGTTCCTGTGGCTAAATTGGGAATAGTGCACAGGTGACCAAGGAGGAATACCCAGCCCAGTGAGCTGGACTTGGCAATGCATGGGAAAGGCACTTCACAGCTGCATTTCTAGGTGAATCTGCACCAAGAACTTCAACCAGACCTCCCTTGCGCTGAGTTCTTTCTTTAGCAGATAATTTGATAGGCACGCTACAAGTGGGTTCTGTATGTAGAATATGGTTTTTGGTTGTTTTTTTTTATTATTATTGTTTTAAATGAATACTCCTGAGTTATTGGAACCCACCCCCTTCCTTTCGGGAAAGAAGCTATCTTTGCACCCTTCTGTGTACGAAAATAACCTCTTGGGTCTCCCATCTTGTGCTAACAAGTGTAGAATGGCCGCTGTTGGAGGCTGTACTTGCTGTACTGCCTAGGCACGGCCACCCTTGATTCAGTGACCAGGGACACAAGGCACTAAACTCATAGGTGACCACGCTTGGCCTCGGAGAATGACAAACTGTCTCTCCCTGTGCGAAGTGAAAAGTTGGGCTGGGAAGGGTCTTTGGACCTGTCCAGCTGTGCCTCGTGCCTTTGCCTAAACTTTGAAATGAGGTCATAAGCCAGGGAATTTTATGTCCCTTATCAGTCAAAAAGCATTTCTCTTGGAAGAGACTTTGAATTCTAATTGTTAAGTCTTGAACAGCAAGACTTTACACTGGGATGTCGATTTGACTCCTTCGTCCATCTGTATAAGACATGTCTACCGAGTCTATAGTGCGTGCAGCTGCTGGGTGAAGTCGCCATTGGATGGAGGAATAGAGCATAGTCCCCGACTTCAGGAGAACTACAACTTCCTGAGGAGCTCAGGAAGACCAAACCAACCAAACCAAACCGAGAAGCTAGCACCTTGTGGCTGATTATTACTAAGCGTCTGAGAGGTCAGAAGAATTTCTGAACTTGCTTGAGAGAGGGCAAGGAAGGCTTCGTGGGGAAGGTGGTATTTGCTGCTTGAAAAGATGGCCTTTCGGATGATGGTTTGGCGGTCATCCAGTAGCCCTAGGAAGCTGCTTCAGTTTTCTGGAAGGAGATTTGCCCTTTCATGTCGTTTTCTTCCTCTGTGAGCTCGCATGACTACCGTCTTGATGAATCATGAGACAGCAGGAGCGCTTAGTGTAGTCTTTGAGAAATTGGATGTATTCCTACGGGAGAACCGCTCTGAAATACTGAGGCTGGAGAACAGGGCAAGATCATTATATCAAGTATTTGTTACTCAAAATTGTTACATTCAGGAGACATAATGGACCCATGGTGTATAAAATCCACTACACCACGATCTGCTGTTCTGTAATGGGACTCTGGACTATAACATTATTTTATAAGCTGAAAGTCACTAGAGCTTTTCTTCTTCATCTCAAAGGCATATCACAACGGTTGATCCCTCACTCATATACTGTGGATTTGTGGGTTGGCTGTAGCTCTGCTCCATGACATCTTCATTGCAGGACACAGGCTGAGGGGGCAGCATCGAACCCGGGCATGCTCACCTCCTGGCTGCACCTCAGGAGATTTGACAGTTATCCCCACCCCAATCCATTGGCCAAGCCTGATTTCAGTAGCACAACAAGAGGCACCAGAAAGGGTCCATGTGGCCATGGGCCCAGGGGAGAGGGACAGACCACATTTTGACCAAAATGGTACGGTCTACCACAGTGCAGGTGGAGGAGTTGGGGAAAGACAAAGATTTCACCCATGTTAAAAACTGTCTATGCTGTGGGTATGGCTTGGCTGGAGCCACACTCTTGCGTTATCTGTTGAATTATGAGGAGCTTTATAATGGATATTTACTGAATAATTAGTAGGTTGGCCTTATAAGACAGACATCAATGTCCTTCTCCTCCATTTTTACGTATGACTTGTTCCTCCAACCGAGACAAGTTTATTTGGTGTCAGAGGCACAGTTGGTAGTACTAGGTTTGGGAAGCAAGTCCTGATGTGTTATGTGAAATTTGTGTATGTCAGGGAAGCTCAGGCTTACCTCCAAAGCATGTACTCAGATCCCTTAGCCTTAGGGTCTCAGGTTGCCGCTGTGGTCCTCACATGCCCAGCAATATCTGGTAAATGTCCTTCATGGTAAGGATCCAGGCTAAGTTTCCATGAGACTATGAGTTTGAAGATGCTTAACTGTTTGCTAGAGGGACCATGACTTTCCTGTTTCTTATCTCTCTTGTGTGAGTTCCATGCCAATTGATTTAAACATCGTGTACCATGTGGTTCCCTAGAATTCTGTCTAACCTGAACCTTAGTCTCCTGACAGTGACCTGTCGGGTCGATGCCTTAGATTCAGGCTCCTTCTTGCTGTGTCCAGTGAGAAAACCGGAGAATGACCCCGCCTGGCTTGAGGCGTCTTCTGTACCACTCTCAGCCCAGGGGCAGCCATCCATCCCCTCCGAGCGCCCCCGAGCATGCTGGGTAACTCCGTGCTTTCAAGTTCATTGTCATCTCCACCGCCTATTCTTAGCAGCAGCAGATGCTGAGCTTTTCCATCCTGCTCTTGGGGTCAGCGGTGGGAAAGAGCAGAAAAAAATGAAAGCATTGTTTTGCCCCTGGCTGGACATCTGTATTTCTGAATTGCCCTGTTGTGTGGATGATGCAACCACTGGAGCTGTTTTGCTGAATGTGAACTTTGTCCACCGACTGAACTTTAAAATTGGTTTTGGATCCTTGTGAAATCCAAACGGTCAGACCACATTTTTCTAATCTTCAGTTGGATTGTATCTTTGCTCTGAAGCGGAGCTGATTCGTATGTGTTCGCCTTCACGGCAGGGGTTGCTTCTCTGTTTTCCTGGTCTGCGTTGCGTGTTTTCTCAAGGCTGCTACTTACCTCGTCCATTGTGTGTAGGCAGGAGAGCGGGAGGGCAGCTCCCTGCGGGAACTGCGGCCACTGTGGCTTCAGGGATGGTTTACTCAAGTGTTATTGTTAGGGAGAGAGCAGACTGGCTTTCAGAAACTAAACAGGGGAAGCACCGAGACCAGCTCACCCACCGGTATGCTGGGACCGCGGGCAAAGACTTGAACTTGGGCTTCAGATATCAAAGCACTCAGATCCTTTATTGGAAGCGTTGACCTTCAGGGCTGTGGTCTCTACTTGGGTGTTCTAGTGCTGGGATTCTCAACCTCACTGTGCATGAGAATCACCTGGGAGATATTTAACATACATTCAGGCCGAGGTCCACCTCCAGAAATTCTGAGTCAGTTGGTCTGGGGTGGGATCTGGCATCTTTAGTTTTAAAAAGCTTCCCAGGGCATTCTAATGTGCAGCCAGGTTTGAGAACCTCTGTTTTGGGGGTTTACATAACTTTTACTACTATGATTTTCTGTCTAGCTATCCGTGTTCGAATATGAGCGAACTTCTGCATGAAGAAAAGGCATATACCTGCTTGGGGGTATTGATAGATAAAAAGGGTGGATTCTGGCTTTCGTACTAATGAGATGAATAATAATGATACTGATAGCCATTAGTTATTGAATACTTAATGTTCAGCAACGCACTAATCTTTCTCTATTAGCCCTATAAGATAAACACTACTGTTATTCTCAGTTTTACAGATAAGGAAACCGAGACTTACGGACATCATGTAATTTCCCCACGGTCACACAGCTAATAAGTGGCAGAGCCAGAACTTGAACCTGGTCTGTCTGGTTCCAAAGCTCCAACTAATCGCTCCCCTAAGACGATAAACTTAAGTATACACAAGAATATTTGGGGTGATGGGATGAGGTGTCAGAAAAGGGGAATTCACTGAGTGAGAATAATATGTATCTGTATTTTAAAGAGATCATTCTTTTCTGAAAAAGGAAAAAAGGTATGTTTGGATGCTTTCTTTTTTCCTTTTAAATCCAGTATTTCTCTCCTAAAAACCTATGGAAATTCAAAGCAGGCAGCAGAACCCAAGGGCTTGAACACAGGTGTTGGAATTAGGCAGTGGCTTCTGAGTTTAGCTCATCTTTATTCTCTGGGTTCCCTGTTTGAAGAACGGAAATGGTTGCTTCTTATATGAACGGGTATGAAATATGCTGCATCCTTATATGATTCTCTTGTCCACACTGGATAATCACTGGACCGTGCAGTGTAAAATCCTGGTGTTTTTCTTTTTTTTTTTCTCCCTAGATAGGAACAACTGTTTTTTGGCTTTTTTTTTTTTGGCTAGTAAATCTGAGTTCTTGCTCAGACTACTGCATTAATCCTTTAATGCCTATTAAAAGATCAGAGTGGTTCCAGGCCAAGGCCCTAGAAATTCCATCTCCAGTTCCAGGCCTTCGTATGTCTCCTCATACATATGAAGGAATGTTGCAGATCAAGGCAGCCAATAAATATTTGTTAAATGTGGGAGAGAGTGAATTTTGCAAATATGGACCATAAGAGAAATAGCACCTTGCATATTGCTAAGGACTTCTTGGGAAATGAGTGATGTCTTAGTCCACTGGTCTGCTCCCAGTTTCTTCATGGGGCCACTTGGTCTGTTAGCCAACTCCTAATTCCTACCTGGGGAAAGTTTTTGTACTCGAAGCAAAGCAATATTAATAGGATTAAAAACATCTTATTATCCCCAACCTCTGTTTATATCTCTCAGCCTGGATGAAGGGATACTGACTTCTTCTTTACCGTCAGTAGCATTTTTCATGTTATAAGTTAGGAAAAATTCAGTCCCCGGGGGCACAGAAAGAACACGAGTGAAGCTGCCTGCCAGCCCGTATGAAAGCCAAGCCTATATTTGATGCATTCTTGTTGTGGGTGGTCCCACGGGGACACCTGGATCAACCCTTGCTCCCTCTGTGAGTTCGAAATGCTGTCCCTGGAGTTATAGTGGGACAGTTGGGCCTGTGTTCTTGGGTCCTCAGCCAGCCAGCACAAGTATTTTTAGGGTTCTTCTTGTTTCAATCCAATTTCTGCTTGAAACTTTAACACATGCAGGCTGCACCGAAACAACTTTTAAACTACTCTCTGGGTAGTGTAGGAGGGCTTGGATTAGTACTACAGCCTTTAAGCATTTTTATTTATTTATTTATTTTTTTGCTAAATATCCAACAGGCTGAACAGAGGAAAGTTAAGTCTAACCCTGGGGGGACCCCTGTTTAGTCATCTGTCTAGACAGACGAGTTCATATAATGGGCCTCTCTGTTTCTTTTGCTTTGTTATAACAGACGGTGGTCCCTTCCTTTCAACTTTGTGAGGATGTCAACCTTTGGTTTTTTGATCCCAGCCTACCACTGATAAGCCAAGAAAGTGACTCATACGTGAGCCAAAGATGACTCTTGAGGGTGATACTTAGTCTGTGATATAATAGACAGAAAATACAGGTTTTGCATAAAGGAGAATCCTGGGTAAAATCCTGACTGTGAAATATTGGGCAAGTCAGTTACCATCTCTGAACCTCATTTTTCTCTTCTCTAAAATGAGAATTGATTTTTAAAAATAACGCTTCTTAATGGTACTTAAAAAAAAAAAGAAATTAACACATAAAAATGCCTTGCATGTGGTAGGGAATGAATATATTTTTTATTCATTCATTCATTCATTCACTTATTTCAAGGTGATCAGTGAAGACTTTTCCTTGCTTTTGTATTCTGAGAACTATAGGAAAACCAGAAATTCCAACCCATGTTTTTAATATCAAGTTATACGTCGAGAAAAGCAAGTGATATATTTTTTTAAAGGCTAAGAAAAAATTAAAAGTGGTACCAACTTCTGTCAGAGGAAAATAATACTGAAGATATCATTTAAACACTGGTAAAAGTAAATAAGGCAGAATGATATTCTTTGTCTTATCAGGAGGGCTCAAAACTTTCAGAACCTGCCTAAAAGAACTCTGTGTGTTAGTAACTATTTCTACAACTAAGTGGTACATCTCTCTCTCTTGTTATTTCACTTTAATCCCTTCCTGGATTGTCCCTGAAAACAATGATGTGGAAAATACTGTTTTATTCAATTTAATTCAACAAATATTCACTGAGCATGTACTGCCTCAAGGGCTTGCTGCCTGAATCACAGGGGTGGATAAAAATGAGGAGAGTAGGGGTGGATCCCCCCAGAAGAGGCAGCACAGACAGCCCAGAGGAATGCACTGGGATCACATAACGTAGGTGTAAGTGGAGGCGCCCTATTTCTAGTTATGTAACCTTGGATAGGGCACACGCCCTCTTTAAGCCTCAGTTTCTTAGCTTCCACCAAAACGGGACAGTCATGGTGGCTATGTGACAGATGGCTCGCCCCTCAACACTTGTAGTGTTACTTTTGTCATTGTTCTTCCTCTTTTTATTGTTATTCTTATATTACCCCTGCCCTCAAGTAGCTTATAGCCTATTTGTGAAGACAAATGGATACACCCACTGCCCTACACAAAGCAGAACCATTAAAAAGTTGCTGAATGATATTTACAGGCCAAGGCCAATGGTAACACAAAGACAAGGTGACTGGGTAACGAGACCAACTTTTTAAAACATCCATCCATATCGTACACAGAATGATATGTGCCCCTGAGCAGCGAAGAGCCAGAGCCTCAGTATGAAAAGGGAAATAGGAAAGCCAGCATCTCCTTCAGCTGTTAAAGGACAGAAGCAAGTGATGTCTGTGTTGCTAGCAAAGCTTTTCTCATTTCAGAGTACAGCTCTTGACGTTTTCAGACACTGAGATTCCATTAGAACCCAGTGCTTTACGTGGCTTCGGATATGGTGTGTCTGAGTCATGTCTCTTTCAATACAACTGCAATCAATAAAAGAGCCCAGTAAAATGTGGTTAACCACACCCCCAATCAGCACTGTGATTCATTCAGTCTACTGCTTCCTCCCCCGCCCCCCATAGACTCTGTATTGAGGGAGGCTTACGCTTCTTCAAGTACAAAGAACAGAAAGGCCCACTCTTGTGCCGGTTGCCTGCCCCTCGTGTTGTCTGGCTTGCCCGCCTCCTGACCCCCGGGAAGCCCCGTCCTGTCCTGTGCCTTGGGTGACTGTGGCCAGAGAGGAACTCTGCCCAGGGTCATGGGTACACGGAATAGATGTCTCCAGAGGATGTGGCCTGAGGTCCCAGAAGGCCTTACTGAGTAAAAAATCTCGTCCTTTCTCTTACTGATACCACTGGCTTCCTCCTGTATCCTCTGTAAAGTGAATCTTGAGGCCCACAACGGCCATCAACCTCCTTCGTTTCAATTCCTTATGTATCTTGTAGTGTTTTTTCCTTCTTGCTTTTACGCACAAGGGACCTGAGGCAGCAGCAGGGGTTGTGAATGCACAGGGAGGCCAGAGGGGAGGGGAGGAAAGGAGGGTGGGAGCCAGACAGGTGTGCAAAGGACAGAGACAGCTGTCGCCTGCTTGCTGTTTGGACTCGGCCGTTACCTGCTGTAGCAGCGCGCTCCCAGGCCAGTGAAGCAAGAAGGGTGTCTGCCAGCTGTCATCGCAGAAGTCCTTGACCTTCCATCACCCACAGGGGAAATCGGGCCTCCCGCTCACCTTTAATTGTCAAAGCAAACCAAGAGAACGTGCTCCGTTTTCTTTATTCTTAGGAAAATGGTGCCCCTTTCTTTGTTCCCGCTCAAAGACTGCTTTGATATTTTTTCTCCAAGTTGCCATTTGGGAGGAGGTTTTATTTAAAAGTTCTGAGGTTAGATATTTGGAGAGTAGGATGAAGCCAGTTGAAAACGGTGTCCTTTTTGTGTTCTTAACCAAGGGAAGTTCAGTCCTGACCTCTGAATCAGTGAAGGCCAAAGTTTAAGTCACTGGCTTGTGATATAATCTAATTTTACCACTTTCCACTACTTGCTTCTAGTTAATAGAGAGAAAGGTGGACCTAAATATGTCTAACTACACGTATTTTACTTACTGGGGGAACCAGTTACCCTTTGCTAAGGATCTGTATCTAGTTTCTTTTATTCACACTTGGTGTTTGGTCCATAACAACAATGACAACAGCGACAAGAATAAGATTTATAATAAAAATATTTATCACTCACACGGATGTGGTGCTTCTTCTACCCCAGGTACCCTCCTAAGCACGTAGGGACATTGCCTCATTTGATCCTGGCAATAATGGATAGGCATTGTTATTTTTTTCCATTTCACGTAGGAGGAAACCAAGGCCGAGAGATAGATTAAATCACTCCCAAGATCAATAGCTAATAAGTGGAAGAGCCAAGGCGCCCCACCCCCCATATTTGCCACAGCCATATTATCACTCCCGTGAATTGAAGTTTGAGCTGATCACGTGACACAGAAGCAGCCACGTGGTGTAATGGTTAAGGGCATAAGTCCAGAATGAAAACTGCTTAGGCCTGTTTGTTTGGGGAAAGGCAGCGCACTCTGAAAGTAGAGTCCACCTGGCGTAAAATATAGAAACCATTTATATATGAGAAACCTATGCGCTACGTATATACGCGCAGCGCTCCTTCGGGTCTAAACTGAGAAGAGCAGTCAACGTGCCAAGTTCTCTTCAGGTGACTTTCTTAAACTAACCCCTTTGATCAGCAAACGGTACAAATGTTTAAAGAGTTGGAGGATTTTTGATATCTTTATTTGAATGGCACAAAGCAGCCAAATGTAGCCTGGCCCTGTGCTGCAGCCTATACGTGTCTGGATGCCAAGAAGCAACTGTGCTCTGCCTGGGACGCCGAGCATTGCAGACCTGTTACCTTGTAAGTGTAATATTTACCAGATTTTCGCTTCATCTGGAGATGAAGAGCGGAGCTGCCCTGAGTTGGGGAGCCTGCGGCTGCTGGGAAGGGAGCTCCGTGTGCAGAGGTATCCCTGAATGACCAGGGGGCTGGGAAGATGAACAGAGGTCTGCCAGAAACAAGCCCTTTCGCTGGCAACTGGGAGTCTAGGAAAAAATAACAGAAGCTACGACGTTGGGGTACCCATCAAACTCACAGTGCTGAGAGCGTTTGCTTTCACAGTCCTAGTTTATCCTCACATCTCTAGGCGATAGATGCTGTCTTGTCCCCATTTTAGAGATGGGCAAAGTGCGGTTTAGAGAAGTAACTGGATTGCCACATTGCTAGCTCTGTTCCAAGGTCTGTCTTTACTTTTACTTTAGTAAAGCTGGTTTAGATCAAAGGGTGATGGTGGCCAGGTGGGGCTGAATCGTTCCCTGTAGCCTCTCTTGATTCTCATTTCCGCTGACCTTCCCAACCTCCTTGCCAGGAAGGTGTCCCTCACATTTTACAGATGAGGAAACTGAGGCCTAGAAAGGTTAAGAGATGTGCCCAGGGCCAGCTTTTACGTGGCAAAGCCAAAGCAGAATCTGGGTCTGCTGAGTCCCAAACCTTAAATCTCCTCATGTTACAGCGCCAAGATTACAAACAAAACCCCATCCTAAAACTCTGGACGAGAACAGCTCTCTGTGGTGTTCCTAAATTTTGAGAAGGGCCTGGAGGCCGAGTTCCAGACAGTCTGTACTGAACCCTGTATGTCAATAAACAGAGCTAGTAAATGACATATTGTTATTGTGTGTGTGTGTGTGTGTGTGTGTGTCCATGCACACACAGCGGGGCAGTCGTGGGCTGGAGCAGGTGAGAATTATTTTCAAGTCGAAGAGATCAGCGGTTGCCAGATCAGCACATGTGTAATGAACCATACTTTACTTTCATCATCACTTCATCCGACGAGTAAATGGTGACAAGATCCCCAAGGTCAGGAAAAGGAGATGGTGAAAATTGCCTCTACTTCTTTCTGCCCTCCCCAGATGGGGGCTGCCACCGGGACCCTCGACACAGCTGTAATGTTGTTATTTTTCTCTTTTTGGCGGAGCGTTCTTGTGAAAATGAAGCCAGAGCATTGGAAGCAGCCCCCTGGCCGCACCTGAAGTGCTCAGGGCTGTCTTCCAATGAGGCTGGAGGTATAAACGGAAGAGGCAGCTCGCCCGGGGGCACCTTGCAAGAGCCCTTATTTGCTACTGCTCCCTTTGCTTTGGGGGATGATGCTTTGGTTGAATCTCAGCCCCAAAAGCAGTATTTTTAGCCGAAGGTGGAAAATTATAAAAGCAAAGGTGTGAAATGAAGCTCTCTGGTGAGTGTTGTCAGTGGAAGAACAGTCATCCCAGCATAGAGAAAGTTGCTCCAAGATCCGCGTCCAGACTCGGGGCCGGGGCCCTGCTTCACCGAGGCGCCGGCTCTCGCGAAACCCATGAAGGGACTAGCTTTAAGCCCTTGGTTTCACTTCTACGTTGAAGTAGGTAGGCAGGTTTTTTTCTCTGCGGAAGTTCAGAGTTTTTCTCTACCGGCTTCACAGTGCTACTGTGTCCTGTGTTGGACATTTGGTCACAGGAACTGAATCCAAAGGATGATTTTCCATCATTTCAATTTCTTTTTTTGGGGGGTGTGGTATAAATACAACAGACCTTGGTTATGCTACTATTTTCTTGAGTAGGTTTTGTTCCATGAGTGGATTTGGTCTATACATTCCCTTTTCTGATTCGGTTTTGGTATCTCGGTTATACTGCCTGTGTAAGTGAGTTGAGGTATCTCCCCATTTCTTTCTCTGGGATAGTTTGCATAGATTGGAATGATATGTTTCCTAAAAGTCTAGTGAGATTCCTTTGTACAACTGCCTGGGACTAGTATTTCTTTGTAGGACCTTACATAATGATATTATTTTTTTAACATTTATATGCATTTTCATCCTTCTAATTTCTTTCGTTTTCCTCATTTTTTTTTTAGTTTTTTTTTAATTGAAGTATAGTTGATTTACAACGTTGTGTTTCTGGTGTACAGCAAAGTGATTCAGTTATACATATATATTCGTTTTCATATTCTTTTCCATTATGGTTCATTATAGGATATTGAATTTAATTCCCTGTGCTATAGAGTAGGGCCTTGTTGTTTATCCGTTTCATGTATAATAGTTTGCGTCTACTAATCCTAAACTCCTAATCCAACCCTCTCCCACCCAAAAATACGGAACGCTTCACGAATTTGTGTGTCATCCTTGCACAGAGACCATGCTAATCTTCTCTGTATCACATTCCAATGTTAGTATACGTGCGGCCGAGGGAAGCACTCCCCACTCTTAATGGATGTACTATTTACATACAGCAAAATGCACAGATCTTAAGTGTGCAACTTGATGAGTTTTGACAAAAATATACCTTCGACACAATCTTGAAGCAGAAGAGAGGGGAGTAACTTGCCTGCAGTGAAACAGCCAGTGTATAGGGAAAGGAGTCAGGATTAGGAAAAGGAGGATGAAAGTTCCCAACTCCTGCTCCCAATATAATGCTAAGATCATCTTCAAATACCATCTCTAGTTTCCTCAGGAGCACAGACAGGTCTTTAACGGGCTTTCCTTTCCAAGCTCTGGTGGTATATGGAGCTATGATGTGCTCTTTCTCTTTTGATCCCTCATCTCACTTTTTGCAAATAAATATTTATGGGGGCCAGGAGGTTGTCATATGACACAAGCCTACTGTAAATTGTTTTTAGAGTCTTCTTGGAGATAACTGGGTGGTTTTTTTTTTTAACATCTTTATTGGAGTATAATTGCTTTACAATGGTGTGTTAGTTTCTGCTTTACAACAAAGTGAATCAGCTATCCATATACCTATGTCCCCATATCTCCTCCCTCTTGCGTCTCCCTCCCACCCTCCCTATCCCACCCCTCTAGGTGGTCACAAAGCACCGAGCTGATCTCCCTGTGCTATGCAGCTGCTTCCCACTAGCTATCTATTTTACATTTGGTAGTGTATATATGTTCATGACACTCTCTCACTTTGTCACAGCTTACCCTTCCCCCTCCCCTAACTGGGTTTTTTAATCAAACACTACATGGTTAGGAAAAGTCTCAAGGAGAAATAAAATGCAAAAGGAAAGGCAATTCCCAATCAAGAGGAAAGAAAACTATGTGATAGAGCCTTAAACTTGGGGATTCTGCCCTGGGCTATTACAGGAGAGCTGTGGAGCTGGATTTATGATCTAAACAGAGGGTTCAACAGGAAGCCTAGCAGCACAGATGCACCCACATTTAGACAGGGTATCGAACTGCTGTTTTGTGGCTGTATAGTCCTCCTAGGATTTGTAAGTGATCTTTTAGGAAAGTTGAAACTGCAAGGTGGGAAAGCATGTGCCTTTTTAAAAAAGTGTATCATCTATTGTAAATATGAATCTACATTAAGAAAAACACAAGAATGTTTTGAAATGCAGGAACAAGATTGCTCTTTTGACCTTCAGAGGTCCCTTTTCTGTTTGATGGGAAAGCAGGTGACATGGGGGTGGGGAGGGAGTCACAGGCTTTCAGTGTCACACAGGCTCCTATTGGCTTTAGAGGAGGTAGGAATTCTTACTAAGAAGTGGCAGCCCTTGCATAAACCGTTTATCCCTTTAACCGTGATGTCTGGGAGTTTTTCACCAAAGAATTTTAACACAGCTACCTGTCAGAGGATTCGCCATATTTGGTAATATGTCCTATGAGTCAGGTTTCAAGGTTTCAAGGAGTTAGAAGTCGCAACAAGATTAACCACAAACTTCTGAAGAAGAACTTTCCATGAAACACATTTTCAAGTAAGAAATGTTGCCTTTGGATTTCCCAACCTAAAAAGGTAGAGCGTAAACACACACTGACCAAAAAGTACCACATTCTGGAGCCTCCCAAAAATTGTGAAATGACACAAGAATGCCTTTCCTCCACCCTTTCCTTCATTTTGGCCTCACAGTTTGTCATGCATGGCGATTTTGTGGTGGGGTGACATTTCTGTAGAGATGAGATATAGGGAAAGTTTATTTAAGGTTTATTTAAATAATATAAAGTAATTCACAGGGTTTTTTTCCCCCCTCCTCCTCCAGAACATCTTGATTCATTTTTAAAAAATGAAAAAAAAAAAGGAATTACATAGCATAAGTGTTTTGAATGCATTGCATATGTGTCTTATTTTTAGTGACAGTGTATTGTCATTTATTATTTTATAGGGTTAGAAGTTATCATCTTTTTCACGTAGATAATTTAAATTGCTATGTATGTTGGAATAGAGTCAGGATAACTTGACATGGAAAAGGCATTAGCAGGTGTGTGGTCTATTTGCCAAGCTGAGAAAAGTAAGTATGTTAAATACTCTGCTATGTGTTATAAGCAAGATTGTGTGTAAATGGGTTTATCTTACCTTATGAAGTGAAGTACTAAAAGTAGTCATTGTATTGATAAGTCACTTTCACTCCGGCGCCACGACTTACTGGCTATGTGACCTTAGATAAATTATGTAATCCTCCTAAGCCTCAGTCTCCTCGTCTGCAAAATGGGAATGAAAAGAGTGTCTACCTTGTCGAGTCTTTGTGAGGCTTAAATCAGATAATGCAGGTAGGACTCTGAGCTGCTGCTGTTATTTTTGACGTATTACATATTGAGAGGCAGACTTTCCAGGCAGTGGATTTACCATGCATTTGCTTCACCTCATTCTTCCTTAAGCTCGGGGCTGTGGACAGTCTTTCACATGCCTGGGGTCTGGCCACAAAGGGACAGAAGGCAAAACTCAAATCTGTTGGTTAAAACTCAGCTTGGAGGATGACCTGTAGGGGGTTCAGGGAAGCCAGGGAAACAGATGAGGGTTGGCTACGGGTGCTTCGGAGGCTGCCCATGTGCACGTGGAGGTCCTGGGCACGTATGGCTCATTGGACTGATGACACCGTGATCTCACAGCCCCCCGAGAGTGGCTCAAATTCTGTGCACTGTAACCTGAATGGACCCTTCCCAAGTCTGAGGCGATGTGATGAGTGGAAAGAACACCTGTTGGGAGTCAGGATTTGGGTTCGATAATCCACTTACCAGTGTTTTCTGATCACTAACTCTGAGCCTCAGTGTCCTTATCTGCAAAGTCGGAGATCAGCCTCAAAAGTTGTTTCCGGGGGATGAGATGAGCTTGTGTCAGCAAATGCTTGTTGTCTTCGAGTGACCTCTGGGGAAGTGTGGCTAGTACATTCGTCTTCAGTGACAGTGTCAGAATGGCTGTCATCAAAAAGACAGCAAATAGCGAGTGTAGACGAGGATGTGGAGAAAAGGGAACCCTTGTGCACCGTTGGTGGGAATGTAAATTGGTGCAGTCAGTGTAGAAAACAGTATGGAGATTCCTCAAAAAATTAAAAATAAAACTACTATATAATCCAGCAACTTCACTTCTGGGTATTTGGCTGGGGAAAACAAAAACATTAATTTGAAAAAAATATACGCACCCCTGTGTTTATTGCAGCGTTATTCACAATAGCCAAGATAAGGAGGCAACCTAGTTGTTTATCGACAGACGAACAGAAAAAGATGATGTGGTATATATACAATGGAATGTTACTCAGCCACCAAAAGAGTGAAATTGTGCCATTTGTCACAACATGGATGGACCTGTAGCGTATTATGCTAAGTGAAATAAGTCAGACAGACAAATACCATATGATTTCACTAAAAAGCAAAACAAATGAGCAAACAACAAAACAGAAACTTGACTCATAGGTTCAGAGAACAAACAGGTGGTTGCCAGAGGGGAGAAGGGTGGGGAGATAAGTGAAGTAGGTGAGGAAGACCAAGAGGTACAGACTACCAGTTGTAAAATAAATGAGTCATGGGATATAATTTACAGCATAGGGAATATTGTCAATTATATTATAACTTTGTGTGGTGACAGGTGGTAATGAGACTTATCATGGTGATTATTTTGCAATGTATAAAAATGTTGAAACACTATGTTCTACACCTGCAACTAATATAAAATTGTAGGTCAATTATACTTCAATTTAAAAAGTTATTAAAAAAGAATAAGTGTAAATACAGTCATGCCACCTTGCCCTTATGAATCACTTTGCATTTAACAAAGCCCGTTCGCATACATCACCATATTTGAGCCTGACCAGAGCCCTGTAAAGTGGTCACCCAGCTCCCAAGGCACAGAGAGGTTCAAGACAACACAGCTTCAGAGGTAAATGGGAATTCTTACCAAGAAGTGATAGTCCTGGGTGTAAACCCTTCATCCCTTTAACCATGAGATTTGGGAGTTTTTTACAGAAGGGTTCTAGCACAACCGCATGTCAAGACAAAGACCAGTCTCCTCACTTAGCTGCAACAGACAATGTTGGATCAAGAGCTAGAAAATCGCACACAAAACGTATGCTTGACTTATAAGGAGCCGAGGAGAAGGGCAGAAACATAGACCTCATATCTCGCCTTCAAAACCTAAATGAAGCTTTTCAGAAGCTCAGCCTCTGAACCCTCAGTGCTATCTGGTTCCTGCCCCATCTTTCCTCTTTGAGGAAAGTTGAAGATTCAAAGGGCTAGAACCAGACTTGTCTAATAAGCCTCAGCACAGTGTCACACGTCGTCCGGGGGTTCACATTTCAAAGGTCATCTGGTTCTGTTATCGCTCCTTGAATCTTGTCCTAAGATTCTGGCTGTTGCCAGGAAAGTTCCTGACTCCTTTTGTGTATGGTTCTGACACTTAGAAGGCTCATCATTTACTGAGCTTTGGCTGGAAACTTCCACCCACTGGTCTTTGAAGAACTTCAGAAGGAGCCTTTATTGGGAAGAGAGGGGCCATGGAGCAGTAGAAAGGTTGTGGACTTGGGGTCAGATAGACTTGGTTTGCGATTTCCAGCCACTTCTCTGTTCTGGCTGCACGCACGAGTGACTTGCCTGCTCTAAACTCAGTCTGTTCATTTGTACAACAAGTGGTGGGTGATGGAAATTATCTAGCTCATAGCAGACACTGTCAATAAGACAGCAATTGTACAAGAGCATATACATGAGATGCCATTAAGGTTAAAACTGAGATTATATCCAAGAAAGCATGTTGTAAATTGCCTGTAAATGTGAGTACTTTCAATAGTAATATCCCTTGAAGTCTCCTTTTACACCTGGTTTTATGTGAGTGAGCCAATGGGTCTACAAATCTAGTGACCCCAGAGTGGTTTTCTAAGACGTGTCCTGTTGAGTTGGGCTCACGTGTGCCCATAAGTTCCTGAGGTTGATAGTTATAAACTGAGGAACAGAGGCAGAGCCAAGGACTGTGATGGTTTGTTTGACTCTGTAAAGGCAGAGAAAACGTCTCCCATCCACAGAGTGTCAGATACTGCTGCAATTTTGACGTATGTGACCTTTTTTTTGTTCCTGGTTAGGAGAGTCTTCCTGGCATAGGACTCTGAGAGTAGGTGCAGGCTTTTTTTTGGGGGGTGGGGAGGTGGGAGGGGAGGAGGACAGGAATGTGTTGCAATTTTATTTTATTTTTTAAAATTTAATTTAATTTTTATTTTATATTGGAGTAGAGTTGATTTACCATGTTGTGTTAGTTTCAGGTATATAGCAAAATTATTTTTTGCTTATATTATATATACATATATCCATTCTTTTTCAGATTCTTTTCCCATATAGGTTATTACAGAATATTGAGTAGAGTTCCCTGTGCTGTACAGTAGGTCCTTGTTGATTATCTATTTTTTTTTTTTTTTTTGTGGTATGCGGGCCTCCCTCTGCTGTGGCCTCTCCCGTTGCGGAGCACAGGCTCCGGACGCGCAGGCCCAGCGGCCACGGCTCACGGGCCCAGCCGCTCCGCGGCATGTGGGATCTTCCCAGACCGGGGCGCGAACCCGGTTCCCCCGCATCGGCAGGCGGACGCGCAACCACTGCGCCACCAGGGAAGCCAAGCCCTCTATTTTATATATAGCAGTGTGCATATGTTCATCCCGAACTCCTAATTTATCCCTCCCTCTCTGACCACCTTTCCCCTTTGATAACCTTAAGTTTGTGTTCGAAGTCTGTGAGTCTGTTTCTGTTTTGTAAATAAGTTCATTTGTATCATTTTTTTTAGATTCCACATATAAGGGATATCATATGATGTTCATCTTTGTCTGGTTTCCTTCACTTAGTATGATAATCTCTAGGTCTATTCATGTTGCTGCAAATAGGATTCTCTTAAAGGCAGAGAAAATTCCTGCCATCCACAGGGTTTCAGGTACCCCTGCTGTTTGGACATATGTGAGCTTTTCTTTGTTCCTGGTTAGGAGAGTCTTCCTGGCACGGGACTCTGAGAGTAGGTGCAGCCTTTCTTCTTTTACTCTCGGTGGTCTGTTAATAATATAAGCTTACCTTTCCTGAGCACTCACTGTGTCCATAGTCACTGCCTTAGTTAACCCTTACAGCGATTCTTAGAGGCAAGAGTTGGTCTTGTCACACATTAAAGGTAAATGAATCTGAGTCTTTGCTCTCATGCTGTCATCTGTCAGGTACACATCTAAAGAGAGAGCTATCATACACAATAGGAGAAGTGTTGTCCGGCCCAAAGAAGGGACAGGTTGCTTCTGCCCTGGAAGAGCTGGAAATTCTTCTGATAAGCGGGGAAACTGGGCTGGACCTTCAAGAATGAGTAGAATTTGCCAAATGTAAAGAAGCGGTTTCTAGGTGAAGGCTTCACGTGGTATGGGCGTGGTGGTGTGTCAGCACTTGGCATGTTTGGAGATTGGAAGTCATGTGGTGCATTTAGGGCTTCGGTCAGAATCCACTGTGGTGGGTGTCGGGGGGAGGGGACACGGCCGCAGAGATGGTGACGTGCCCGTGAAGTTAGAAATGTAGGTTGGGATCACAGGGGGCGAAGCAAGATACGTCTTGAAGTTGTCTCTTTATTTGAAAATTGTCAAGACTTTTCACAGCTTAGAGTTTACGAGAGAGAAAAGGATGGCTGAGAATAAAAGTGGGCTTGCTTTGTACCATGGTGTCTGTGTTGCTAGAAAGGGCAGGCCAAGCTTCTTAATCTTGAATCCCCGTAACCTCAAGAGTAGCCAGGGACTCTCCCAGCCTTAGAGTCTAGTCCAAGCCCAACATCCTTTTAGACGTGAGGAAACTGAGTCCTGGAGAGGTTTCTGCTGCCCCATAGTGAGATGTACCAAGAGATCGTACCGCCCTGCCCTCTTCAGGCTCACGTCTGACAAGCCCCTCCCATATTGTGCATTTTATTTTATTTTTAATTTTTTGCCTTTTAATCCTCTAATTTTTTTTGGATTATAGTTGCTTTACAATGTTGTATTAGTTTGTTCTGTATAGCAAAGTGAAGCAGTTATACAGATACATCTACCTACTCCTTTTGCAAATCAAAACGACAGTGAGGTATCACCTCACACTGGTAGGAATGGCCATCATCAAAAAATCTACAAACAATAAATGCTGGAGAGGGTGTGAGGAAAAGGGAACCCTCCTACACTGTTGGTGGGAATGTAAGTTGGTGCAGCCACTATGGAGAACAGTATGGAGGTTCCTTAAAAAACTAAAAATAGAGCTACCATATGACCCAGCAATCCCACTCCTGGGCGTATATCCGGAGATAACCATAATTCAAAAGGATGCATGCACCCCGATGTCCATTGCAGCACTATTTACAGTAGCCAGGACATGGGAGCAACCTAAATGTCCATCAGCAGAGGAATGGATACAGAAGATGTGGTACATATATACAATGGAATATTACTCAGCCATAAAAAGGAACGAAATAATGCCATTGGCAGAGACATGGATGGACCTAAAGCTTGTCATACAGAGTGCAAATCAAAACGACAGTGAGGTATCACCTCACACTGGTAGGAATGGCCATCATCAAAAAATCTACAAACAATAAATGCTGGAGAGGGTGTGAGGAAAAGGGAACCCTCCTACACTGTTGGTGGGAATGTAAGTTGGTGCAGCCACTATGGAGAACAGTATGGAGGTTCCTTAAAAAACTAAAAATAGAGCTACCATATGACCCAGCAATCCCACTCCTGGGCGTATATCCGGAGATAACCATAATTCAAAAGGATGCATGCACCCCGATGTCCATTGCAGCACTATTTACAGTAGCCAGGACATGGGAGCAACCTAAATGTCCATCAGCAGAGGAATGGATACAGAAGATGTGGTACATATATACAATGGAATATTACTCAGCCATAAAAAGGAACGAAATAATGCCATTGGCAGAGACATGGATGGACCTAAAGCTTGTCATACAGAGTGAAGTAAGTCAGAAAGAGAAAGACACACATCGTATATTATCACTTATATGTGGAATCTAGAAAAGTGGTACAGGTGAACTTATTTGCAAAGCAGAAATAGATCCATATTGTACATTTTAAATCCCTCCACAGTCCAAATGGCCACCACCCAAGACCTGTTGCCACTTGCACTTTTCGCTTCCCTTCATTCACACTAGACTTGTGAGAAAACCTGGTTTGATTGCAGGCTGGGGAAATAGGACTGACTCTGTGTTGTCTCTCTGTATATTAGACTCGTAAAATGCTTTTAGGATTCTTGGATCCTTCTCTGGGATATTTTATGTTGCTGAACGTGCTGCGAAGTTCGTGTGTCTGTGTGTGCGCCACCAACCCCCATCATTCACCCCATCAGTGTTACCCTTCATGGAAACAAAGCAGCCTGGGAGGCCCACCAAGAGCAAGACCATGTTCCTGTCCTCTGCAAGAGTAGAAGCTGTAGTTAGAGGATCCCAGGCACCCACAGAGCCATGGACATGAGCTTAGACATGTGTATGATTATAGTAGAGCTATGGAGAACACATATTTGCCTCTGAGAGCCCCTCAGCTTCCTTCTTACAATGAACAAGGAGTAATTAATGTATAATCAGTTGGTTTCAAAAAAAAAAAAAAAGGAAGCGAAGGATCAGCTGGCGTTTGTAAAAGTCCATCTGTGTTTGGGCTACACTGATGGCCTGTTCAAGGCTGAATGACTTCTGTGAAGCCATCTTGAGGGAGGAGAGGTCACAGCTGATCCCCTACATCCAGAGGGAAAATTTTAAAAGTGCATTAAACTTCTGGGCAATTGTGGACTCGCTTTATACACCAAAAAGTGATTTTGTCATTGAGGCTGATGGTCAAGAAACAACTCTGAGTCTTTCTTCTTCTCTCTCTTTTTTTAAAATTGTTTTTGTAATTTTTATTTTTGGCTGAGCCACGTGGCTTGTGGGATCTTAGTTCCCCGACCAGGGATTGAACCCATGCCCCCTGCAGTGGAAACATGGAGTCCTAACCACTTGACCGCCAAGGAAGTCCCTCTGAGTCTTTCTTATGCCCACTGCTGTGGCTGCCTGTGGTCCAGTCTCCCCCTTACCCACCGTGGAAGAAAGAGATGGCCTGAAGACATCTTAATCTCCCGCTGAAACATGGAGGAATCTGCTGCCTCCTTCTCTCTTGAATCTCTCTTGGCGTCATTCCCAAAGTACCAGTTCCAGAGAAGGTCACTGAATGTCGTGATCCCCAAGGTAGCTGTCTGAGCATAAATCACTTCTCCATCTTGGTCCCTTCTAAGCGCCGTCCCTCTCAGGCTGCTGGGCATTTAGAGGAAGATGCTTCTGCCCTTGGCACTAGAATAGCTATTCACAATAACAATGAAAACCGCTCTCACCAGAGCATCAGAGCCAGTGGGAAAGACAGAGTGTTTATTTTAGCGTTGCTGTATCTCTTCAAGTCGGAATACCACGAAGGTCTCAGAATTGGTCTTCCCAGGCTTCACTTGAGAATGCACAGTCTAAGAGATTGTGCTGCTTGCTCTGTCAGCTGCTTTATATTCTTACAGGAAGGGCAGGTCCCCAGCCTGGTGTCAGAGGTTAGCACTAACAAGTCCCCAGACTCATTTAAATAAAACCATTTGGCTTCTGAACTATGGTTTCCTCAACCGTAGAATGGAGATAACACTACCTAGGAGTTACCAGGCTCAGATGAAGTAATGTATGTGAAAGTACATTGTGAGGCATTAAAATCCTAGGAAGATGTCAGGGCTTGTGATTTACACTGGTCCTCATCATATGATTTAGCTGTTTGAGAAAAGAATTAATCTTCTTTTCCTTTGTGATAGTTATTGAGCACTTACTATGTACTAGGAGGCCTTGGGGAGAGAGAAGATGAATGATTCGGCCCCTGTACTTGAGAGACTTACAAAGGCTTCTCTCTCCAATATAGAGCCAGTGTTCCCAGGGTCGCTCCTACAAGTGTCGGTCCAATGGGTGGCCTGGTCGGGAGGGTCTAAAAAGGAGCTCTCTGATGGGTGAAATAGGTGTGCGCAGATCTCTTCCTGGCCCTCAGGGATCTCCAGCCCAGTGCTATAGCCAGGCAGCCACAGGACTTGCTCCCTGCTAAGGAGAATTCTTGGGGTGTCTAAGAGCCCTTGAAAGGAATTGAGAGGAGTTACCGAGTTTTCCTTGTCGAACCTCCTCTGGCAGCAGCTGTCCTCAGGACCGTGTCTCATGGGTGCTCTGTCGTACAGTGTTCTTCATTGGTAACCTTCCTTCCCTCGCACACACAAAAGCTCAATTAATTTATTCAGATGAGATTATGGAACTGACTATTTTCCCACTTTTCTGACATAGGGAAATCTTTCTGATGTGTTGTCTAGGCTTTAAAAGCAGTCTAATGAAACCAACGTAACATGACAAGAAACGGAATACGGTGTGTCAAGGACATAACAGACGCACCCCAACCTGGTGAAAGTTATTCCCCTGATTTTAGGGCATACCTGCAGTATTCCCCAAGTACATGAAGGTAAACCCCACACTGGTGTTGTAGAAAGGTTCCATCTCTCTACCGTAGTTTGCCGCTTTTTTTATTCTGGTTATGCATGTGTATATATATCACTGTGGTGCCCTGGGAGTTCTATTTGCTTTCACCCTAACATATTTAAGAAGTACGGGCTTATTCAAAGAGCTCTTCTTTAAAGGGGACTTAGTAAATGCTTTTTAAGAAGCGTAGGAGAGCCATTGGCTTGTAACTAAATAAAGGCATTTGTCCTGTGCCATCTACACAACCGCCAGTGAGAAAAGAGAGTGGGGAAAGCTTCAGAAAGCACCTGAGTTTTGACCCCTGCCACTAAGGCTTCTGAAGCCTTCAAAAGATAATAGAGAGAGAGAGAGCTGTAAGACAGAGCTGAAGCTTCCCCAAAGAGGAGAAACTCTTTTTTTTTTTTTTTTTTCTTAAGAATTCTCCTTCCATTTTCAAAAATGACAGTGCCTTCTTCCTTTGCTGGGATGTAAAGTAACTTGGGACCAGTTGGACTCACTCTTGGGATGTCCTGGCTGCTACTATTTAGTCAGTTTTCTCTCCCAGTGGCCCTAAGAGCAGAGGAAAATTTGTACATGTTACACACCAAAGTCATGAGATTGAAACTAAAGGGTAGGGCGTGCTCTCAGATAATTAAATAAAAATAAGATACACTCAAACATTTCAAAGTACTTAACTGTGGTCTAGTTTTGCCGTGGAGATTCTTACTTTAAAGACTGTTTTTTCTCCTCTCGCAAGTGGTGTCCCGACCTTGAACAGAAAGCTGCTTAGCACCCAAATGAACATGAATTCTTAAAACAAGAGTAACACCTGTGGCTCCATTCCAGAGCTCGGTCATGCCACAGTTCATCTGGATTCCTATAATTCCTGTATGTTCCCATATCTTAATTGCCCATAGCTGTGTTGCCAGTACAAACAGGATGGAGGAAGAGTCCACACCCTTAATGAATACATCTACTAACCCTAAGAAAGCACCATCTTTTGAAACTCTAGTATTCTTTTTAAGGTACTGAATGACCATCTACTGAAATGCTAATAAAGATATCTGATAACTAAAAATTCCTTTCAAGTAATTCTTACTCCCTACCATCTTTCTAGCTGAGGTTCAGGACTGACATTCAGCATAAAGCAACATTTCTGATTTGATGACTCTACCCTCTGCAATGTTATTTAACAAATGAATGCTCAGGTTCACCAAATCAGACATCAAATCCATCTCAGCATATTTGAAATGAGGAGTGAAATCAAATAAGTACATATTGGATCAGAGTATATTGTAAAATTTGCACACAGAAAAGCCTCAGGTTATAAAACATAAGATAATGACATCTGTAAAACAGGTTGTGTGGAAAAGACCCAAGACTTCTCAAACACATAGAAAATGTGATACGAGTACAAAGGTTAAAAAGAGAGAGAGAATGTGTTGGGGGGGGCAGTCGGGAGGGAGAGAGAATGAGAATGAATGAGAATCATTCACAGTTGGGATGTATTAATAAAAGTATAAGTTCCCCATTGAGGAAGGTGATAGTTCTACTCTATTCTGCCTTGAGAATTATGTTCAGACTTAAGGGTCTGATTTTAAAATTGGAGCAAAGAGGAGACCATCCACAAAGGTAAAAGGCTGTCGCGAAAAACAAGAAAACGAAATAGGAGCTTAGAAAAGAAGAGAGATGGGGGCAGGGAGACGTGAGATTTAGCTTCACAATTTCTGAGTAGGGTCAAGTGGAAAGGGGGTAAGTCATCTTATGTGGCAGAACCAGACCCAGCGGGCAGACCTTGTAGGTAAGCAGATCTCAGCCCAAGATAGGGAAGAACTCTGTACAGTCGGGGCTGTCAGAGACTGCAGTAGGTCATCTGCCTAAGTTTGAGTTCTCCGTCACTGAAGGAGTTCTGGGAGAGACTGTCTTGTCTTGTCTTGTCTTGTAGAGAAAACTGCAGTAAGAGGAATTCGATACCAGTAACATTGAGAGAGCACATAATGGGTGCCAGGCAAACCCTTTATGTGTTCTCATTTCTAAGTGCAATGAAGAGTTTCATAGAGAATGAACGTTAGCTGTATTTGCTTTCCTTTTCAAACTAGATAATCCAGACCATCTCTTCCTCTTCACATTTACTCACTCCCAAGTCATGAATTTAATACATTAGCAATAATAGCCTGTCCCACTTGGTGAAGTTGGTAAATAGCTTGCAATCCTAGCAGGGTGTGCCCTGTTGCTTATTAGTTGAGCTTCAGGGCAGAGCACGAAAGCAGCACAGTGCCTCAAAGTAATTAGGCGATTGCCTGACAAAGAAGTTAGGCCACAAACAAGAAGCTTACAGACAACACAGAGACGAGCTCCCGGTACAAGACACGCAATAAGCATATGTGCACCACTCCTATAATTTTAGAAAGCTTAGAGGAAGATTTTCAGGCTAATAAGGAGCCACTACACCCATTAAGCATGTCAAGCAGTCCACACCAATCATCATGGAGCTGCAGGGAACATGCAGTAGTTTCTGGAAAGGGGAATGTTGAAATTTGTCTGTTCTGGGCTAAGAAGGCTCTCTGCAGCAGTGACTAAGAACGTCCGAGAGGGTACATTTTCATCTTTATTTTGGCAATGTTTGGTGTAAATCTGGCAAGATTTTACTCGTTTCTCAATCTGTAGAAAGAGATTAAAACTAAAGGGTGCTTCTCATCCATTAAGAGATTAAGGGCGAGATCCTACATTTCCAAGTTTAACTTGTTGTTAGTGGAATCAATGCATATTGCCTTCTTTCTGTTGACCTTGTTGGGAGCCATTGCTGGGTTCTAGAATAGCTGTGTGGATAAATATGTCATGAGGTCATTGGCCTCTTTAAAGGCCATTAGTGGACCAAAATCATGGCGATTTTGCCCCTTCCCCCTTTTTTTTAACATGTAAAAAAAATTTATCTATTTATTTTTGGCTGTGTTGGGTCTTTGTTGCTGCGCGCGGGCTTTCTCTAGTTGTGGCGAGCAGGGGCTACTCTTCCTTGTGGTACGCGGGCTTCTCATTGTGGTGGCTTCTCTTGTTGTGGAGCACGGGCTCTAGGTGCACAGGTTTCAGTAGTTGTGGCTCATGGGCTCAGTAGTTGTGGCTCGAAGGCTCAGTAGTTGTGGCTCGTGGGCTCTAGAGCACAGGCTCAGCAGTTGTGGTGCACAGGCTTAGCTGCTCTGTGGCATGTGGGATCTTCCCGGACCAGGGCTTGAACCCATGTCCCCTGCATTGACAGGAGGATTCGTAACCATTGCACCACCAGGGAAGCCCCGCCGATGGCTTTTTTTTAGAGAAAAAGAAGCACAGATTGAAGAGAAGTAAGAAAAGTGAGAAAGAAAATGGAGCAAAGGAAGGAGAGAAAATAAGGAGAGAGAGAGGGAAAAAAAAAATAAACCAAGAGAGTTGTATGTGCTTTAAAGAGTGAGACAATAGCAGAGAAGAGTGGCCTCAGTCACCTACTCCAACCAGGAGGACAGCCTCCCACTGTGACATCATTCCAAAGGAATATGTCCCATTCGTGGTCCACCTGCCTGCAAAAGTGGGTCCAGGTGCCCTCTCCATACACAGTCCTGAGCACGATGAGAAACATAGAAGAATCAAAACAAAATAGGTGTTCCACATAAATGAGGTTTTTATGAAGGGCATGGAAACTTTGGAGTAGACACTAGAAACACCGTGTCTGTCATAGCGCAAGAAAACCAACCACTGTGGGCCAGCATCTCTGTGATTTTACTTTTTTTATTTTGGTTTTGTGTAAGAAGGGGCCAAAACGGTCCTGCTGACAGCGTGCACAGTCTCAAATAGCAGTCAGATGAAGGCCAAGTCACATAAGCTGATGCTGACACAGTGACTCCCAACTGCCAGCAGCACATTAGGTCTGTCCCCTGCTCGGAGACACCCACTTTCCACCACAGATGCTCCGGTGCTGGGTTACATTTAATAGGAGGGATGGCCGGGGAGAACATCAGAAACCACTGGTGATGCGCTGTTTATCCCTCAGTCACTTTGTGTTAAGTTGCTGTGACTTGAATGTCAGCAGTGTTTGGGATGTGGTAGTGAAATCGAATCTATCTCCCGTGTGCCAAGACAAATTTGAGAAAACCCCCAAACACAATTGTCTTGGTTTCTTGCTGGCTGTGTCCGCGCACATACAAATAGCAGCTCATTTCTTGCCCTCCAATCATGTGGCGGGTTGCTTGTCTTGCTGCTCTCTGGGGAATGTCTAATGAACCCCAAACTACTTCCCTCAAAGCTGGGGATGTCAGGAATGAGGGGCCACTACACCCGTTAAGCACTGTCAAAAGTCCACGCCAATTACTGCAGAGCTGTGGGGAAAGTGCAGTCATTTCTGGAAAGGGGAACGAAGAGTTTGTTCTGTTTGTTTGAGGAGCTTGAGGATGAGAGCCAGCGGATGCTACTGAGGATAGAGGCACCAGACACATCTCGTATGGGCGTCCAGATGATCCTGGGCAGTCCTAGTGTTAGCAAAGTGCCTCTTGGGGGGAACTTCCGCATGAACAAGCCCCAGATCTCCAAACCAGAGCCATTCTTTTAAGGAGTATCAGTGAAAATACTGGGCCTGGCGTTAAAGTTTCTGGAGCTTTACTGCAAGGTCAAACAGATCTCTAGTTATGCAGGAGCTACTTCTTTGTGCCCGTTTTTGCAACAGTGCTCCAGTGAGGGTGTTGGTCTTTCTGCCTGGGGTGGGATTCACGTCTCTGACTCAGGGGACTCTTTTGCACGGAAGGCAGGATATTGTGGTGAAAAGCCAGAGCTTTTGATTGACAGGCCAGCTTCACCTTGCCCTTAGCCAGGAGTTATTTCACTCTCCTTGCTCTTGATTTCTGAATCTGTGAAATGGGGATTAAAAACACCTTCTTATGGGCTTCCCTGGTGGCGCAGTGGTTGAGAGCCCGCCTGCCGATGCAGGGGACGGGGGTTCGTGCCCCGGTCCGGGAAGATCCCACATGCCGCGGAGCGGCTGGGCCCGTGAGCCGTGGCCGCTGAGCCTGTGCGTCCGGAGCCCGTGCTCTGCAACGGGAGAGGCCACAACAGTGAGAGGCCCGCGTACCGCAAAAACAAACAAACAAACAAA
>NC_041217.1:17297174-17305441 GCF_002837175.3 Physeter macrocephalus
CCTTCACCCTTTTTTTTAACATGTAAAAAAAATTTATCTATTTATTTTTGGCTGTGTTGGGTCTTTGTTGCTGCGCGCGGGCTTTCTCTAGTTGTGGCGAGCAGGGGCTACTCTTCCTTGTGGTACGCGGGCTTCTCATTGTGGTGGCTTCTCTTGTTGTGGAGCACGGGCTCTAGGTGCACAGGTTTCAGTAGTTGTGGCTCATGGGCTCAGTAGTTGTGGCTCGAAGGCTCAGTAGTTGTGGCTCGTGGGCTCTAGAGCACAGGCTCAGCAGTTGTGGTGCACAGGCTTAGCTGCTCTGTGGCATGTGGGATCTTCCCGGACCAGGGCTTGAACCCATGTCCCCTGCATTGACAGGAGGATTCGTAACCATTGCACCACCAGGGAAGCCCCGCCGATGGCTTTTTTTTAGAGAAAAAGAAGCACAGATTGAAGAGAAGTAAGAAAAGTGAGAAAGAAAATGGAGCAAAGGAAGGAGAGAAAATAAGGAGAGAGAGAGGGAAAAAAAAAATAAACCAAGAGAGTTGTATGTGCTTTAAAGAGTGAGACAATAGCAGAGAAGAGTGGCCTCAGTCACCTACTCCAACCAGGAGGACAGCCTCCCACTGTGACATCATTCCAAAGGAATATGTCCCATTCGTGGTCCACCTGCCTGCAAAAGTGGGTCCAGGTGCCCTCTCCATACACAGTCCTGAGCACGATGAGAAACATAGAAGAATCAAAACAAAATAGGTGTTCCACATAAATGAGGTTTTTATGAAGGGCATGGAAACTTTGGAGTAGACACTAGAAACACCGTGTCTGTCATAGCGCAAGAAAACCAACCACTGTGGGCCAGCATCTCTGTGATTTTACTTTTTTTATTTTGGTTTTGTGTAAGAAGGGGCCAAAACGGTCCTGCTGACAGCGTGCACAGTCTCAAATAGCAGTCAGATGAAGGCCAAGTCACATAAGCTGATGCTGACACAGTGACTCCCAACTGCCAGCAGCACATTAGGTCTGTCCCCTGCTCGGAGACACCCACTTTCCACCACAGATGCTCCGGTGCTGGGTTACATTTAATAGGAGGGATGGCCGGGGAGAACATCAGAAACCACTGGTGATGCGCTGTTTATCCCTCAGTCACTTTGTGTTAAGTTGCTGTGACTTGAATGTCAGCAGTGTTTGGGATGTGGTAGTGAAATCGAATCTATCTCCCGTGTGCCAAGACAAATTTGAGAAAACCCCCAAACACAATTGTCTTGGTTTCTTGCTGGCTGTGTCCGCGCACATACAAATAGCAGCTCATTTCTTGCCCTCCAATCATGTGGCGGGTTGCTTGTCTTGCTGCTCTCTGGGGAATGTCTAATGAACCCCAAACTACTTCCCTCAAAGCTGGGGATGTCAGGAATGAGGGGCCACTACACCCGTTAAGCACTGTCAAAAGTCCACGCCAATTACTGCAGAGCTGTGGGGAAAGTGCAGTCATTTCTGGAAAGGGGAACGAAGAGTTTGTTCTGTTTGTTTGAGGAGCTTGAGGATGAGAGCCAGCGGATGCTACTGAGGATAGAGGCACCAGACACATCTCGTATGGGCGTCCAGATGATCCTGGGCAGTCCTAGTGTTAGCAAAGTGCCTCTTGGGGGGAACTTCCGCATGAACAAGCCCCAGATCTCCAAACCAGAGCCATTCTTTTAAGGAGTATCAGTGAAAATACTGGGCCTGGCGTTAAAGTTTCTGGAGCTTTACTGCAAGGTCAAACAGATCTCTAGTTATGCAGGAGCTACTTCTTTGTGCCCGTTTTTGCAACAGTGCTCCAGTGAGGGTGTTGGTCTTTCTGCCTGGGGTGGGATTCACGTCTCTGACTCAGGGGACTCTTTTGCACGGAAGGCAGGATATTGTGGTGAAAAGCCAGAGCTTTTGATTGACAGGCCAGCTTCACCTTGCCCTTAGCCAGGAGTTATTTCACTCTCCTTGCTCTTGATTTCTGAATCTGTGAAATGGGGATTAAAAACACCTTCTTATGGGCTTCCCTGGTGGCGCAGTGGTTGAGAGCCCGCCTGCCGATGCAGGGGACGGGGGTTCGTGCCCCGGTCCGGGAAGATCCCACATGCCGCGGAGCGGCTGGGCCCGTGAGCCGTGGCCGCTGAGCCTGTGCGTCCGGAGCCCGTGCTCTGCAACGGGAGAGGCCACAACAGTGAGAGGCCCGCGTACCGCAAAAACAAACAAACAAACAAACAAAAAAACAAAAAAAACCCACCTTCTTAGCAGACATGAAGCATATAAAACTATTAGAAAATGGGAGGGGATTGTGAAGTAAATTCTGAGGCTGCAGTGAGACCAGGCCATTCTTTTTTAGGGGGGGGGGGGATGGTGGGATAGACATATTTTATTCATCCCTAACCAGTTCATAACACTGAAGGGAAGGGAAGCCTGGCCAAGTTCATTATGGTTAGACATTGTCTAGGGCAGATGTTATCCAATCTGGATGTAAAACAGAATCACCTGGGATTCACACAGTAGGTCTGGGATAGAGGCAGGTAATAAGCATATTCATAAGCCCCCCATGTGACTCTAAAGCAGGTGGTGAGGGACAGTCATCTGATGTAAAATTTAGGGGAGAAAAAATACTTTTTTGGAGGCTCCATCCATGGAGAATATCAACATGAGAATGATGAAATGGCAGAGCTGCAAGTGAGCTGGGTGGCCATCTGGCTCAACAGGCTACCAGATTCAGGATAGATGATCGAAGCCTTGCCTCCCTAAAGGCTGAGCTCTGGACATCCTTGGGGTGTTTCTTTCAGGCTCCACGTCTGCACCTTCTGGCAGAGCTCCTCACGTGTTGGTGATGTTGTAAGAGCTTTCTCTGGTTTGTGTTCAGAGTCATTTATAAACTGTCCCGGGACACTTAGCTGCTTCTCTACCCCTTCTCTTCTAATTAAGTTAGGTGGTAAGAGAGTGTTCTCTCTCGGTGGGACATTCAAGGAAGGCCCAAGAACCATTTAGCATCTTTGCTGCAGGGTGGAGAGGGGGATAGGAAGGGACGTTTTTGAGGGGGAATTTGTGCGAGACCCAGTGCCTGAATGCTCTGTCTGCTGGCTTGTGTGAACTGACAACCTGAGTCAATACATATGAGATAGGAAATTATTTACTTCCTTATATAGATGAAGAAACAGGCTCAGAAAATCCCGCTGATGTCCCTCTTGCCCCATAGCTAGGACTTTTTGATTGGGGGTTAAAATTCAAATGGCCTTAAAGGTCCCACTGCATTCGGATCCTATAACTGTATGTGACTGTGGAAGGACTAGCTACTTTCTCCCACCGGGCCGCCTCTGAATATGCTGCCAGCCTCAGCTGAAACAGCCGCCCCCATGCCCTGCCCGGAGATGTTCAGGTGTGGGCGCCTGACGCCGGCTGTCCTGGGCGCAGGGGTCAGGGGGCTGAGCTCCAGTCCCGGGGAGGCCTGGAGGTGACGGGAGGGTGGCCCAGCACGTGAGTGAGGCCCCATGCCCCTGCACGTGCTCCGTTGTCCCGTCAGACTTCACGTACGAAGCCTAAATTCAAAGGTGAAATGATTAAGGGTCTCAAGATGGTGACCACAGAGCATCAAACTCCAGTGTGAGGCTTTTCTGACCTTGGGACCCGGTACCACCACCCTGGTCACGTGCCCATGAAGCCATCCCTGGGCCATGGGGAACCAAAGAACTCTTAAGTGAAGGTTCCTGGCCGCAGGGTGTTAACACAAGGAGAAGATGATTTACAAATGAGCTAATCGATAATTTGGAAGAGACGACAAGTCAACCTAGAATGCTTATAAAAGTAGCTTGTGATCCTATGCTATCACAGGTTTAGGTGTCCTGTACATGATTACTTTGTAAATCAGTAGCTAGATTTCCTCCCTTTCTTTTTTTTCCTCTGCCTGTTCCCCCAAGTGGGATTTAGCAGGGATGTGTGGGCCGGGTTGAGGGGAGGGGAATACCACTCACTGGGTGGCATTCTGGAATCTTCCATGTGCAAGCTTTTCCACGAGAGGAAGGCACAGGGGGCAGTGGGCGGCAGGGAAGGGGAGAAGCAGAGCAAGCCTGGTGGCCTGAAATCCACAGGGCTAGAGGAAGGTGCATCTGATCGAACCGAAAAAAGTGGGTCAGACATCGAGAGGAGAGTGCCAGCTAGGATGAGCCTGGGCAAGTTAGCAAAGGCCAAACACACAAGTCCCCGACTACCTGGCAGTGGGGTAGGAACTGGATCGGAATTCCAGAGGCCCTTAGAGAGATGTCCCATTCCAAAGGGGGAAATGAGTTCTTGGAGAAGGTGGAGAAAAAAGCTACATCCCTCCAAGGCTGGATGGGTGGATTAGGGCTGCCCTAGCCATTACCTACCTACCCAGCCACACCGAGCCTCAGCATCCAGGCTGGGTGTAGTGGGGCCACGTTGAGCTCTTTGCACCAGGCGTCCAAAAGCCTTTACGAGGTAAGGGCAGGGTCACAGTCTAGGCCCCAGCACTTTGCTGTGATTTTTCTTTTTTCCCCCAAACGTAAGGATATTTGGCAAGTCGCTCAAGTTCCTCAGCCAGGCAGGGGACTGGTGACCCGTAGCAGAGGGCAGCCAGGGACAGCTGGGGCTGACCCTTAGAAGTGGTAGTCAGCTCTTTAGTTACCAGTCTTTATCCAGTGAGTTCCCACTCTCGGGTGCTGGGGCAGGGGTGTGGGAAAAGCTGCTGTGTCCTGCTGGCCTGGTCCCTTCACTGTGGTCACAAGACCAAAGCCGACGTGCTGGTGGGGAATGCTTAGCTGCCATTTCACCTCCTGTGAAACGCTTCGACTTATAAAGCAAGAACCAAAACTGTGGATTTGTATTATCAGGCAGTTGAAGCAGCCGAAATGGTTATAATGGCCAGAGGGGAGGAGGGCCGTTTGCCAGGGTATAGGGAGCAGAGCCGAACAACGTACTTAACTATCAAGCGATTCCTGTAAATATTTGCAAACACCCCTTCAGAGCTCGAAAGCCTAGGACAGGATCATTGGATGATTTGCTTAGAAGAAGGAGAAACAAAATTGACCTCCTGGTCCAAAGCGGCCATAAAAAGAAAGTGTGTTTATGGGCAGAGGACCAGAAAGGGAAAAAAATTGTTCAAAGTTTAATAAACACAAAAGAGAATAAAAATAAATCTCAAGAGCACTTATTTACAAACTTGATGGAAGGATAAGGTTGGGGTTGGCGGGTGTGAATGATGGGTGTCTGTGGAAGTAACACAGGCCTGAAGGGGGTTCCCATAAGAGGGAGAAAACCAATGAGATGTTTACTCTTGCTAATGACAGGAAATGCACTGAAGCAGCTTTGCGCTTTCAGGATGCTCTTTCAAAGCATGTTTGAAGCTTCTGCTGTCTAACGGGGAGGCCATGCGAACTTGAATGCAGCCACTAGGCCTGTGGAAGGTTCTGGCCAAACTAGAGAGTGTGTGAAGCCAGGAGGCCTGGCCGCAGCCCTCCCCAGGCCTCTCTACCTGGGCCCCCAGAGAGTTTTCAGCTGAGCTGATCAGGATGGGACAAGCCTGTCCAATCACCTGGGCTGGGCACGTTCCAGCGGAGAGAAAGGTCAGTTTGTTCTTGCAGCTACCTTTGCAAATTGCTAAGCTAGGGGGCTCCCGAAACCTTCCTGGCTGGGTGAATGTTTGTCTGCCTGAAACTGTCCACCAAGTATTTCACGATAGTGATGCGGCGGGCCATCCCCGTGTCCGCATGAATACCTTCTTTTCTCTGAAACGTGGGTGCTTTAGATTTGGGGGGTTTTGTTTTCTTGCTTGTTTGTTTTTGTTTCTGAGGCTTCTGAGCTACAAAGCTTCAATTCACACAGTCCTTTGTGAAGCAGTCATCGAGCAGAGCATGGTTTGAAATTCACCACATCCCCATGAGCTGCTTTCCAGCAGCCACAGGACATGGGAAAGGGATGGGGAAAAGCCTCTATGAGGGAAAAAAGTTCAGAGCTCTTAAGATGAGGAAATGTTGGTGTGTTCCTAGCATTTTTTTTTTTTTCAGTGTAATTGTCAGGGCATGGATTTCCCAGGAAATCACAAAAGGTATTTATTTCTATTTTAAGATCAGCAGGATGGTTCACTTATTTAATAAGAAGCTAGTCTTGCCAATAGCCAGATGCCTGAGTCTTTCAAGACTCTTGTTGATGACCAACTTCGTAAGCAGTGGATATTTGGTGAGCTCCATGTGTGCAGAGCCCTGTCCTAGGTAGATGGGGAAAAATAAAGACCTGGAAAGAATGCTTAGTCCTCAAGATTCTTAAAATTTCATGGGGAAACAAAATAAGCAAACATAATAATGAAGTAATAAAAACATTTGTAAGAAGCCGTAAAAAAATGAATGATTATGTTGCAATGAAGTGACATAATTGAGGAGGGGGTAGAAAATCATGGAGCCGTCAGAGTTGGATGGAACATTCCATAATAATGAAAGTAAGTTTGCAGGAGATTTTGGAAGAGTATTGTAGAAATATACCTATTCTACCTATACTGTAGGAACGTACCTGTTGTAACAGGTGGCCTGCCCAGTGTAGCTGCTTAATAAATCGGTGTTGTATATGAAGTATGGGGATAGAATTTGGACTTGCTTTGGTTTGGGGGTAACCTCAAGTTGCATATTCAAAGGCAATGACAGGTTACTACAAAATAACAGCAAAATTCTAGCAGCCCATGAACTTGAAATTGCTGTGGGCTTTCTGCATCTCTGTATTTTTCATGGCTCAGAACAGAAGGCATTTGGGTTGTTTTTTTTTTTCTCTTCATTAGCTAGGATTCCCTCCCTCCAATGGACATTTATGCCAAATAAAGAATTTTAAGACTGGACTGGTATAGCCATAATCTGTGTATTTTTATTCAAATGTCCTCACCCTAACTTGTCTAGAGGGTGTATTTGGTCCTATGTGTGTGAAAGACCAAATTATCAAAGCCAAAAAAGATGCAGTCCATGAAGCTGGAGAGAGCAGAGTGTTTGAGTGCCAAAATTTCAAGGAAAAAAAATACATGGGCAAACTGCTTGCCATTAGGAGCTCTTTTCCTGGCACAACTGATGAAAGTGTACGCAAGCCCAACGGCTCTCTCCAGGCATCCACTGTCATGAACTTGTTCCAATTTATAACCATCTAGGGTTTTCCACCACTCTGTCAACTTTCAAAGGAGAGGGTTAACTTTATAGCCTCAAATGGAGTTGGAAGTGGTTTGTTAATCCCTATTAATCGGCTGCTCCTGTAACCAAATGCAGATGTTTATATTTTTTTTTCTGGTTCAATTGTTAATGATATTAAATTGGCCATTGGAAATGAAATCATTCTGTAGATATTTCCCGTATGGTTTCTTAAGCCTGTCTCATGCTGCGTGGTCTTTTGTGAGAGAACAATGGATTTTTATCATTTTGAATGATTGCCCTAACTTTTTACAGATGCCATCCCGCCCACTTTCTACAGACCCTACTTCAGAATTGTCCGATTTGACGTCTCCGCCATGGAGAAGAATGCTTCCAATTTGGTGAAGGCCGAGTTCAGAGTCTTTCGTTTACAGAACCCGAAAGCCAGAGTGCCTGAACAACGGATCGAACTGTATCAGGTAACTTTTGTTTGCGTTGTTTGAATGGACAATCAGTTTGAAGTCTTAGGATAAAGGACTTCCTACAGACTGAGATTTTTCTGAACTGAGATACGCCCTTTTCTACACGCATAATCATGACATAGACCCTCATTTATTATTCCTCTCACAGTGACAGTTCATTCCTCACTTTCTCAGGAAGGCAGAACATTTAGAGTGAAGGGGGGAAGCTCTGGGCATGAATGGCTAGAGTGCCCATCCTCGGGAGGGCTCAAGTCCAGAAGCCCACCCCCTACTCTGTAAAGTCAGATGATGTAGGACCAGTCTCAGCCCAAGGAGGGAAGTCAGCTACCTTTCTTTTCTCATTCGATGGCCATCCCTTTCTCCTTTTCTTCCCTCCTCACTTCCTTCCTGTTGTCTCCCTCTCCATCTTTTTCACTCTCTTTTCTTCCTCTCTTTGCTACCTCCCGTCTCTTCACTAACCTCATCCTGCCTCCTTTACCTCTCTGATTCTACCCGCATTCTAGTCCATCCCACACCAGAGGCACATCCTCTGTTCACCACTGTCCACCATGATTTCAGGCAGCCCTGACATCTCATCTCCCTAAGTACAGTTGCTAGGCAACTGTGTCAAAAGATGATGATGGTGGTGATGATGATGATGATGATGATATGATGATGATGACGATGTGATGATGAT
>NC_041217.1:17305463-17459237 GCF_002837175.3 Physeter macrocephalus
TGATGATGATGATATGATGATGATGATGATATGATGATGATGATGATATGATCATAATTATGATGATGATATGGTGATGGTGATGATATGATGATGATGATGATGATATGGTGATGGTGATGATATGGTGATCATGATGATGGTGGTGGTGATGATGATGATGATATGGTGATGATGATGATGATGATGTTGGTGGTGATGATGATGATATGATGATGATTATGATGTGTTGCTGCTGATGGTGATGATATGACGATGATGATGATATGGTGATGGTGATGATATGGTGATGATGATGATATGATGATGATGATGATATGATGATGACGATGATGATGATATGATGATGATGATGATATGATGATGATGATGATGATGATGATATGGTGATGGTGATGATATGATGATGATGATGCGATGATGATGATACCAAGTTACTGAGATGTGAGAGATGTTCTTAACAGCTTATTACTCACGTGGGTTATCGGGCAGTAGCATCAGCATTACCTAGGAGCTGGGAGAAATGCAGAATCTCAGGTCCCAGCCCAGACTTACCAAATCAGAATGCACAGAATGTAGATCAGAATCTAGATTTTTATCAAGATCTTTAGGGGATCTGATACACATGAAAGCACTGCTCTGAAAGCCCTGAGTTGGGCAAGGGAGGCAGATCAGGTCATAGTGAATATGTCATAGTGTCATATGAACAGTGTCTGTAGAGGGCAGAGTTGGAAAGATTTCACCAGGGACTTGACGTTTGGGTGGGGCCTCAAGAAGCATCTGTTAAAACAGGATGAGGGATGGTCATTCTTGACAGAAGGAGCCGCTTGTACCAAAACAGGGTCTCCTCCGAAGGGGCCTGTTGAGGGTACCAAAGAGATGGTACTCAGTGCCAGGAGGTGAGGAGAGACTAGGGCGGTGTGTTGCCCTCCAGGGAATATATGTAGAGGGAGACTGAATAAGAAGAGGCCCGAGAACCCCAATGTTAAGGAGGAGGCCTGTGAGACAATATGACTAAAAAGCGTGCTTACTTGAGGGAAAGAAAGGAATTGACACCTGCATGTGGAGACCTCTAATTGTCCTGGATTGTAAACATTTGGAAATTTTGGTAATCTGGATAAGACTTTTCTTTGCATTTATTGGGAAAATGGAAAAATTCCCACACAAATAAGCATTGTACATGGAATCTCTGAGAATGAGTTTGAAGTTGTTAAAACAGTTTTCAAGTACCAGTTTACACGTGTGTTCACGAAAAGTAGTTCTTGCTTAGATCCTCAGGGACCGCTCCGTGGAGACCTTAAAATCTTAATGCGCATTCTAAGAGTATCAGACAGGGTCGGCTTTCTGTGTACCAGCCCCTCTGCTAAGCCCTTTATAAGTATTGCCTCCATTTGTATCCACAGCTCTCCTGTGAAGTTTGCATGATGAGGTATCTTTTTATTTCATTTATTGACATACAACAGATGTATAACATTGTATTAGTTCAAGGTGTACAACCTTGAATGAGGTTTTGATATATGTATATATTGCAGAATGATCACCACAATAAGTTTCGTTTTCATGTACCACTTCACATAGTCACATTTTTTTCCCCTTTGTGGTAATAAGAACTTTTAAGATTTACTCTCTTATTTCAAATATTTAATACACTATTACCAACTATCGTCACCATGTTGCACATTACATCCCCAGAACTTATTCATCTTACAACTGGAAGTTCGTACCTTTAGACCACCTTCACTCATTCCAAATATTCTTTCTACTGCTGGATTCTTTCTCCTTTTTACGGAGAAAGATGCTGAGTCACAGAGACATTAAGTCACTTGGCCAGGGTCACACAGCTAGGAGGAGGCGGGGAGGGGATACAGGTCCAGCTCTGATTCTCAAGCACTCGCTCCTCACCACATTTGCTGTTTGTAGCAAATCCTTCCCTACCTCTTTGCCTCAATATCAGCCAGAATAGAAGAAAAATAAGAGAAACTAGGCCGGCCAGAGGGTGGAGTGGTATTAGGAGGGAAAGCAAAGACTGAGTTCTCTGAAAAGGCAGCTTGATCAAAGGTAGCCAGAGATATTGCAAGGTGATTTGAAAAATAAAAACAAAAACATGATTCCCTGTCCTCTTTTTTTCTTCTTTTTCAATTAAGTCTCTCGTACATGCCTCTCTGTGCAGATAGACTGTTCTCTCTGGCCCTGTTTCAATGACGTGACTTCAGTTAATTGAAGGCAAGGTCTGTTAGGTTTTGTTGCCTGTAACGTAAGCTGCTAAATCACCGTTATTCTTTGGCTTCTAACCTTGCTCCAAGGAGTGGCCTCTGGCAGCGGGTTACTGATAGTTTGTCTTCCTCTCAGAGGCCATCTCATCTCCGGGAGGGGATCTGTCCCTGGAGGCTGGTAATTTAGAGGACCTCAGTGAGTCCTCAGTGGATGTGTACCTTCCCAGAGGTTACTGCAGCACTGGCCACCCCGTGACACAAGCAGCAGGCTCTGCTCCAATTAAACCCCCCCCAATTGGAAAAGATACAGCCCCAAACAGAAGCTCATCGTATGGAGAACATGACCTTGGGCTTGTTCAGTGACACTGAACACGGGATCCAGGAAGGAGGTAGTTTTAGAGGAAAATAAGGAAGAATAACATCTCCTTATCCATCTGGAGCTCAGCTATGCAGCAATCCAACCTCCTGAAACACAGCCGAAGTCCAGGTAGTAAGTCAGAGAGATCCCTGAGCGCCCTCACAGAAGACACAGCGCACACACACACAGCTGACTCACTGGAAAGGCAGCCTTTAGTCCTCTCTGGGACCACAAGAAATTCGAAGCACTGGATTAAAAGGAGTGCTGGGGGAAGACACTCTGACAGGAGGAGATGACCCTTTAGACTTGAGATGTTTGCCCGTGCACCGCAGTAATGCCAGCCCAGAAGATCGAGTCATAGAATGCAGTGCCTGTATGGACAATTTTCCTAAATCTTACCCTGTTTGTAGTTAATCCAATCTTCATCTCTGTGGCACCCTATCTGGATTCTGACATCTGCTCGTGGCCTTTTAATTTGGAGTCCCATTTTTGGCTTGTTCTTCTCCAACTTGCCACTTGCCTTCCATGCATTTGGAACTCTTCGTGGCCTTCAGTGATAAACTTCCTCTTCAAGTCCGGGGACAGAAATTGATGCTTACAATAACAGCTTTCAATTATGCAGGTGAGGCTAAATTATATTCAGGTAGCTGAACACGTGCCGTAAAGTACTAGAGGGTTTTCTAGGCAAAATTGCTGAAATGTTATTTTGAAAAATAAAATACTCAGTGCTTAAATGGGCAGATCTGTAGCTATGTGGAGAGCTCAACTATTCAGAAGAACAAAGCCTCTGAAGTTTCTAGATTCCCTTTGACTACTGTATTACTGGACACATGGTTGACAGTCTACTTCCTAGAGAAAGATAGGATGACTAGGAATAGGTTTTCAGGGTGTTTAGATGATTGTATGGATGATTTATTAGGATTCCTCAGGACATCGATTTTAAGCAGGGGGAGTGTGTGTGTGTGTGTGTGTGTGCACACGCGTGCGTGCGAGCTCACATGTGGGTGCAGGAGGTGCTTCCCCACCTCTAAATGCCCTGGGGGAACTTCTACAAGGCCTGTCCACAGCCCCTTTCCTGGAGATTCTGATTTTCTCTGGAGAGGAAAAGATTTGCCTCTGGACAGACGTGGTTTCGAAAAGCTCTCCTCATGATTCAGATATGATCATTCTCCATTCTCCATTGGGAATCACAGATTTAAGGCATATCCCAAGTTTTGGGGGTCATTCTGTCCCATAAACTGTATATGGGTCCTCTTTCTAGAGTCCGAATCCCAGGCTAGAAAGACCTAAGGTAGCATTTCCGGGAGTGAGTTCAGAGTTAGTTTTGTCCAGGGCTGTGCATCTGTTGATGTCTCCCTGCCCGGGAGAGTCAGGATACCCGAGCTTCTGTGGAAATCATGTTTAGTTTGGCAGGGCAGCTCTCACTCTTCTCGCCTCTACAGAGTAGTCTGTCAGAGCTGTGATGAATGGTGGTAATATAGAACCTCACTGTCCTCCTGCTACCTCTGACTTCTGTTATGTTAACAGGCTCTAAAGAGCATATACTGGTGTGATCATAGTATGACTTCAGATGTACACCAGTATCGGAGGAAATACGAAAGGGGTAAAGCCTTCTGATATGAAGGGAAAGAGGGCAAAAAAGAGGAAAACTGAAAATTTTTCCAAATAAGAGTGACCCTTACCATATTTTTAGAGATTTATGACAAAGGCAGCCTTTATTGAAATATGCTCCGATAAAGCTCCAGTGCTCTGGGAATGCTTTTGAACCTACTAATATTTAGTAGAGCTCTCAGCCCATTTGGAAAATGGAATACATCTTTCTCTGATTAAGTTGTGCTTGTATTTATGATTAAAATCATGCCCAGAGTTATGAGAGGGAAAAAAAATAGGAGAGGGGAATCTTCTTCAATTGAATATCACCAACAAGAGCAAGGGTATCTGCCATCTTGGAGGGGGCTAAGTCCCCAATTTCACAAGCAAAGAAATGAAGCAACAAGAAATTAATAACTTATGTAAGGGTGCCCGTGACCTCGTGGCCATGTGAGACCACCAAAAAATACTTATGTTTAAGGGTGCTGACCTCAGAGGGCCTTGGAAATCCCAGCTATTTCTAGCTTCCACTCACCAACTTACACCCTTTTCACACTTATTTCCCAATTCTTTTTTTTTAAATTGAGGTATAGTTGATTTACAATGTTGTGTTAGTTTCTGGTGTACAGCAAAGTGACCCCCCCATCCCTTTCCCCTTTGGTAACCAAAAATTTGTTTTCTCTGTCTGTGGGTCTATTTACTGTTCATTTAAAACTTTACCACCTCCAGGGGAATAAGATTTGTACCTTTGTAATGTTTCGATGATCTAGTCACTGTATACCAAACTACCCCCAAATTTCATCGCCTCAAATATCAATTATTTTATTGATTTTTAAGGGTCAGAAGCGTGGGCAAGACTTGGCTGGGCTGCTCTTCTGCTCCGTGTGACTTTGACTGGGGTCACTTGATGGTGTTCAGGTAGCAGCTGGTCTGGTCTGGAGGATCTGTGATGAGTTTGCTCATAAGCTTGGAGCTTGGATGGGATGGCTGAGCCCCTCCTCCTCTCTAAATGGTTTCAGGATGTATCCGCGCAGTCTCCCCAGAAGAGTAGTCAGGCTTTTTACATGAGGCTCAAGGGGGCCAAGTGTCCAAGGCGGAAGCTGCCAGTCCGCTTAAAAACAAGGCCCAGAACTAGCAGAGCATCATTTTCACCTTATTCTATAGATCAAGTGACCTACAGCCCAGCCCAGATTCAAAGGGAAAGGAAATAGACCCCAACCCTTGATGGGAGGAGCGTCAAAGAAGTTGCAGCCATCTTTAATCTGCCACAGTAACCCACTGTATGGAGTGGTAGTGCAAACTCCAAGTGAGCTCCTCCTAACGTCGGCACCAGAAGTGGTGCCAGCCATCTGGAGATAAATCAGACTCAGACTCTGCCTTCCAGTTGCTCAGGGTCTGGTGGAGGAACAGACGTGTAAATGGTGTCTCAACAGTACCGTCTTTCCACTAATAGAGATATACCCAAGGGATTCCTAGAACAAAATTTGGAGAATCCAGAGGAATGCCTCAGAACTCATTCCTTCCAGAAAGGGAGCTGTGAGAATTTGGGGGCAGTCTGCCTTCTTGTTTGGACTCCTTGGGTGGACAGGCAGATAATTCCAATACACCATGTGCCTGACTCAAGAGATTTCTTTGAGCCCAACAATATTTATAGCAGGAATATCTGAATGCATCAGATTGAGATAGGAGCAGGTTTGGTTAATTACTATGCCCAGCATTTTCTTTTATTCGCTCGTTCACTAGTAGTCACCCTTAATTAGACAGCATGGTGTAGTGTTCACTGGTATGGACATTGTGATCCAAGTTTTTTTTTAAGAATTCCAATTCACTTGCTGTTTATTGTAAGGGTGAAATAAAACAGTGTATATAACTGTTGGAAGGAGAGTTAGCAGTCAACCTAGGGTGGTTCCCTTCTTTCCTCGTCATCTCTTAGATTTTGACATCTAAGTCTTTGATTCATCCAAGAGGAAGAGCTCTCAACAGAATTATCTGCCAAAGTCAGTTGCCAGGTTATCATTCGATTAATTTATTAGCTTGAGACCACTAAAAAAAACCATGCAAAAGAACTCCCTGGGAGGCAATGAAATATACTGGGTTCATACATCATACATCAGGAGAAAAATGTCACCTTCTCACATGGGGCTGGTGTGAGGCCACAAATGTTGGTGTCAGATCTTGGTAGAATACAGTCTGCTGGTAGTTCCCTATTAATCCGTAGAAGATAAAGTACTGGGATGAAACAAGCTCGGTGGATTTCCAAGGCACCTTAGATTTCCCGACCATGGCCTTAAGAGGGGCAATGGTGGTGTTTATTTTTGTAGAGGTAGGACGTCCAGCTTCAGTCCAAGTCACCTTTGCCTTAACAAAGGAACTCCCCCCTCTACAGAATACTCTATCAGACCTGTGATGAACAAAAGTAAAATAAAATCGGTCCTCCTGCTTTTTCTGACCTCTTTCTTTAATCCTTGGGATTGATTGATTGATGTATTTATTTATTTTGGCTGTGCTGTGCGGCATGAGGGATCTTAGTTCCCCGACCAGGGATCAAACTCGTGCCCCTGCCCTGGAGGTGTGGAGTCCTAACCACTGGACCACCAGGGAATTCCCAATCCTTGGATTTTAATGCCTAGTTGGATTTGCATTTGTACAGTAATGGGTTTGTCAAATGTGATGAAATCTCATCTTTAGAGATCCCTTGCAAGGCTGTACAAAACAGCGGCTAAATCCTAAGTCATTTATATCCATTTATCTTTGGCTTCAAGCTATATAGTCCATATGAAATGATTTTTCAGATTTGAGGGTGAAAGAGTGGATTGATGTTTACGGAGCAAAATAAGTAAACAAAGATTTTAGTGGGGAGGAGCAAATCCCCAGCTACTTTTAATGGACATTGTATCTCACCTCCGTGAAAGATTTTACGCAATGCACACCCCTAAGGCTTTACAGTTATAATTCAAGGTAGATGGTCTTGGCCTGCTTTTTATTTATTATTTATTTATTTTTGGCTACACTGGGTCTCTGTTGCTGTGCGCGGCTTTCTCTAGTTGCAGCGAGCGGGGGCTACTCTTTGTTGAGGTAGGTGGGCTTCTCATTGCGGTGGCTTCTCTTGTTGCAGAGCACGGGCTCTAGGCACACGGGATTCAGTAGTTGTGGCACGCGGGCTCAGTAGTTGTGGTGCACGGGCTTCGTTGCTCTGCGGCATGTGAGATCTTCCCGGACCAGGGCTCGAACCCGTGTCCCCTGCATTGGCAGGCGGATTCTTAACCACTGCACGACCAGGGAAGCCCTGGCCTGCTTTTTAAGGGACTCTAGAGCTGCAAAATGAAGGGTGAGGTTCCTGTCATTACAGGGACCACAGCACTAGTGGGGTTAACGAAAATTAACCTTTTCCTAATCCGAGACACATGCGCACACACAGAGTTCAGCTTTCATTTCTCATATTGCCCAAGGGCGTGTAAAATATAAAGAGGTCAGCCAAGAAACCCGACTGTCTGTTAAATTTGACTTGCAAAAAGTGCTACTGAAAAAAAAAATGTATACTGAGCTCCTGTTGTCCAGAATTTTACAACGTACAATCCCCTTAATACTGATCCTAACTCTGGCGCCACGTTGGAGACACACGAGGTATAGTAACCCACTTTAAAAAAAGCCGTGAGGTATAATAAACACTTTGTTTGTACAAGGCTATTAATATCTCAGGTTTTTGCAAACGGACCGAATGACATGCTCGCCTCGTAAGGAAATTGGATGGTTATCATTTGCGTTAGGTTATGACGTTACCCAAAACCTATGAACGCTGTGAGCAGACAGGACCCCAAAAATGGTGTGAACAGTGGTCCTTCCCCACTGTGTTCAAAGAAATGTTAATAATCGTGCAGTGGTAACTACTAATTCTCTGTTCTTTTGCGTAGCGTGGCTCGGTAACCGTGTTGAGAATTATCGCTAACCCATGCAGTGCTTACTGTCCGCCGGGTACTATTTTAAGTGCGTTACAAAGATTGATTCATTTAATCGTTATAATAACCTTATGAGGTGGTTACTATTATTATCTTCATTTTACAAATGAGGAAACTGAAGCACAGAGAGGTTGAGAAACTTGCCCAGGCCACACAACTTGGAAGAGGCAGAGCCAGGATTCTAAGGTAGGCAGTCTGGCCCCAAAGGCCATGCTGTTGACTGCTTTGCCCTACTGGTAGGAGGAGTCCAGGGTTTGGAGTTGGGCTGGTGTGAGTTCCAGGTGTGGCTTTCCCCCTTGGGGAGTCTGAGGAAGTCACATCACCGAGATGATTTCTGTATCAGTAAAATGTGGATAAAAGCACCTACTTGGCAAGGATTTTGTAAGGCATGGAGAGAATGCATGGAAACTCCTAGCACAATATTAGTCGACTCAGTGGTTACTATTATTATGATTATTATTGTTTCCAAAGCATTGACTTTGAACTTTTATCAGAAACAATCTCTTAAATTTACGATCTGCTCCAAATCTCTTAGTAATGAAAACTCACCTTAGCCCCTGGTGCTGCGGGTCCTGGGTTTGCAGTGGCTGCCCCAGAAGTTAGCTTCCGGACTTCCTTAGATAATATTTTCAACTCACTCTGTGTGTGGTGGTCTCATTCAATTGCTGGTGAGTAGCTCTGGGTAGGAAAGAAGAAGAACATTGCAGCCAGTCAGGCCTGGGTTCACCTTTCACCTTTTTTATTTAGTAGCTTTCTGGTCTTACAAATCACTCATCTCTCCGAGCCTCAGATTTTCTTCATCCACTGGAGGTTGACAGTTCTTGTCCAATGAGTTGCTGTGAGGAGAACACAGCACGTTGGCTGGGTCAGGAGTGGATTATTTTCACCAGGGTCTTGCTGGTCATCTAGAACATGGTTCATACTTCCCCTAGAGCGGGTTTGTGATCGTAAAACTACTCCGTGATGATGTCCGTTGTCTCTGGTTGGATGAGGTCATTCATCTCTGATTGGATGAGGTGTCATCTGACCCATTTCCGGGGATCAGTGGAGCAGAGCAGAATTATGGGAACAGCCACGGTGTTAGCATTCTGGGCGTTTGCTTTATAAAAACCCCAAGGGCAGCTGCGATGAGTTGGGGGCTGTGATGTGTCTTGCTTTTCCTTTTGAAGAAACCGTTACAGAGTGACGGACCCCAGTGGGGAGGTCTTTTTACCTCATCCCCGGCCCCATAACTACCTCTCCCTGCCTCACCACCACACGATTAGGCTTGATACCTGCTTCCTGGATTGATTTCAATAGTTTTATTTCCATCTTGTAAATGTCTGTCAACTTTTCGATAACTCCACCAGGGCAAAAGTTGTTCCAAGGGAGGATATGTGTTTATTTCCTGATAGCAACAGTAATCAGAATATTTTGGGGGAGGGAACTTTGGGTTCTAGAACTGTGTTCACAGCCTACAAATACATAATTGAGAATTCCTTCAACGGGGACAAATCTGGATTTTTTTGAAAGGTACTATTGGTTTTTTAAAACTGCCAAAGTGGGCTTCCCTGGTGGCGCAGTGGTTGAGAGTCCGCCTGCCGATGCAAGGGACATGGGTTCGTGCCCCGGTCCGGGAGGATCCCACGTGCCGCGGAGCGGCTGGGCCCGTGAGCCATGGCCGCTGAGCCTGCGCGTCCGGGGCCTGTGCTCCACAACCGGAGAGGCCTGCGTACCGCAAAAAAAAAAAAAAAAACTGCCCAAGTTCTAAATAAGAGGAACATAAAAAGTAATTAAGTTGATTTTCCTATTTAATGGCCATTTTTAAAAGATGGAACCAAAATCCCACCACTTCTCACATCTCTGCTGCTACTGCCCTGGTCCCAGGGGTTCTTGCCTCTTGCTTGGGCTTTTGCAGTGGCCTCATCTCGCTGTTTGCACCCTGGCCACCTTCGAGGCTGTTTGCAACACAGCAGTGAGGGCGGTCTCTGCCGAGAGGTTGTTCCGAGCCAAATCCCCTGGTCAGAGCCCCGTCCTGGCTTCTTACCTCACTCCGCGTAGGAGCTACAGGCCTTCTTGTGCCTTCTGAGGCTTTCCCTGGCCTATTGCTCCCTCGGCCCCCAGCCGTGACTTCCCCCACTCAGGGGGATCCCCCATCCTGGCCTCTTTGCTGTTCCTCAGACGCCCTGGGCTCACCCCCTTCTAAAGCCTGTGGCTGCTGTTCCTGCTGTCTGCGGTGCTTTTTGCCATTTTCCAGAAGGCTCCCTCTCTTCATTCCTTCAGATCTTTCCTCGAATGTCACCTGCTCGGAGACCTTCCTTGCCAACCTGTCTGACATCTCAGGGCCCTTCTTCCCAACACTTCCCGACCCTGTTCTCCACATTTCTCCTCCAGACCCTTGTCACATGCTATACTTGATCTTCTCCATCTTCATCTTATTTAGGGTCTTGTCTCCACCTCTAGAGATAATCTCCCAGAACAGCACCTGGTGCATAGATGGTGTTCAATAAGTGTCTTTGAATACACTGAAGAAGCATTTCAAAATAAGATTTAAGTACAAGGATTGGGCTTCCCTGGTGGCGCAGTGGTTGCGCGTCCGCCTGTCGATGCAGGGGACACGGGTTCGTGCCCCGGTCCGGGAGGATCCCACATGCCGCAGAGCGGCTGGGCCCGTGAGCCATGGCCCCTGAGCCTGCACGTCCGGAGCCTGTGCTCCGCAATGGGAGAGGCCACAGCAGAGGAAGGCCCGCGTACACCTGCAACTAGCACAACATTATAAATCAACTACACTCCAATAAAAATTTTTTAAAAAAAAGAGTTAAGTACAAGGAACATGGTGGAAGTAAGCACGTAACATCATCAGGGGACTCTTGAGAAACATCAATTATTTGGATTTGGAAATTCTGCTAGATTTGTTTTAAAGATACCTCTGTAGCTATTAATGAAGAAAGAAATGTTGATAGCTACCCATTTTCTGTTACTTATTCAGAGCTACTTCTGGTTAAGTGAATAATAACCATGTAGGAAAAATACATATATATATAATACAGTAATGAAACTGATACTCTTGGATAACCCATAAACACGGTAGAAAAACCATGCTCTTTATTTTTTTAGATGCATGACTTTAGAATCACACCCTCTAAATTAAAGGGCTCAGCTGAAGGTAAGCAGGGACTTGAATTACAGTACAGGTCATATGGGTTGCTGGGAGCCAGGAAGAAGGAAAAGGGGTTTGGGAGTGTGTTCCCTAAGTATGTGTGTGTCTGTGTTTAGTCAGAGCAGAATTGGAAGGGAATATCAAATGAGAAAATCAGAAGATACGGCAGCTTGAAGTTTTGGTGGGGACACTCATTCCTCATTTCCCCAAAGGTAGGAAACAACTGGGTAATTATTAACATCCTTAGGACTGAGCTGTGTGGTTTGGTCCCAAGGACTGACTTGACCTGTGGTCTTGACTTCATTTCTCATCAGATTCCATCATTGACTGTTGTATGGCGCATGCCTCTTTCCTTGCCTGTGCGGATGTGACTTGTGTCTGGTTGAATCGTTTTCTCTGCTGTGTGATTTATATCTGATGCTCTTGTGAATGAGTTCGAGCTGCAGCATCACAGAGACTTCCGTTTACACAAAGGACTCCTTCATCCCTCAGACCTGTAGAGATGCATTTGCTTGTTTATGCACATGTGCAGTCAGCACAAAGGCCCGTGTGTGGAGAATGAAAAAAGTGAAGGAAAAAATAGGGAATTATGAGGTGTTTTCATCACAGAGGAGAGGCTTTCCTGTGTGTGTGTGTGTGTGTGTGTGTGTGTGAGTGTGTGCGTGTAGCTTGCTGGTGTCATTTCCATAAAGGTCATTAAAGACCTCTGTATGCCATACTTTTACTGAACGTGGATCTGTGTAATACAGAAACATACCAATGTACATTACGTTGTACTGTAACGAGAAAGAGTTAATATCGCGACATAATAATGTAGATATCTCAGCTCCAAAGAGACTGTATTTTTAACGTGAGTCTTTCTTTTGAAGCTGATGTGTATTCCATAGGTGTGTGCTATGCAGGCTCTTGTGAAGCTCTTGTGAAGCTCTTGTGAAGTATGCATTCCTTACGACCTCTTAGAGGGATGCAGTCACAAAGGAGCCACGGCAATTACAGGACGTGGTATTGGGAGAAGTAGGATAAGAGCTGGGTCTGTTAGGCCACTTTCCGAAGGATAATCATGCAGTGTGTCAGTTTGTTAGACACGCCCAAGGTGACCCAGCGCTGTTCAAGGAGGCTGCAATTAAACAGGGACAAAGGGCTATGTTTATGCCTCGGTGGAAGAGAAGCCGTTTACCCAGTTCTGATTCTAAGAGCCCACTTTCTAGTACTTGGAAATTCTACTTTCTTGCTTTTTCTCATCATTTTCATTCCCACAACAAAATATGTTAAGTAGAAAGGGTAAAATACGTATAAAATTGTTTACATTGTCAGGTGATTCTTTGTCATCATAGATAGATAGATACAGATATGGATATATAGATATAGATGTCTGTCTGTCTGTTTATCTATGAAGTCTCTGTGAGGTGTATGTCCATGTGTATGTGTAAAATTCTGAGAAGTAGTTTCTATCACTATGAATGACTGATTGTTCAGGGGCTTGTATGTCACTTGATCATATATGTCTTTCTAATGAAGTCTGTTAGTCAATAAGAATTTACCAAGGATGGACTGTGTAAACTACAGTGGAAAAAACTCTGTGGAAGAATAAGAAAGGAGTGTTTTTTGCTTTGAAGAACATCCCCGTCAGATCAAGCATCAGAACATACACAACCCACAGTAATGCATGAACACCTACTGTTATAGGTTGAATTGTGTCCCTTCAGAAAAGATATGTGGATGTCCTGACCTTCAGCATCCCATAATGTGACCTTATTTGGAAACAGGCTCGTTGCAGATGTAATTAGTTAAATTAACATGAGGTTACACCGGAGTAGGGTAGGCCTCTAATCCTATATGGTCAGTGTCCTGTGATTCTTTGTCATCATAGATAGATAGATAGATACAGATATGGATATATAGATATAGATGTCTGTCTGTCTGTTTGTTTATCTATGAAGTCTCTGTGAGGTGTATGTCCATGTGTATGTGTAAAATTCTGAGAAGTAGTTTCTATCACTATGAATGACTGATTGTTCAGGGGCTTGTATGTCACTTGATCATATATGTCTTTCTAATGAAGTCTGTTAGTCAATAAGAATTTACCAAGGATGGACTGTGTAAACTACAGTGGAAAAAACTCTGTGGAAGAATAAGAAAGGAGTGTTTTTTGCTTTGAAGAACATCCCCGTCAGATCAAGCATCAGAACATACACAACCCACAGTAATGCATGAACACCTACTGTTATAGGTTGAATTGTGTCCCTTCAGAAAAGATATGTGGATGTCCTGACCTTCAGCATCCCATAATGTGACCTTATTTGGAAACAGGCTCGTTGCAGATGTAATTAGTTAAATTAACATGAGGTTACACCGGAGTAGGGTAGGCCTCTAATCCTATATGGTCAGTGTCCTAAGAAGACAGGCATGTGCACATGCAAAGATGCTCAACCCCCCTAATTATTAGAGAAATGCAAATCAGAACTACAGTGAGGTATCACCTCACAGCAGTCAGAATGGCCATCATCAAGAAGTCTACAAATAACAAATGCTGGAGAGGGTGTGGAGAAAAGGGAACCCTCCTACAGTGTTGGTGGGAATGTAGATTGGTACAGGCACTATGGAGAACAGTATGGAGGTTCCTTAAAAAACTAAAAATAGAGCTACCATATGATCCTGCAATCCCACTCCTGGGCATATATATGGAGAAAACTCTAATTGGAAAAGATACATGCACCACAGTGTTCACAGCAGCACTATTTACAATAGCCAAGACACAGGAGCAACTTAAGTTAACACTGACAGATGAATGGATAAAGAAGATGTGGTACATCTATACAATGGAATACTACTCAGCCATAAAAAAAGAATGAAATAATGCCATTTGCAGCCACATGGATGGACCTAGAGATTATCATACTAAGGAAGTGATGGTTTATGTTTGCCTGACTTCAAAGCCTATGAGCCTTTTTCCTACACTAATGATTTCCAAAGGCACTTGGCAAGCACCATGGTTTCTTCAAAGAAACCTAAGGAATCACAGAGGTTATGGAATGGATCGGCAGAGATGGGCAGGACTCTGGCTTAAACAGGGCCTCACACCTTACATACACTAGTGAAGTTCTACTTTGTTCTGCTGTGTACAACACAAGACAGGGTGTTGATTAAAGAAAACAAGGCCAACCAGAGAAGAAGTAGCTATGGATACAGCACCAGGTTATGGCTTTGGCTCTATACAATTTAATACTGTTAGCATCAAGCTGATGAAGACATTGCATGCACAGTGGTTAGTACTATGGCGAGGATAGTTTAGATGCTGAAGAGCAAACAAGGTTCAGAGAGATTCTAAAATGCTAAAAACCCAGCTCAGACAAGAAGTTCAAAGTTAACGGAGATATATGTGGAATTTGCATTTAGGTTCAAAAATGAATTGCATCAATATAGACTAGAACAGTAGTTCTCTGAGTGGCCCTTTGGCCAGCAGCTTGTGCATCACCTAGGAACATGTTAGAAATGCAAATTCTTGTGCCCCAGCCTCATCCCTATTAAATCAGAAACTCTATAGATGTTTTAATAAGCCCTCCAGATGTGTCTAATGGAGACTAAAGTTGGAGAACCACTGGTTAGAAAAACCAACCTTCCTTCCCTCTTTGCCTTCCTTGATTTCTTTGTCTTTATTCCATGTCCTTCCCAAGAATGGACTTGAGGTGGAAAATCTGACTTAATGATTTGTGTAAGAACAAAGGTTTTGTTTTACAAAAAGTTTGGAATCAATGGTGTGATGTGGCTCCTGCCAAAAATAAATAGTTTGCATTAAAAATAGTGACCAGAACAAGGGAAGCATGAGGCTCCCCCCTCCCCAATTGGCATATTCTGTGTATTCGCCATACTCTGCTAGACTGTACCTGGAATTTGTTGAGGAACCGATTTTAAGAGGGACATTGAAAAGGGGCTTGACAAGGGTGGAAGGCACCACAAACCTTGTCTTGAAGGAAGAAGTTGGGGGAAGCCATCTCCTGTGATGGGGGGGCTGACATAGAGAAGAAAGAGAATTTTTCATCTTGTTCCAGAGAGCAAAATACATACAATGTTCAAGAGCCCCCTCAACTGGTATGAACAGGGCAAGATGTTCCCAGGCTTTTCCTACAGGGCTTTGGTAACCCAGGTAAGTCCTTCAGGCTTCTTCTCCTCCTGCTGTAGTATTGAGATACTAAGGGCTAGGATGTCCACCTCACAGGGTTTTGTGAAGACTGAAAAATGTGAAAATGTTTCACGGTTTTGAAAAGCTAACATCGTTGTATGAAGATGAGGCAATGGTACTATTATTAACTAAGACGAGTTGATGGAAAGTTTAAGTCCAAGATAAAGAAAAATTTCAACCTACCAGTTGGCCCAAAGTGGGATGATCTTTCTCAACAAGTAGCAAGTTCACTGTCGTGAGAGGTCTTCAGATAAAGCCAGAGTTGTTAGAGGATGAATTGTTTTGGGTTGGAGAGACGGCCCCTAAGTGCCTCTCTGACACCAGTGTTTCATGACACGGACCTTAGTGCGTGAGATGAGGCAGATCTAAGAGAATGGTGCTCAGAGCCAGCGGAGTGAACATTTAACTCAGCATTTCCTCATCACTCCGTGCACGCCACTGCAAACATTTTAAACACTGAAATATATTTAAACATTAAGTACATTAAAAACATTCAAAAGGAACAAGATGGGCCCACACTTGTTAACCTGGTGTCAGTTTTTCTCTCCAGCTCTATTGTTAAATTTCTCTTTCCATTAGAAGTCTGGTTGAATGGGCCCCTGGGTCCTTCTGTAGATCTGTTGATGTCTGAATATGGAAAGTAAAATCGAATCCCCAATGCTTTCTTATAGCTTTTTGCGATGTCTCATAGCAATGGAAGAGGTGTCTTTCACAAGGTCTGAGCCAGATCCTGAGTTGATTTATAGCATTATTCCTTTAAGACTAAGCTCTCCTCTGGCTATAATTTTGCATCTAGAGTTCTGTTTCTTTTTTTTTTTTTTTTTTTTCTTTTGGCCCTAAACTATTGGGTAACATCAGAGACTTTTGCCTCTCTCCACTCCCTGATTGGCTGGTTTCCAGTGGCAGACAGATGAATGGATCCTTTTGTGTAGGGAGTTTTGTAATTCAGGGAAGAACTGAGAGCTTTGCCAAAGGCGATATGTGGGTATTTTACACATATTACAGACAATGTGTATATATCAATAACGTAATGAAGGTACCCTTCAAGCATGGCTGTGGGTGGTAGCTAAGCACAAGACAGCTAAATCTCATTTTTAATATATTAGAAGCTCTCTTCTAATTCAATCAGGAACAGTTGTTGTTCTGTTAAAGACAAAAAAGTCAGTTAAAGCAGGGAATTATACAAACGTGAGTTGGGGGGCAAACTTTATATTTTAATTTAAAACAGATGTATGTGTATATATGTGTACAACACACACACACAAACACAATTTAAATGCTGAGTTTTTTTATAAAATACCGAGGACTTTTCATTGACTGTGGCTCTGCCTATTGCCAATCCATGTCTCATTTTTTGCCTAAACCACATCCATAGTGCATCATCAATACTTTCTAGTTTTTAGTTTCTTTGAAGAAGAGAGAGACGTTTCAGGACAATTGCTAAGCAAACCGAGTGCAGGATCCTTCTAGATTTTTAACATATTATTTCCTTCTTTGGTAGTTATCTCTCCCACGTCTAAAATTAGAAAAAAAAAATATATTGTGGTAAAATATACGTAACATAAAATTTACCTTAAGCATTTTTTAAAGTATACTATTCAGAGGCGTCAAGTAAATTTACAATGTTGTACAACCATCACTGCTCTCCATTTCAAGAAATTTTTCATTATCCTAAACGGAAACTCTGTGCCCATAAAAAATAACTCCCCATTACCACTACCCCTAGCCCCTGGTAACCTCTAATTCTACTTTATACCTTCATGAATTTGCCTATTCTAGTTATCTCCTATAAGTGAAATCGTACAATATTTGCCCTTTTGTGTCTGGCTTATTTTACTTGGCATAAAGTTTTCAAGATTCATCCATGCTGTAATATGTCAGCATTTCATTACTTTTCGTGGCTGAATAATATTCTGTTGTATGTATATACTCCATTTTGTTTATCCATTTATCTGTTGATGGACACTTGGGTTGTTTTCATCATTTAACTATTGTGATTAATGCTGCTATGAACATTGGTGTACAAGTATCTGTTTGAGTCCCTATTTTCAATTCTTTTGGGTATATACCTAGCAGTAGAATTGCTAGATCATATGGTAATTTCATATTTACCTTTTTTGAGGACCCACCAAACTGTTTTTCAAAAACAATTTTTTTAAGCAACTTGTCTTTATGAAGACTTTCTAAGGCCTTCAGCTTGTTTCTCACAGAAGCAACAGCTCTCTTTACGTTTAGTCCTATATTTCATCAGTTTCTAGACCATCTAATTAACTTGTATAATTACAATATCGTGGATTCCCTGGTGGTCCAGTGGTTAAGACTCCACATTTCCAATGCGGGGGGCGCGGGTTCGATCCCTGGTCAGGGAACTAAGATCCCGCATGCTGCGTGGTCAACAAAATACAATATCAAGTCCAACTATCATAAACAGGTTTAGAAACATATACAACTGATACTTGCTAAGCATGCAACTCAACTGCTAAGACCAGAAGTCCTTGGAACATACTAGAGAGTAGCTTTCCGACAATAAACCCCAGGGTGCTCTGGGCATCGGCCAATTCCTATTACAGAACAAATGGAGAATATTGGTTAATCCGTCCAGTCAAATGGAGGCCAGTTAAGAGAGCTTTTACCATTCAATTAAATTACCTTTGTCATGATAAGATATATCAAGGAATTTAGAAATGACTGACTGTGGCTCTAGAAAAAAAAAACAAAACAAAACAGCTGCACATTCAGTACTGTTAACATTCAATACACTTGTTGTTGGGAGACTGGAAGAAGGCACACAGCAAAGGCTAAAATAGAATGGGAAGTTGACCAAGGTGGTCATTTTTGTATCAACTCTTGAATTTAAGAAAGTTCTAATCGATAAGAGCCGAAGGTTAATTTTCTTCCCTTACAGCTTCACTTGGCATGGGTGATGAATGGAAGATAAACAAAGAATAGGGAGATCGTGCCTATTCTTAGAAAGAAAATACCTTTCAGGTTAAGATTCAAGACTTGAGGATATGGGGAGGGGGAAGGGTAAGCTGTGACAAAGTGAGAGAGTGGCATGGACATATATACACTACCAAACGTAGGGTGGATAGCTAGTGGGGAAGCAGCCGCATAGCACAGGGAGATCAGCTGGGTGGTTTGTGAGCGGGATAGAGGGGTGGGATAGGGAGGGTGGGAGGGAGGGAGACGCAAGAGGGAAGACATATGGGAACATATGTGTATGTATAACTGATTCACTTTGTTGTAAAGCAGAAACTAACACACCATTGTAGAGCAATTATGCTCCAATAAAGATGTTAAAAAAAAAAAAAAAAAAAAACTTTGGGATGTGATTAGAAGGTTTTCTAGCCAGTTCTGAAATGAAATCACCAAGCTGTAGGAGGAGTACTTTTATACAGCATCATCCATCCTTGTTGGTGACCGAAATGATTAAAGGTTTGGGAAATTGCCCCTCTAAATATGGGCTAAAGGAACTGGGTTTATTTAGCTTAGAGAGGGAGACTGAGCGTGCTATGGGGAACTTAATAATAGTCTCCAAGAATATGAGGGATATTCTACGAATGATGGAAAGCAGCTGTTTCCTGTTTCCACTGAGGGCTGGATAAGAAAGAATAGAGTTAAATTGCAACAAGTGGGTTTAAGAACTACTTGGCCATAAAGTTCAAGACAATAAACCCACAAGACCAAAGTCACTTCTCTGTTTCAGAATTATGTAGCTCACTAGCTATCTTGCTTGGGTGGTTTCAACTGGCCTGTTCTTGAACTAGTAAAAAGATATGGAGGACCGTTCACCTGTGTGAGAGTATGAAGTTGTCCAGTGTCAGAACCTACCAGTGTTCTGTGGCTGAGGAAGCACTTATCTTCTAAGGAGATTTAAAAAGAAAAAAAATTCAGAATCTCTTTGCTCCCCCTTCATCTGCTTTTAAAGCCAGATAATCTAGATTTACTTCTTCTGTATGAGATGAAAAATTTCCGTAGGTTTGCCAGTGTGTGTTTTTTTCTGCCCACTCGGTCAATGTGGTCACGACTTTAAAAATAAAGTTCTGTGTTTTTAGTGAGATTGTGTATACACATACATGTGTATACATACATGTATATAGGCATGTGTGTATATATGGTGTCTTAAGATATGACATACATACACATATATCTCATAGTTATTGTAGATAGTTGCTATATGATATAGATATATATTTATCATATGTAATTAATTCAACAATGAAAGCAATGTTCCATTCTAGACAGTGTGTCTGTGTGTTAGGGATATGAAGATGAATACGATATACACCATGCTAATTAGGAGCAAAGCAAATAAATACACAAAGCATTATGAAATAATGCATCATTATAGAAAGTCAGGTAGGGGAAGAAATTTAAAGACAGAAAAGTGAGTTTGGGGAATGTTACTGGTCTTCAGTCAACGAGGCAGATGGAAATGCCTGAAACTTCTTCTCATCTGTTGTTTCACCATTGTTATCCTGTGTTAGGTGAATTTTACTGTTTATTCTGAATTGGATAAGGGGGTGTCTTATTTGCCCAACCAAGAGTGTTTTCAAGGCAAGGTTTCATTTCCAGAGGATTGACCGCTGTTAGGTTATACCTGGAAAATTATAGGTTTTTATCAGCATTAACTGTGTATGGGATATTCCACGTGGGATATTTTCATCTTGTACCAACATTTACTATAAGCTTATTAGAAATGTTTGCCTTTGTTGTTGAGTGTTCTCTGGCGTCTGGGAAGGGGTGGGGTGGACCATAATCCAGCCCTGACTCCTGCAACTCTTTTGGTCTTCAAAAATCCAGCATTGAAGGAGGAAAAATGACCTGGGGTTGCTTTAACTCACTTATTCACTGTGAAGCTTTGGGCAAGTTACTTAACCTCTCTGAGTCTCACTTTCCTTCATCTACCTGACAAGAATGTTTTCAGGACTAAATTAAATGCAATAGTATGCTCCAAGCTCAGAGCTCATGTGCCCAGCCCTTAAGTCATTGATTCACAAAGGGCATCCCTTGCCTATGGTAGCATCATGATTGCTTCTAGATTCTCTTCCCTCGTGGGCTTTGCTGGACCTTAGGGGCAGGTTTGTAGGGTAGGGTTGGTCTAAAATTCATGAGGGCACCCAAAGTCCAATTGTATGATTTTTTTTCCCCTTTTCTATACTTACTCAATCCAGAAAAAAAAAAAAAAAAAAAAAGTCCACTATAATGCCAGATGTTCCAGAAAGCGTTTGTTGTCAAACTACTTGAAACAAATGATGTGCACACATGGAAGAAAAGTGCGTTGTAAAATCAGCAGGAAGATTATGCTTTTTTTTTTTTCACAAGGTTTAAAGGAGAATAAATCAGTCTTCTAGATATGCAGGTAGTCATTTAATAGACATTGATTAAATCGAGTGCTGTGCTTTGAAATGATATCAAATTGAAGACATGATCCTTGCCCTGGGAGGGTTTATGAACTTGTTGGAGAGACCAAACATGTATATATGAAATGACCACAGAACGGTTAGACTCAATCTCGAGAAAGGAAGTATAAAACAACAGGGCTTGAGCCCGTAAGTACTGAGGAAAGAAAGGCAGGATACAGGTTTGGGTAAGGATTTAATATAGTTCTTGGAGACTTAGGGTCGTGGTTTGACGGGTTCATAAAACAGTATCATTTAAAGACAGACAGAATTAAAAAAAAAAAACAACCCAACCTAAAATGTTCACTTCCTATAGAAACCTAAGAACATACTGCAGTTACTCTTAACTTATTTGAAATAAATGCATCCTTCTAAATTCTCAGCGTTCAGGCTGATTTCCTTTCAAACTCTCCCTCCACACCGTGCCAGACTGCCCCTGCCCAAATTTGTTCTTCGTCTGCGGGATATGGAATATCTTTATAAATCATGACAAGTCACAGGGAGGGTAAAAATCCCAGCTCGAGACCTACTTCAAAAGCTGAGGCGTGCCACATATTTTAATGGCGGTGGATCTAGGAACCAAGGTTAGGACCTTTCTCTCTCTATTAGAAGAAGATTTATAATTCAGAGCCTTCTGAGGGTGAGCCTGGATCCTCTGACCTGGACCCATCCTCCAGCCGCTCCCCACATCCCAGCTCCCCAAATGAAATAAGCAGGGAAGCAGGACAACAAAACCATTAACTTAATAGTGTAGAATTTATGGCTGAAATCTTGCAAAGCTTATGTCAGCAGAGGAAAATAATTACTGTCACTTTCTCTGAGACACTTGGCTTTATGGTTCCTGTCACCTTTATCATAACACACAGCTGATTTAGTAGCTCTGTTTTTCATGGCAAATGGCCTGGTGTTATGCATGTGGACATGCTAGTGAGATGACAATACATGGATAGACTGGAGTGGGACTAAATTTAGATAATGAACTGGAATACTGGTAACGGTTTGGGTTTAGTCATGCTGTCAGTATGCCAGCTGAGCTTTTTTCACTTGCCCTTTCCTCCTCTAGATTCTCAAATCCAAAGATTTAACATCGCCAACCCAGCGCTACATCGACAGCAAAGTCGTGAAAACCAGAGCAGAGGGCGAATGGCTCTCCTTCGATGTCACTGATGCTGTTCACGAATGGCTCCACCATAAAGGTGACCACCGCCCTCTGTTCTCCTCCTTCGATGTTCAGTGATCCTAAGTTACTGCAAGTCGATTGCAGATTGAGGGGTATTAGATGCACAGACAAATGACCTCTTGACTTAATGTTTTCCAGACAGGAATCTGGGATTTAAAATAAGTTTACACTGTCCCTGCTGCACCTTTGTACCATCGAATAATTACATCATCCCCAACAAAAGTGAAGAACTAGAAGCGCGATTTGCAGGTAACTGAAACTGGGACGTATGAGGTGGGGGAGGGAAGGGCCTCTGTTCATAATCTCCTGGGGGGATGAGGTCAGTTTGCATGTGAAAATGAGATTGCTGGGTGAGGCCTGGGGAGTTTCATTTGTTTGGGCAAAGATATGGTTGGGGAAAGATATACGTCGACAGAAAGGATTGGAAGAAAGGGATTCCTTCCCAGTTTACGCTGCTTGATGCCCTGTGATGACTTGGCAGTACTAACGGACAGACTTACCAACCTTCCAGACTCTTAAATAGCCTGTTCAGCCCTTTATTCTTCTCTTGAGCAAGCCAACATTCCATCTATGCTAATATTATAGAAGAAGAAGATCACATGCATTCGAGGACATCCATTGATGATCACCCCCAAACCCAACGTCGTTGGGGAGCCACCACTGTCTCTCACAGAGGACATCCTCTCCCACCACAGCCTCTGTAACTAACCTGACCTGTACCAGAACACACCCCCTTTTCTAGCTGGTGCCCAATATTCCAAGTGGCTTCCTTATCAGACTTTCATAATAGTTTATAAACACATAACAAGGTTTTAGTTGCCCCCCTAGACTTGCCCACCTTTTAGTGAATTAGCCAAAGGTCAAAGAGGATGAGGAGGGCTTCCCTGGTGGCGCAGTGGTTGAGAGTCCGCCTGCCGATGCGGGGGACGCGGGTTCGTGCCCCGGTCCGGGAGGATCCCACGTGCCGCGGAGCGGCTGGGCCCGTGAGCCGTGGCCGCTGAGCCTGCGCGTCCGGAGCCTGTGCTCCGCAACGGGAGAGGCCACGGTAGTGAGAGGCCCGCGTACCGCAAAAAAAAAAAAAAAGAAAAAAAGAAAAGAGGATGAGGAGATGCCTAGGGTTCAGGTCATGTCTTACGTTAGATAACAAGTCGTTGGAGGACGAGAAGTGAGGGGGGAGTCTGGACCAATTGCGGATGCAGCACGGGCTCCACACCACCAGGTTAGGGAGCTGATGGCCCTTTCCTAACTCAGCCCACCTGGGACCTCCATCCATTGGCAGAAGCCTCCAGTGGGCCTTGCTCATGGAAGAATACTCCCAGCGGTCTAGAGATTTATTTCAGTCTCTAGCCTAGTCATCATTCTCTAGAGTATGGAGATTAAATGCTTAAGCTGGCAGTCTCCTGAGTGTGCTTTGGGGAGCTCGAGTTTCTCCATCTCAGATGGAATCAGGAAGGTGTTGAGGATGTCATAAAATCAATGCAAAAACCCTTTCTTCACAGCCTCCCAAAATAGCATTAGGTAAGGGTGGGTGACTTCTCTTTCGCTTGAACCTCATTCACTGCAATTTAGTGTAAGTCTCAGTTTAGGTTCTTCAGGGAAGTCTTTTGACTTGAGCAGTCCTAGGAAGAGAGGGGACCAGCGGGTGACACGTCCTACGGCCGTGTCATCAGTCGTTGGGTTGAGCACAGCCTTCACTGAGGACTGACTAAAATAAACAGTCGAGATTGCCCTTGGACTAGTGGTCAAAGACTTCTTCTGTAGTGACTTTCATAACAAACAGGCCCTGCCTTGGACACTGAACTGCCTTCTGACAAGAGCCCCATTTAGCCGTGTTCCTTGTCACCTGCACTAGTCCTATCCATTGCCGTGGGGAGTGAGCCAGCTGCTGCTGTGTGGTCATCACCGCTATTTGTGAAAATAGACAAAGGAAAAAAAAAAAAAGATATGGCTGATTCTATTTGATGAAGGTGAAGCTAAATGTTTATTACCCGAATGCATTTTTTCAAGGTATTGATGGCACCTCCACATATACCAGTGGTGATCAGAAAACAATAAAGTCCACTAGGAAAAAAAACAGTGGGAAGACCCCACATCTCCTGCTAATGTTGTTACCCTCCTACAGACTTGAGTCACAACAGTCCAACCGGCGGAAGAAGCGTGCTTTGGATGCAGCCTATTGCTTTAGGTAAAGGAAATAAAAAGAAAACAAAAAGTAACTGTGTTGGTTTAACTTTTGTACTGCCTTTGCCCCTTTTTTTTTTTTTTTTTACTAAAAATATACTTGAACTGCAACTCATTGCATAAAACCAGGACTAGAAAAGTAGAGCCATCGTATTTCGTAACATCATCCTTTCCGGAGGTTTAAACAGTTATTTCTATGCTGTATTCATCAGTTCTTTAGCAATGAATCTACTGTGAAGGGAGAAAACTAGCCCCCTGAACTTTTCCCCCAAATCCCTCCGAAGCACTTGGAGGCTGAAGAAGAAAAGGAGCTGTCTGCTCCCCAAAGCAAAGTTGGGTTTATTTGAGGTGCAGGATGGCGGGTCCCTAACTGGGGAGACTCACCACCTGTAGAAGCCTTCACTCTCCCTGCAAGGTACCCATGGTCAAACCTTCTTCACAGTAACAGTGATGAGAGAGACAGAAGAAGGATGCTATTTGTCGTGTCTTTTACGAGAGAATATGAGAAGGGAGGGTAACATAAATTTATCTCCCATTTCCACATGAATTCATGGAGGGAAAGTGTGAATGTTCTTCTGTATTTTTTTTCTTTTTCTTTTTTCTTTTGGCCGTGCCACAGGTGAAGCTTGCGGGGGCCTTAGTGGCTTGCGGGGATCTTAGTTTCCTGACCAGGGATTGAACCCGTGCCCCCTGCCTTGGGAGCGCGGAGTCCTAACCACTGGACCACCAGGGAGTTTCCCTTTTCTGTGGTTTCTTAGCAAGCCTGGTAGGAGCTGTGGGGTGGTGAGGGGTCCTCACTGATAAAGTGCTCAAAGTGTCTGAGTTCACAAGAAAAAGGGTGTTTTTTGGTTGCCAGAGCCAGTGGTTGCTCTAAGCAAGACTCCGTGTTTCTTGATCTCTGGTTCATTCCTAGATCCAGGAACAGGAAATGAAATAAAGGATTTCTTCTCAAAGGAAAATGCCTTAGGTTGTTCTCTGTAAATACCTATTGTACTTCATCCATTTTGCATTTGAAAAGGCAGTAGAGGATGGATGGCAAAACTATGCACTGTAGGTTGGAAGGGGCTTGGTCTCCGTCTGCTACGTCTCTGCTTATATCTCATCATTCAAGGGAAGGGTTTGATTTTTGAGGTCACAGATAAGGGGGTCAGGGCATAGAACTCGCAAGGGAGTCCAGCGAATCACCATCACACCTCATCATGACAGTCTCTTGAGATTGCAGTTCAACCATTAAAACCTGGCCCGTGGTATTTGCTCATACATATTTGTTGAGTAAATGAACGAGTCATTTTCCTGGTTTGGGATGAGGGGCGGGCGATTGGGGTGAAATCAGCTTTAAAATCTCCATTGCTCTTTCTTTTATCAGAAATGTGCAGGATAATTGTTGCCTACGCCCACTTTACATTGATTTCAAGAGGGATCTTGGGTGGAAATGGATACATGAGCCTAAAGGGTACAATGCCAACTTCTGTGCTGGAGCGTGCCCATATCTGTGGAGCTCAGACACTCAGCACAGTAGGGTAAGTACGGGCCTCACTTGTCTCCTCTATTCTTGGGCTGCTAATATGTACCTGCTGATAGTATTTCCACATGAATTCTAAATAGCCTGGTGCCCTTTTGTCATCACAGGTAAATGGGTGCTGGAGACACCCTTTTGAATGATGAGAAAAAAAATGTAAGCTGTAGGTGAACTCAGAAAGTAACACTGACGAGTTTGGACAGTAGGTCTGGCCTTCCCAATTAGATTACAAGCAACTTGAGGACAGTTTAATTTTTTCTTTGTTTTATATTCTTAACAGCTGTAAGCATAAATAGGTAGGATCAATATATCACTTAGTGTCATGTGCTGTTAAGACGTGCAGGGACCCAGGTCTCCAGCTAAAAAAAGGATCTGTTATCACCTCCATCAGGGACTGTCATGTTTGAAAGAACATTGAGGACTTCAGTAGATGCTTTAGCAAAGTGATTCACTAGTGTGTGACAGTTACAAAATCATTTAACTTCTCTGAACCTCAGTTTTCTTATCAGTAAAAAGGAATGTCTGTATTAAAAATTATTTTTGAAATAACAATGTCCAGCTCGAGAGTGGACGTGAAGAACATAAAGATGATATATGTAACAGTGATTTGAAAATCAGTTATCTCCCAGTCTTTTTGCATATAACCCAAAGTAAATGAGAATCTGAATATTTTATTAAGTTACTTCAATGAGGAATGAAGGCTAATTCAGAAGGCAGGTCCTAGATTGGATGCCATGGGATCCCAGCCCAGATTAGCAAAGACTTTTTCTATGTAATAATGATATTTGTCCAAATGCATCTTCCTGGTGCCTAGTCATGTAGGATTTTTAGAGATGGAAAGGACTTCATAAGTTATCTTGTCCCATCCTGTAGTACTATATATAAAATAAATAAACAACAAGGACCTACTGTATAGCACAGAGAACTATACTCAATATCTTGTAACAATGTATAAGGGAAAAGAATCTGAAAAAGAATATATACACACACACACACAACTAAATCACCTTGCTGTATACCTGAAACTAACACAACATTGTAAATCAACTATACTTCAATAAAAATATAGAATAAAATGAAATAATAATAAAACAAAATACAAAAAAATAATATGCTCTCTTGTTCAAACCTTTCATTTTTTTAAAGAAATTAAAGTCTAGATCAAGTAGATAACTTGCCCAGGAGCAAACAGTTGGTGACAGACCAGAGCTTGGAACGCAGGCCTCCTTGTTTTATAACCAGGCCTTCGTTCACTTCGTCTTAGAGTTTAATTCCTGAAATGTGGCTACACATTGGGGTTATGCCTCCGTAAATCTCCTTATTAAAGAAACATTAGAAAAATTGCCTTCACTGCAGGATAGGAAAATGAATCTCCTGCCAAAAAGGTCACATAATGCGTTCAGCTGAACTCAAGAGTTTGGGGGATATCAATTATTTTAGATAATCTGTATTATAAAATTCCTCTTGAATTCAGCTGAAAAAATCTTGTGTTGGTGGAGCATGAAGTCTATTTATTGATAAACGCTTACATATGCTAAACTTTCAATTGACAAATACGGCTCCCCTTCCTTCAGCTGATTTCCTGACACCCCTGGAAATTTTGACTCTCTGGGCTGACCACGTCCTTGGCCACGTGAGGGAAGCTTGTTCATGCCTGTCCCTTGGTCTGAGTTCTCTGGCCAGGCTGCTTCAGCTGGGTTGTGGCAACAGTAGCTGTAATGTGGGCAAGACCCAGTTGCCAAGTAGAAACATAATTCTCCTCCCTGATACACAGAGGGAGTGTGTGAAGGCTGAGACCGTGCTTGTTTTTCAAGGAGAGAGGAAGAATCACTGTCATGATCACAAATATGTGGTTTGGACAGTTATCCCAAAAGCCAGAGGTAGCTTAATAAAGTAGTCAGTGTTGCTGTGCTGAACAGATCTTCTGTCTTAGGCTGAAAACATTGCAGTGAATCTCGAGGAAAAGGTCACTCGCTGTTTGATTAACACGTTAATGGCATCCTTGGAAATGTCTCTTTATCATCACTGGGGAAGCTCCATACTTCCGTTGGTAGAAGTCACATACCCCTTTGATATAGGATGGGGTTAAAGGTATAGCACTAACCATAGAACTTTCTTTTCATTCTAAGACTGACTATTCGCTCCTCCAACTTAGCCACTACCATTTACCACATGGAAAGCTAAATGGAGGGTTGATTATTATTATTATTTTAAGAAAAATGTAACAAAGTGAATAATTAAGAATATAGATTACTTCTGAGGTCGTTCTTAGCATGATTGTACTTACGAAGCAATGAACAATGAAAAGACTTGGATCTTTTTTTATTTTAAATGAAAATTTAGGTGACATTAAATTGACCTGAGAAGACACTTAGCCTAGGAAGATTTCACACTGCAGACAGGTGTCTTTTGCTCTACCTAAGGGTAGATTAAAGCTCTGATGAGAGTTTTAATAACAAATGTTATTCTCCTGTTTATCCATGTATTCATTTCTTCACCTAGCATGTGAGTCTTGTTTTGATTTTGTCCAGAGAAGACTCACTAGGGCTATAAGGTTAAAAAAAAGAGGCGTGTAGAGTCCCTGACCTCAAGCGAACGCTTCATCTAGGTGGGGATTTAAACTACTCGCGAAACAACTTCAGTTACAAAGAAGTGTAGACACAAGGCGAAATACCAAGCTTGGTATTTGGACCAAGTTTTCTGAGGGCCTGGGAAGTATGGGCAGCAAAGTAGTGATCAAACTAAAGACTCCTTGGAAAAACTGGAAAATCTGTTGAATGAGCAATTTTGTCTAATCTGACTTTTACAGAAGTATTTGTTTACAATGTATGAGAAAAGGATTCTGTAGGAAAATGGTGAATTCAGGGATTCCTCAGGACGCCTACGCATTTGACTATAATTGGAGAATAAGTAAAGGAAAGTGTAAGCCCCAAATAATCTCAATTGCCTACTCAGTGCTGTGACTGATAAGATAACCATGTGCGATGGTTCTATTAAAAAATAATTGCCTGGTTTTTTTGGTCTTTTCCTATGTTTTCTTTCTTCTCCTGTGTCCTTTCAGGTTCTCAGCTTATATAATACCATAAATCCAGAAGCATCTGCTTCCCCTTGCTGCGTGTCCCAGGATTTAGAACCTCTCACCATTCTCTACTACATCGGCAAAACACCCAAGATTGAACAGCTTTCTAATATGATCGTAAAGTCTTGCAAATGCAGCTAAGATTCTTGGAAAAGTGACAAGACGATAATCACACAGTGATGATGATGATAATGATGATGAGGATGATGATGATAGTGACAAAGGCAATGTTTGTAACAAGAAAACACGAGAGAGCCTTGCTTCATCAGTGTTTAAAAAAAATTTGAAAAAGCGGTACTAGTTCAAACACTTCGGAAGTTTGTGTTCTGTTTGTTAAAACTGGCATCTGAAACAAACAAAAAAAAGTTGAAGGCTTTATTCTATATTTTACCTACTCTGTAAGTGAGAGAGACAAGAAGCAAAACCTTTTTTCTTGAGAAAAAAATATAAACACTGGAAGAATTTGTTAGTGTTAATTATGTGAAAGAAAAAAAAAAAACAGGAAAATCCCGTTAAGTGGAGTTGCTGTACATACGTTTTTATCCCACGCCTCACTTGATTTTTCTGTATTGCTATGCAATAGGCATCCTTCTCATTCTTACTCTTAGAGTTAACAGTGAGTTATTTATTGTGTGTTACTATATAATGAACATTTCATTGCCCTTGGAAAATAAAACAGGTGTATAAAGTGGAGACCAAATACTTTGCCAGAAACTCATGGATGGCTTAAGGAACTTGAACTCAAACGAGCCAGCAAAAAAAAGAGGTCATATTAACGGGATGAAAAATGCAAGTGACATATTATATGACCGAGCAAGTCTGCATGAAGAAAAGACCCTGCAAACACATGCTCTCTACCAACTGCCGGAGGAAGCTTCTTGTAAGGTTCAAAACTGAAAAGCCTGTTAATTAAAGGAAACTTTCGGTCAGAATAAGTCTGTAAGATTTTTTTTTTCCTTTTTAATTGTAAATGGTTCTTTGTCAGTTTAGTCAACCAGTGAAATGTTGAAATGTTTTGATATGTACTGGTCAAACTTCAGACCTTAAAGTATTGCTGTATAGCTATGCTCTAGATTTTTCCTTCATTTCGGTGTATGTAACCATACCTATATTACTACATTAGATGGGTATAGAAGCCAGTATAATTGGAAACACATCTGCAGATCTCTTTTGCAAACGATGAAATCAAAACATTAACTACTTTATGTGTAATGTATAAATTTTTACCATATTTTTAATGTTCTGTAATAATGTCAACTCTGATTTAGATTGGACTTAAATTTGGCCGCTTTTTAATGATCGTTCGGAATTGTGTGTTTCCTTTAGCTGGCCAGTACTTTTGAGTAAAGTACTGCACTACAAATACATGTTTGATAGTATTTGTTCAACCTGTGCTTTTGCATTGTCCATTATTATGACATAAGCTACCTGAGTCCACTTGTCCTTTTTTTTTTCTTTTATAAAAAGACGTAGTTTTCCTTCATTTTCTAAGCATCATTACTAATCAGTTCAGACATTAACAATCTTCTATTTTAGGGAAATTGGGGGTTATAGATACATAGATAATTGAGGTGAAATGTTTTAGTTTTAGCAAGGGCCTAAGGATCTGACTGGAACTCAGAATCTTGGTGACTGGGTTAAGAAAGGTTTCTCTAACTTGGTTTCATCAGTATTTTCACAGAATTCTACTGTTATAGAAGAGCAGACAGCTCATAGGAAACACCTTTTTCTTTAATCGAGTTTTTAGTGTTCAGGGAGAAATGGAAAGATTTACATTTTAGTTGATTTTTTTTTTTTTTAAGGAAGAAAAAAAGCCCAGGTCATCATAAGTCATTTAGTTTATTTCACTGAAGTTAAGGTTTTTATAGATGTTCTTTGAAGGTTGAAAAGGCACTAGGCAAATTCTCCCATGATCAAAAAATCCTTTCTTTCCTCTGAATGAGAGTTATCAAATCAGAGGTTAGAATTTACCTTGCAGAAATACATGATTTGCCACATTTTTGCAGAGGAGGTAACCTTATGTCAGGGGTTGTAGGATATGTCAGTTTGTCAGTTGTCTCTTATTTAGCTTTAGGATAACAATTAATAGTAAGTCAATGGAATATTTGCAGTTTTACCTAAAGAGCGGCACAGTGAGGTGTGAATCCAGAGTGAAGTTAGTTGTTTGATATAGTGCACTTCTTTTTTGGAATTTCCTGACCATTATGAAAACGACAAATTGGATTTGTTTGAAAACTGGAAAAGCAAGAGATAGGATGCCACAATACCAAACAACCCTTGGGTTGGATGTAACCCAATCCCAGATTGGAGTGTGTTGATTTTTTTTTTTCTCTTCCACTTTTCTATCCATTCTACATAAATCACTTTTATTTCTGCAGGTATTTTCCTCTCAGATAGAATGACATTTTGTTTTGTATTATTTTGTCTTTCCTCATGAATGCACTGATAATATTTTAAATGCTCTATTTTAAGATCTCTTGAATCTTTTTTTTTTTTTTTTTTAGTTTGGGGGTTTTATAAGGCCTTTATTTCCCATAAGTAAATATTGCTATGAGAGGGGAGGGAGTGGGGAAAATGTTAGTATGTGGGTGGGGTTGGCCTGCAGTTTTTCTGTGATAAACAGCAATACGATTTTATGGTTGGCATGATTTTTTTTTTAAATGGAACATAAGAATAGCTGTTTTGTATTTTGATGACTGATTACGCTGTATTTTAACACAATGTATGTCTGTTTTTGTGGTGCTCTAGTGGTAAATAAATTATTTCAATTATATGTCGATGTGTTTTTCCTGTCCTGGTATCATCCTGGAGACTAGAGAACACTTCTGATTCAGGGGCCATGATCTCAAGCTAGAAAAGTCATACCAGCTTTAAGATCGTGCTTTTTTTTTTTTCCTCAGAGAGATTCAGTCCAAAGATGTCATGCTTTACAGTTCAAGAGCCAGGATGTATCTATCAAGGCCTGAAGAAAGTCCTGTGCAGTCTTTTTATTCCCTTGTTTATTGCTATTTGGTAATTGTTGGAGATTTAGTTTCCATCCAGCTTGACTGTCTACCAGAAAAAAAATGCAGAGAGTTGTCTGGACCACGCTTTGGCTTTCTAATCCTATGGTCTGCCAACCCCAGGGCCAAAAGAACTGGTCTAGACAGTATCCCCTGTAGCCCCCTAACTTGGATAGTTGCTGAGCCAGCCAGATATAACAAGAGCCACGTGCTTTTTGGGGTTGGTCTTTGAGAGCAGCTACTCCTCTATTTCTCCCCTAACGCTGCACCAAAAAACCCCTATTCCCGCAAGCTTCCTTGGCTGTTCCCTGCAAGACCAGACTTTGCAAGTGAGTTGCCAGTCTCTCAATAAATCAGAGTAATAAAAAAAGTCGCTGTGGCTCCATCTGGCTTTCCTGCTTTATCTAATGAAAGAACGAGTTTGTGCCTGTTGTCTAAACATCACCTGGAAACAAACCGTCCATTCAAACATCTAGGTAGAACAGAAAACGGTTCCCTTTTCTACACTCTGTGTTTCATCTTTTATACTCATCTGTTATAGACAGAGGAAGTGTTTCACTTAAAAACAATTCGTTCGTGCTTCTCTGCAGAGGGCCAGTACCAGGCCTATCACCCCAGCCCCTACCACCTTTATTTGAAGTGTGAGAGTGAGAGGGTATCATAGGGTCATGAAAAGAGTCACCTAAGAGCTGTTATCAACTTGGTAAATTTGTCAGCCACTCTGAGCCTCCGTTTCCTTATCTTTAAAATGAAGATGAGGTTTACCTGCTTTATGGGGCTTCGTGTGTTTGTTTTTGTGCCCTTGCTATTGTTAAGTAAATGGACATGGGAAGAGTACTTTTGTTTGGCTTGTAGATGATGGTCAGTAAATCGTAGTCTTAACAGCTTTTTAACGTCTATTCAGACTGTAACCAGGGGCCTCACTCCTTCCTCTTGATACTGAATGTGTAACCTCCAGACCCTAATCTCATCAATGAACCAGGCCATCAGTTATTCCTGAGAATATTCTGTCACTCTATTTCTTAACTTTTTGGTTACATGGCTGACCAGAAACTGTTTAAAATCATGGGGAAATGTTCGGGTGAAGCTTTGCTTCCAGTCCACCGACTGAAATTCAGCGTAACGGAGACAAGGCGGTTAGTTGACGGGCCCATTTTCTAAGATGATGCTACCGAGAAGCCCAGTTTGTTGAGCACCCACCAGCTACTGTTCTCTGTTACCCTACTTAACCTCACATGTCACCCTACGATGTAGGCTTTTTTGATAGAACTCCATTTTACAGGGAAATGAGCAGACTCGGAATGGTTAAATTACATGTCCAAGGTCACCCAGTTTATAAGAGGAAGGTCGAGAACTTCATTGTTCAGTACACTAGCTGCTTGCCACGTGTGGCTTTCAAGCAACTGAAATATGGCGAGTCTGAATTGAGACATTCCAAGGTGTAATATCCAAACCATATTTTGAAGACTTAGTGCAAAAGAGAAAAAATATCTAATGTCTCATTACTTTTTTATATTGATTACATGTCTAAATAATACTATTTTGAATATATGGGATTAAATAAAGTATATTATTGAAATTATTTCACCTGTTTCCTTCTTACTTTTTTAATACGATTACTAGAAATTTTAAAAGTACATGTGGGGCTCGTTTTCCTACCCTACTCTATTGCTCTAGAATTGTTTTTTCAGTTCTTTCTTAGAATTTCCCCATCTCTCTGCTTACATTGCCCATCTATTCTTGCGTGCTGTTTACTTTGTCTATTAGAACCCTTAGCATATCAATCACAGTTGTTTTCAATTCCAGGTCTGGTAATTCCAACATCCCTGCCATGTGTGGTTCTGATGCTTGCTCTGTCCTTTCAAATTGTGTTTTTTGCCTTTCGGTATGCCTTGTAATTTTTTCTTATAGCTGGACATGATGTACTGAGGTAAAGGAACTGCTACAAATAGGCCTTAGAAATATGGTGGTGAAGTGGGAGGGGAAGCAGTCTATATAGGTCTATGATAAGGTCTCAGTCTTCCAGTGAACCTGGGCCTCTGGACCGTGACATTCACAAGAGGTGCTCAGATTTCTTCTCCCTCCTTAGCTGGGGCAGGATGGCTAGTATGTTGTAGAGTTGGATATTTCCCTTCCCCAAGGTCAGCAGTTTGTTAGTCTCTGATAATGCTCCAGCAGGTTAGCCTCTGGTTAACTGGTTTCCCCAGAGGGCTTGATAAGAACAGAGTGCTCTGGTATATCGCAAAATGATTCCTTTGCCCCATCCCCTGCAGGAAGTCCTAGATTTTTCTCTGGTATTTACTGTGGCAATCTGGTGGATCTCCTGGAGGTGAATCTCACAATATTGTGTGTGTATGTAGGGGTTCGGAGGAGGCTATGGGTGGGTCCCCCAGAGTTTTTAACTCTCAGAGGTGTTCACACTGAGCCTACAGCAATTCATAAATTACCATTCAGGTTTTCCTGTCCCGGCACTAGTTCCTGCAGCGGTTTCTTTCTTTTTATTTTTATTTATTTTTTTTGTCTATCAGCAATGTGATGGATAAAGCATAGTCCATTCATACAGTGAAATGTTGTCTAGTAATTAAAAGAAAATGAATTAGAGTTAAATGTATCAACATATATACATCTCAAAAATATGATGTTGAAAGAAAAAAGCAAGTTACAAAAGTACACGTGCAGATGACCATCTTGAAGTTGGATTTTATCTTTATATCTGTATTGCTTATATTTTTACTATGTATGTATTCACAAATAATATATAATATTAATTTGTTCTTGAATTTTATGTAAGTCATATCACCCACAGCAGTTTCTGCTTATAAGTCTCTGCTCTGAGAAGTGGTGATGACCTCTATTTTCCCATCCGTCTCTTCAACCTTGGGGACAGTGGTTTGCCCTGTGTCCTCCCCTCTCTATGGATCCAGGAAGATTTGTTTATTTTTCTTCAGTCTTTTCAGCTTGTTACTAGTTGTTAGGACAGAGTGGTGACTCCTAAACTCCTTACATGTGGAGCCAGAAGTTCTTTCTACTTCTGTTAGACAGCTCTGGTGTAGAATTCGAAAGCAGTTCTGTTTAAGGGCTCAACTATTCCCTTAGCCCGCCCCCTGCAGGAAGTCCTAGATTCCAGCTTTTGTTTTGTTTTGTTTGTATTACCAGCTTTTGTTTTTGTAATTAACCTATGATTGAACAATATTGAGTCAAACTCTACGAAATTGTTCTTGTAGGTCATGATTTGTTGAAAGTTGCCAATTCTTTAGGGTTCATCCTAACAGTTGGAGCTGATTGACAGATGTGGCAATGAAAATACGTAACATTCTACAAGCTCCACTGGCAAAGCTCTTGATAAAATTTCTGGTTACTTATCAGCAAAGCACCACTGAGACAGTGCAACCTATTTCTAGGGTAGCTGGACTATCGTACAGATCTTTTCAGTCCATAGGCATCTTCATTTATGCACCTGTGACAACATTTTCTACTGTGTTGAAGCGGGGGAAAAAGCCAGAAGACTCGCTGTGCTCTTTCAAGTCACTGGTCCTGAGAAGACACTGCTTTTCTATCTGTAAATAAGCTGTGCTCTCCTTACTAACAGGTCTTAGAAGGGTGGATCCAGGCTTTGTGCTCCGGAAGCTTATATAAGGGAGGTTTTGTTTTTTGTTTTAAAGAATCACAATTACAAATACAAAATTAGATTCAGAGCCTTAGAGAATCTGGGCCTCCAGAGCTTTAAGAGCTTCACTGCAAACTGGCCTCTGGGCTTAAGCTAACACATGCCTTTGTTACTATCAGATGGTCAGCTTGTAATTCTAGCAAAAACTATATCCCATCTCTTTATTGATAATCTACTAAATCACATCTTATGTGCTGAACAAAGGAAAAAATGACCTTGGTTTTTGTAACATTCTGAGTCAGAGGCAGTAGAGGCGATGTTATTTTTATACCTCTTTTGAAACACCCTATGAGATTGGAGACATTGCTAATACAAACATTAGGCAATTGTGTCAGTAAATATGAATAACTTCACCTGAAGTTGCAAAAAGAATGTTTTTCAATTACTTTTTTTAAAGGAAAGTATTTCTCTGGTCCCCTACCCCTCCTCCCCAGTTGTGATGATTGTGATTTTTGTCTTTATTTCCCTGAAACACTTGGTAGTGGTTTCTTTATTTCAGCGAGTAATGGCTATTTGGAGAAGAGATGAGTGTGTTCCTGTAATTGGGCAGAGACCTAGTAAAAGGAACAGAATGTACTGAGGGAGACAGTGCTCTGTGATCAAAACTAGGAAAATCATTCAGCCTAAGAGAACAGATATAATTAAACAGCAAAGCAAGAAATTAGTGGTCCACAAAAAGGCCCAGTACAATCTCTCAGGCTTTTCCCCAAAAGTGGGATTTTCTCTCCCGTAGATGCCAACCCAACTGAAAGAACACAGATGTGTGACTCAGGTGACATCATAAAGGTCTAGCCAGCTCTAGAGATGGAAACCCTCTCCTCAGGCCCAAATCTCCATTCTGATTCATATAGAAAATCCCGAATCTCAGGATGTTGGGAGCAAACAACTAAAGAATTTATGTAATCCCATCCAGCTCTGAAGGCAATGTGAAGTCATGTAGCTTGGCTTGTCCTCAAACATGGGTGTAACACTAATTTCTTCCTTTGAAACAAAATTAAGTTAAACAGTACAGAAAACTGAGGAGAACTTTCAATCAAGTGGTCGTTTTTCATTTCATGAAATATCAGATTTCACATCACCACATGTGTACATCTTCCCCTTGCTCACATCCTGGTGTCCCCCAAAGCCACTGGCTACATTCAGATTCCTACAAAGGTGAAACACAGAGAGAAGGTGGCAGACCTAGAGGAGGGCCAGGGACGTCTGACAAACCCCTGAATACAGTCAACCATGAGGAATTATTCCTGTAGAATTTTACCCGAAGAGATTAGATAGATAGGTAGGTAGATAGATCGATTTTTAAAATTTTTATTTTAATATCCTCAGGGGTGTAGTGCAGGAAACAATTCCAACCAAGGGTGCTAGGATTAATTTTTATTTATTTCCTCTTGTTCCAGGATTTGGAACAGTGAGGCCAATGACCACTCAGGACACAATGGAAGGGGAAGTGGGGAGGGGACACAAGGAGGGGGACAGGAAAGGGAGTGGGTTATTCTGAGCACCAACTTTATGTGCGTCGCCCACTGAGTCAAGAGCATGATGTCTGTATAAAACACCAAAGCAACTAAGCAAATATAGTGAGAAATGTAAAACAACTGGTCAACCGGTTTAAGCTCAAGCAAAAGATTCAAAGGAAGAGTCCCACTGCGCCACTGTCTTTCAACAGGCGTCTTGAAAAGCCAAGGAGCTGGTTGCATAAATGATGTGACTGGAAGAAGTGGTTCTTTGTGCTCTGTCGCTGCCCCTCTGTGTTGGGTGTTTGGGATGGTCACATCGACCCCCAGGAGTCTCCCTCAGAACCGTGAGCCATCCCAATCCTACGTTTCCTATTCTGTACCCGTCCTCATTTATCTTGTATTCTCAGCCCCTACTATACAGCTCAGCTCATGGCAAAAATCAAAGAAAGGCATGAGATGGGATTATTATCCCAACTCTGCCACTGACACTATCTGGGACAAAGGGAAATCATTTTCAGTGTCTCCTTCAATAAAACAAAAGGGTTAGATTCGGGGATCTACAAAGTCCTTTGTAAATTCCTTTTTTCTGATTGGTCGGATGCCCTCGTGTGTTTTTCTATGATTACACCTGGGAGCATAAAACATCTCTCCACTCTAATTCGTTCAACAAATAATTACTGAACATATCCTATGTAACAGATTTTGTTTCAGGTTTTAGGTTCTAGGTTCACAAAAGTGAACCAAACAGGCTCAGTCTCTGCCTTCGGGAAGTGATGCTCTGGGTGGGTGCGGGGGGGGATTTCACCCCAGTGAAACCCTAAAGAAGATGCTGTAACCCATTCTCTCACTGCACCTTCCTTGCTGCGGGCACTGAGACTTGGTTGACCATCACTGGTGGAGGCAGAATCAGCAGCCACTTCTTTGGCTGATTTTAGAGGTAATGGAAAAGGAAGAAGCCCTGCTTCCCCCAATACTTTCTCCACTAGAGCAAAGCCTTTCGTTTGCCAATCCGAGATGCGGCTGGTCTATAACCCCCGTGCCAGAGAGAAACCAACTCTGCAGTTCACACAAAGGAATTGTTGAACTGCTCTTCATGATGAAGAAAGACCGGAACCATGTTGCTTCTGCAGGTGGAGGCTCAGCAAAGAGGGCTTCAGAGGCCTATTCCACCACCTATAATCCTTCTTACCAGTGAACAGTAACTAGTTCTGCACCCCAGGAGCTCACAGTTTAGAGTGAAAGAAACAGTGGACCCAATTATACTTATCATTCGTTTTGTTGCCAGCAATATCATCATCAACAAAATCATCACTACAACTTACTAAGTGTGTATATCTTGGTTTATCTGCCATGGCTAACTTGTTCCATCTAAACCAATGATTCTGAACCAGGAGCTATTTTGCCTCATCCCCCTTCCTCTGTGGGACATTTGACAAAGTCTGGAGATGTTTCTGGTTGTCACAGCTCAGGAAGTGCTGTTGGCATCTAGGAGGTAGAGGCAGGGGATGCAGCTAAACATCCCACAATGCACAGGACAGTCTCCTTCTGTAAAGAATTATCTAGCCAAAAAATGTCAGTGCTGCAGAGATTAAAATACTCTGATCTAGATCAAAACTTCTGCAACATTTGGTAGTTATCAAGTATTTCACAAGACAGTAAACCATGATGAACACATTTTTAGAAATGTAGTGTGAGTAACTATAATGGGTTTCTGAAATAACACAGTAACAGAAGTGAGAATATCTCCAAAAGCACTCACCTCAACCTGAGAGTCTCTTAAAGCAAGTTCTGCATTAATTTGTGTCTATTCTAAGGCTCCAATCACTACTGCATATATTGGAAGGTCATTTCACCCTCAGTGTGTTCAGGAGTCTTAGGTCTCTGGAGAGAGTAGGCTTCTAGTGGAACGGAGCAGGACCCTGTGGGGCTCTCCCAGGTACAAATCTTTTCTGTGTCCCCCGTTTCTTGTTGGCAGGAAATGGGCTTCATTCAGCCTCCTTGGCCTTACCTGGGTTCCAAAGGGCAGATTCAAACAGCTGCTAATCAGGGAAGGGAGGGGATGCAGAAACGAAGGAGGAGCAGTCAAGAAATAATAGTGCAGCCATAAAGCAAGGTCCTGGTTCCTCCTCAAGGGATATGCATAACAATATCTTTGAGTTCTTCTGCAGCAACTAAGGCCCTCCTCTCCCTGGGGGTGAGGAGTGGGGGGAGGATGGTAACTTCAGGCTGAACACCTGATTCCTGGAACACCACCCTATTACCTCACAACCAGCCAATCAAGAGAAAATCTGCACACAGTGGAAGATAACTCTGACCCCCTCCCCAAATGATTCTCCCTTCAAAAACTGTCATGGTCAAGCAGAATCTTCAGAGTTGGCTTTAGGACACGAGTCTGGCTTCTCCCCAGGTTGCCAGCCTCCTGAATAAAGCATCCTTTCCTTTCCAATCAACACTGTCTCTCAAGTATTGGTTTTCAAGTGAGGAACAGCTGAACTTGAGTTTGGTGACAATAGGAAACTCTATCAGAGGGTATATAAAGTGGTCCTCCTCAACTTTAACCAGCAATATCAACCAGATATTGCTCAAACATTTAAGGAAGGCCACTTCTGGACTCCTAAATTTATGCTGTTCTGAAAAGACTAACAGATCTCTCTCCCTCTTACCTTGTTCCCTCCAATAACATCTCCACAGTTTAGCAAGAGAATCTTTCTCCAGCAATGATAAATATGTCAGTCCCTGTGTGAATCCCTTCAGTGCATTCCCATTGCATAGAAGAGAAATTTAAAACCCTTCCCGTGGTGGATAGGCATTTTAAGACTGGGTATTTCGATATGCAAAAAGGACTTTTATGTTTCTATGACTGAATCCACTTAACTTCTGAACCTCTAGTTTCATTTGGGTAGCAGAACAATTAAGCCTGCCAAGCCAAGATAACTATGTCACTTCAGTTTAAAAGCTGTCTCTTTTGGCTCACCACTCAGTCAGTTTTGGATTTGTTCTACCCACTCCTTTTCCTTTTCTCTGTTGCTTGGGTAGCACGTGGGCCCAAGGAGAGTCTTCCTTACCCTGTGGGACGTATATATATATATTTATATGTGTATATATATATATATTAATTTTTATTGGAGTATAGTTGATTTAAAACGTTGTGTTAGTTTCTGCTGCACAGAAAAGTGAATCAGTTGTATGTATACATATATCCACACTTTTAAAAATTCTTTTCCCATATATGTCATTACAGAGTATTGAGAAGAGTTCCCTGTGCAATACAGTAGGTCCTTATTAGTTATCTATTTTATATACAGTAGTCAAGGAGGTATATATTTGGTCTGTGATGCTTTTCTCTCTTCACTGGCCTTGGGGGTATATCATAACCCATCAAATCTTGGACATTGCTTCATATCAGTTGGGGTCTAAACAGGAAAATAAAAACCACTAGTGTTTGAAGCAGGAATTTTATGTATAGAGCTGGTTACCCAGGTGATGGAAGGGCTGAGAAACCAAATAGAGGACTTCAAGGCAACCCTAAGATTAGTAACAATAAGGAGCTGGTAACCACACCCAAGCCAGAGGGACGAGAGAAGAAGCAGTGTTTCCAGAGCCCAGGGGCTGGTGTCAGAGGGGCCCTGTATGTAGGAGGCTGGCGCCTTGAAGGACACATGACCTTTGCTGGAAATGTTGCCTGAGGAGAAGAGAGAGAGAAGTTCCCAAGTTTCTTTCTTCCTCTTGTCCTCAGTGTTCAACCCAGGTCTTCACTGGGTAAACCCAGTGGGAAGCCAGGTGAGATGGGAGCCTATGTTGGAGGACAGGGCCGGGGAACAGTGAGGACTGATGTCATGGCCAACACACCATGTGTGCTTGCTTCGTGCGCTACTAATGTCAGAGGACTTGCTGTAGCCGCCCTCTTGTCAGGAAGATGTGCTTTGCCTTCTCCTCATTCTAATGCCCATGCCTCCTCTGGTTGATTGAGCCTCTCACTTCTGAGACTTTCTCAGAGAGGTTGGGTACTCTTGCCTGTTTTTCTTGATTTTAGCTGCGTTCATAAAACTCTCTGATGCTGCCTTAGGTTCATCCTTTCAAACACCTCCTTCAGTCATTGTTTTCCACAGCTCAGGCCCCATGTTTGACTGCCCTATGAGGCTTGCTCTCTAGGGAACTGGGACATGGCTGCTCCTCAAACATGACCAAGGCTACAGGACTTTGGTCCCCTTCTCATCTTCTAAACCCTAATCAAGTTGCCTCCAATCTCCTCTTTCTTTTCTTTTTTTTTTTTTTTTTTTTGCTGTACGCAGGCGTCTCACTGCTGTGGCCTCTCCCGTTGCGGAGCACGGGCTCCGGACGCGCAGGTTCAGTGGCCATGGCTCATGGCCCCAGCCGCTCCGCGGCATGTGGGATCCTCCCGGACCGGGGCACGAACCCGCGTCCCCCGCATCGGCAGGCGGACTCTCAACCACTGCGCCACCAGGGAAGCCCTCCTCTTTCTTATTTACTTGTGAAACTCTTATTTTCTTCGAGGAAATAAAACATATTCTTTCTGTTCCATATTGGGCATATGGAAGGGGCAAAAACTTAGTTCATTTGTCTCCAGATCAAGAGAAGCAGTACTTGGGGTGATGCCCCTGAGGAATTTCACCTAAGCCTCACAATATCTAGATCTTATTTAGATAACAAGATCCTGGACTGCGAGGTTATGGCATGGGACATTGAGGTTTGGAAGGAGGAGTTAGGTGTATGTGGCATATGTGGGAAGGATATGATCCACTGTAGTCAGAGGACAGACTCTGGCAAATTATATAATATTTTTCAGAAGTGACCGCCACAGTGTATCCCATCCCACACGCCCATCTTACAGCATGAAACTTATACTCCTTCCATTACTTGTGGGGTCTATGTCTTGTCCCCTTGGATCTGCCTGGGCTTGGGACTACAGTGGGAGTCCTGTTATTTTATATCCAAGGATAGGTCATAAAAGGCAGAGCTTTTGCTTTGTTCTCTTGGGTTACTTGTACTTGGAAACCAGCTGCCATGCTGTGAGGAAACCCAAGCAACATGGAGAGACCACATCCTCACGACAGTGAGGAGCCCACGCACCACAACAAAGAGTAGCGCCTGCTCACCTCAGCTAGAGAAAGCCCGTGCGCAGCCACGAAGACCCAACACAGCCAAAACTAACTAAATAAATAATAAAATTTTTTAAAAATTAAAAAAAAAGATTGTCTATTGATAAATTTATATGACGCTCACAGAATCAACAGGATTCAGGGAGACCAGACTTGAGGATTAGCAGGGATCAAGGAAACCCTGGAGGGACCAGAGACAGGGAGGAGGAACAAACCTCCTATTGCAGGAATTGCCATTGGGGCGCTGCTGAGCCAGCCGCCAACGCTGCTGTGGAGGCTATGAGAATGGCCTGATGCTTCCTCCATCTGTGCCTCCCTCACTCAAGATGGAAAGTCCCAGAAGAAAGCATCCAGTTGTCTGAGCTGAGGTCGTGTGCCAATTCCTATGCTTAGAACATGGGTTTATAGAGGAAGAATCTGGTTTCCTTGGCTTCCATGGCGGGTGTAGCAACAGGAAGTTATCCTTCCTGCAAGGCTGCTTACACTGGGGAAACATCGTTACACAGGGCAAAAGGCAGGTTTATTAGGAAGGTAGATGGAGGCTGGGCCACTAAATACTGACTAACGTTTATCTATTAGTTTAGTAGGGCTGCTGAAGCAAAGCATCACAAACTGGGTGGCGTCACAACGTAAATTTATTGTCTCACAGCTCTGGAGGCTAGAAGTTCAAAGTCAAGGTGTCCGCAGGATTGGTTCTTTCTGAAGACTGCGATGGAAGAATCTATTCCAGGCCTCTCTCTTTGGTTTATGGATGGCTGTCTTCTCCTTGTGTTTCCTCACATCATCTTCCCTCAGAGATATGTCTATCTCTGCATCCAAACTTCCCCTTTTAACAAGGATACCAGTCATATTGGATTAGGGCCCACCCTAATTACTTCATTTCAACTTAATTACTGCTGTAAAAACCCTGTCTCCAAGTAAGGTCACATTCTGAGGTTCTGGGAGTTAGGACTCCGATATTTCTTTTGGGAGGAACACAATTTAACCCTTAACAGTTTAAATCAGAAGTGCGAAGGAGAATGAATAATTATCCCTGGGGAAGTTAAAGGAAATAATAAACTGTATAAAAAGTGAGCTTCACCCACCAGCTAATGGCTAGATATTTCTGCCAATAATAGAGAAAGATCTGGGCCAATTTAGACCAGACTCTGTTACCCAGTCTCCTTTGTGAAACATTTCAAAAAGTCTGCAGTTGCGGGGTGGAGAAAAGTTCACATTCTCTTATGGATGGGCTCCCTGTCTACCCTCAGTGGTCCCAAACCGGGGTGCACGGCAGAGTCATCTGGAGAGATTTAAAAATTAGAGATTCCTATCTCCATCCCAGGCCTACTAAATCGGGTCATTTTTTGAGATGAAAAGGGGATTTTGTAGTAAAAAAAGAAAATCTCTTCTAAGGAAATCTGATGCAGTCCCAAGCTAGCATTTGTCAATTACAGTTGCCCCTTGAACAACAGGGGCTTATGCGTGGATTTTTTTTCACTAGTAAGTACTACAGTACTATTTGATCTGCTGTCGGCTGAATCCATTGATAGGGGAGGGCCAAATGTAAAGTTTTTTGTTTTGTTTCATGAAAGTACAGTTAATTTACAATGTTTTGTTAGTTTCAGGTGTACAGTCAAGCGATTCAGTTACACATACATATATATCTATTCTTTTTCAGATTCTTTTCCCTTACAGGTTATTATAAAATAGTGACTATAGGGCTTCCCTCGTGGCGCAGTGGTTGCGCGTCCGCCTGCCGATGCAGGGGAACCGGGTTCGCGCCCCGGTCTGGGAAGATCCCACATGCCGCGGAGCGGCTGGGCCCGTGAGCCACGGCCGCTGGGCCTGCGCGTCCGGAGCCTGTGCTCCGCAACGGGAGAGGCCACGACAGTGTGAGGCCCGCGCACCGCAAAAAAAAAAAAAAAAAAATGATTAAATAGGTTTAATCCCATATTTGTTAAGAAGTATCAAGATGAAACAAATAGCACATATGATAGCATGTCTTGAATTTTAATATCTTGTTTAATAATATGAAAAATATTTTCTCTTGCTTATGATGGAAGTTTTTGATGATAGTCCTGGGCATGGTGAACAAAATTAAATTACCCTCTGGCATGAGAAAACTTGGAACTAATAAGACCAAACTTTAAGTTCTACGTCTTATGAGGTAGCTTCATTTTCCAGGACTGGTTCTTATTAATTACTAAATGCATGAAAACCTCTTCTCAGAATCAAATCCTCTCTCATTTATTATGTCCAAAATCAGCCAGCTTTTCTCAAAATTTGCCCGTCGTGGTTAGGAAAGGCTGACATAAATTTTTTAGTTTGTCAAATACCAGCTAGCTCCAGCCAGATTTGTTTTGGTTAAAATTTATGATTAGGGATGGTCAATATTTCAACTGGAATGGAAAAATTTTAAGTAGCTCTCCAAAAGCAGTGTTGCCTGTCTCTAAAGAAAGAAGCCTCTTTATCTCCAGTCCATTGCGTGGTGAGGCTAGGGTTGGGTCTCTTGGGAAAATGTCAAATATCAAACATGAAATGTTTGGAAGACCACAGTTTGTCATTTCCCAGGACAAAAAGGAGAATTGTTTCTTCACATGGTGGTGGCTGCAGGAGGTTGAAATGGAAGTTTGGCAAGTGGGACGGTCTGTGATCCACCATCTCAACTAGACATTTCCTGCGGGTCTGAGTTTTCTATGGGAACTTTCTTGAGAGTGTCTCTGGTAGAGAGTCCTTCCTTTTTTTTTTTTTTTTTTTTTCTTGCGGTACGCGGGCCTCTCACTGTTGTGGCCTCTCCCGTTGTGGAGCACAGGCTCCGGACGCGCAGGCTCAGCGGCCGTGGCTCACGGGCCCAGCCGCTCCGCGGCACGTGGGATCCTCCCGGACCGGGGCACGAACCCGTGTCCCCTGCATCGGCAGGCGGACTCTCAACCACTGTGCCACCAGGGAAGCCCGAGAGTCCTTCCTTGATGGCAGCTCTTGATTGGGTCTCCCCAGCTAATACAGAGTTCTGGCTTTGCTATTGGTCTTCAATCAACTCAATCTCTCGTGATAAAAAGCGCAACTCAATTTTGCTAATTTTTCCAAAAATTAAATCAGTCAACTAGTTGACTCATCATAGGTAGCTAACATAACTAGGTTTTGGTTTGTGTTTTGTTTTGTTTTCCAGCAATGCTTTGGTGTCTGTCTATGTGCCTTTAATAAGGATTGTTTCTGAGGCAAGAGAAACATTATCTGGACTTCTGGCATATAATGAATGCTTTCTCAACTATATTAGAGTATTTGGTTCAAGCATCTGTTTTCCTCTGCTAGCACCTGTCTGCCAGGTGCAGAGGGAAATGGAGTGGATAAGCAAAGAACTGATTTGTCTATGTGACCCAATATTTACTACTTAATTGGTTCACGGGAACCAGGTTGCCACAATTTATTTCTAAAGAAAGCACATCCTGCAGGAGAATGTGAGTGCTTGACCTTAAGGGTCCTGAGATAAAATTGATAAAAATGCCAACTCACGTGGCCTGGCACATAATAGGTGCTCAAGATTTTGGTGTCCTTTCTTTGTCTCCCTGATTGCATTATATCCTTACCTCATGGCATCTTTCTTCATGGCAAAACTCCCCCAAAGACTGCTTCCTTGCTTTCTTCAAACCTGTTCCAACGAGGCTCGCTTGACAGCTATTAGCTGTCCTTCAGGCAACACGTGTGTAAAGAGCTCATCAATTAGGAGGTTCACCCCCAAAGCGAGCCCAGGTCTGTAGATCCCTTGTCTGTCTTCACAGCTCTCCAATTACCCACTTCTTTTGGAAGGCTGCCCTGACTCCAGTGCCAAGGTACACCACCCCCACCCCGGGTGCAATTGGTCATCGTCCCTGTCCTTGGAGGGAAGAGGAAATCTGTTTTGTAGGGGCCAGGTGAGGTAGCAGTGCCCTGACATGTGCTGAACCCCTTCGGCATCCTGGGAATTGGCTCAGCGGTTCTGGGAAGGTTGTGTGCTCCTCACCATAGCAGAACACAATTGCTTTTAATGAATGTTTGGGTAAAACATTTTCCAGGCCACATTTATCCCTTTGGAGGACTATGTTATATGTGACAACATTCCAATTTTGAGGCATGACTCGTGCCAATCCACACAGGCAATTAGAGCTGACACATTCCATGGGCTATTGGTCAAGCCCTCAGTAGACCAGAAAGAAAACCCACAAAGAAAAACTTTACCAATAAAGGAAACCAGTTGGAGTCAGCCATGGAACCTTAGAGCAGAATTTTCTTCCTCAGTTTGTATGCTGGGTTTTTCTACTATTTGACCATTTCTCCTGCCTAAATATCCCCAAGGCTAGGTGTGTTGGGGATATTTAGGGGGATATTGCTAAAGTGATAGGCAATGCTTGGACATGTCCCACCTGAGACAGGCAAAGCTCTGTGACCCTTTCAGATGAGTAGAGTAGTTTAACACTTTGTCACCTCCAGTGCCATCACAGTCAGCCTGAAAGTGGCCCTCACCCCATGGAGGTACACTGCAAGCGGTATGAAAAGAATCTCCCTGGTCCCACCCCCCACCCCAGGACCACCGATCACCATCAGAAAAGCTGTGCACAAATGACGAAGTAAACCAACGTCGCTCTTGGTAAAGTTGTGACGTCATTTCCTAAATACGAATCTTGTCAGCTCTTACTCAGATCTTTCTTTCACACAAAGAAAATGCTATCTTGAGGTTTCTGCGATCTTTTGCAAAATAAACTAGCTGGTTCAAAAAGGACGCCTGCTGGTTTTGGAAATGTCTACAGCTCTAGAGGACTGGTTCTGATCACTGACCTATTTTTATCCTCAATCCGTGCCACTTTAAACTGTAGGAATGTATTAATTGAGCCATTTGAGTTAATAGAAAATCGAAATATGAGAAATCACTTAAAAATGCAATATTCATGTTTTCAAGGGGTCGAAGAGCACTGACTCTAAGATAAAGGAAGGGTTATGTAATAGAGACTTTGGGAGACTTAAGGATGAATAGATAAGACACAGAAGAGCTCTTTTTAGCCGTTGTCAGTTTGAGGTATGTAAACAGCTTATGAGGAGCTTTCAATGATTCTCAAGTATGTTTAATAAACTCGGTGCCATCTTGTCTTTCTCATTCATTTTCTCAAGCTTTGTAGAAACATATTGTTTTTTTTTGTGTGTGTGTGTGTGTGTGTGTGTGTGTGTTTTTTTTTTTTTTTTGTGGTATGCGGGCCTCCCTCTGCTGTGGCCTCTCCCGTTGCGGAGCACAGGCTCCGGACGCGCAGGCCCAGCGGCCATGGCTCACGGGCCCAGCCGCTCCGCGGCACGTGGGATCCTCCCGGACCGGGGCACGAACCCGTGTCCCCTGCACGGCAGGCGGATTCTCAACCACTGCGCCACCAGGGAAGCCCAAACATAGTGTTTTTTGATACCACAGTCAATATACTATGTTGGCACTTATTTTTAATTCATGTTTTCTTCTCAACGAGAATGAATTCATGTACTCTCTCTACTGGGCTCAAGATGAAATCTCTCATGCTAAGCTCCACGTCAACAAAATAAAACTTAGCTAAGTTTCTACACTCAGCTCTCCCAGTAAAGGAAGGTGTAGGTCAACCCATCAGTGTTCGCTTGCTCAGCACAAATTACCTGACAGGGTGCCAAGATTTCCTTTCACTCCATATGAGGAAAGTAACCTTTCAGTAACCAGTCTGCTTTTGCCCAAAATAACTTCCTTATTCCTGCTCACTTTGGTTTATAAAACCCTCTCAAATTGTACAACTCTTCGGAGCTCCTTTCTATCTGCTGCCCAGTTGGATGCTGTATGATTTATGAATCACTGAATAAGGCCAATTAAGATCTTTAACATTTACTCAGTTGAATTTTGTTCTTTCACATCTCTATCAAGAAAGACTGTAAGTAGGAATTATCTCTAGCTGTAAAGTGAAATACTACATTAAGCCACATGGAGTTAAGATACAGCAAGTAGAAGCTACTAAATTAAGGGCAATCTGTTGTATGTGGGTGATTTATGTTTGTTTTTACAATTATTATTCAGTTCTAAAAGCAAATGATCAAGCACTTGGAGAGCCTCAAGAGAAGATGAGAGGTGGTTGACTGAGAAATATCTGTGTTTTTAGAAAATATTTAAAATATAGCCCCTAATATGTTCTTTATAGTCCCGTATAGAAAAGAGCATACGATAATTCCGCTTAGAGTCAACTGCTAATAGAATATGTCTTTCCTGATGTAATAGGAAGCTTTCTTTCATGAGATTGTGAGAGAATACAATGTATCAATCACCTATTTTTATTCTGGCTGCCAGTGAACTCAGAGCTAAATTTTACAATCAATCATAGGAGCTTCCTTAGCTTAAGTTGCCAGGTATAATTTCCCCCCCACTTCTGCTCTCCTGCTCTCTGCTACTGAGCTCCCGTCTGTTCTCTCTCTTTTTGCTGTGACACATCCTTTCTGGAGATTTGTTTTTACAATGCCCTCATGAGACTGGTTTTGTTATAGTCCCCATTTTCCAGATAAGGCACGTGGGTTGATGTGAGGTTAAATAGATTGGCCAAAGTCACATAGGTCACTGTGTGACCCAGCAATTCCACTCCTGAGTATACATTCAAAAAGAACAAAAACACTAATTCGAAGATACACGCATCCCAATGTTCATAGCAGCAGTATTCACAACAGCCAAATATGGAAGCAACCTAAGTGTCCATCCACAGATGAACGGATAAAGAAGATATGGCATGTGTATAAAATGGAATACTACTCAGCCATAAAAAAGAATGAAATTTTGCCATTTGCAGCAATGTGGATGGACTTGGAGGGCATTATGCTAAGTGAAATAAGTCAGACAGAGAAAGAAAAATACTGTTTGATATCACTTATACGTGGGATTTTAAAAATTCAAAAATGAGTGAATATAACAAAAAAGATCAGACCCACAGATATAGAGAACAAACTAGTTGTTAACAGTGGGGAGAGGGAAGGGGGGAGGGACAATACAGGGGTAGGGGGTTAAGAGGTACAAACTATTAGGTATAAAGTAAGCTACAAGGACATATTGTACAACATGGGGAATATAGCCAATATTTTACAATAACTATAAATAGAGTATAGCCTTTAAAAATTGTGAATCACTATATTGTACACCTGTAATTTATATAATATTATACAGCAACTATACTTCAATAAAAAGAAAGCCATATAGGTCTCGAATGGAGGAACTAATATTAAAGCAGACAACTCTCTCCAAGTCTATTCCTTTAAGCTCCATGTAATTCAGCAGAGAAAGGTATCCAAATGCTAGCAGTTCTTATGTCCAAGGGGTGGATTGTAGTTCTTTTTTCTCTGAGTTATTTTTTATTTTTACCTTATAATCATCATGTAGTAAGCATGTATTAGTATGGTACAAATAATTTTTATTCAAAAGACAAAATCATTAAATAATATTAACAACAATGTTAGTAAACATTGCCTACTTTACAGAGTTTGGTGAGGATGAAATACAAACTCAGGCCCTCACTTGATAAGGTAATGCAACGATTTTGCTAGGATTGTTGTCTGTTGTGGGCCTTGGTTTGGCTGCTGACTTTCTGAAGAGCCATGAGACGGAGGGGACCAGGCCTAAAGGAACATCTGTGGGGTGTCCTTAGGCAGGTGGCCAAAATGGCGGCTTGGCCAGCCTGGCGGCACCGACCCCAGAGGAAAGGGGATCCAAGAGATTTGGTCCAGTCGCCCTGAGTCCCTTGCTTTGAGCCTTCAGTCTATTTCTCTTTTGTCTATTTCCTGTCATCTGCAAAGGGTCTTGTTCTGAAAACATTTTATTCATTAAAATTAGCCCCACATTCTCCTTTAAAAGCAGATCCCTGCCATCCAGGTTTCTAATGAGCTCCCCTTCTCCTGGAGGTCCCCCGGGCAAGACGGGAATAAATGTAGTTGCTGAGACCTTGGCAGCCAAGGTGACCTTGTCTGTACCTAGCTCATATCCTTCCTCGCCACAGAAATGGGATTCCAAACCAGACCCAGTAATAGCCAGTTGAGAAGCTTCACAGAATCCGAGCAGTGTGTTCAGCCTCATGCATAGCTTTGAGATGACTCACTACCCAATGCTTCCTAAAAGAGACTCATTAAGTTACGGTAACATTTTAGAATGGTATTTATAGTGCCAAGAGAAAATAGGAGGGGGCAAGTTATTTGGACATTGCCTCTTTCTATGCACCACCACCCCAGCTATTTCTCTCTTTTTCAGTTTTCAAGTCTTCTTTGTCCCCTGACCAAAGGCAAAGCCTGCATGTGAGACTGCCTTCTGATGCCCTTGGGGCTCCGCCACTGACCCCTCACAACCTCTCAAATACTCGTGTTCCCATTATATCTCCCCCTATCAAACCCTCGTCCCAGCCCCACAAGCTGGACCCTCCAATCTGCTCTATTCCTTCCAGCAGTTCGGTCCTCTGTTTATTAACAATTCAGATGCACTGTCCTGAAACGAGTGGAAATGCCAGAGGTTATTTGTTCTGGTTTCCTTCCACTGTGTATGCTCCGTTTCCGTGGCTGTCGGTTGGTTACCTAGGATATCGCCAGGAGAGGCAATGGATTGGCTGAGAGCTTGGATGGCTTCCCTGGGAGGCCGGGGAACAGGGCTTAGTGGTCAGTAGGATGCCCTATTTGAGTGCTTGATTAACCACTCCATGACCCCTTCTGGGCTGAGTTCATAGGTCCTGTCCAGGGTTCCAAGAGTTCTGCATATTTACCCCTGTTGTGGCTTTTCCCCAACTGGTGATATAAATGTATACCTCTGCCTACCACTAGGCTACAGAATCCTCTAAAGCAATGATCATATATTATTCTGTGCTGTGCCCAGCACAGTTCAAATCGCACAAAAGTTGCTTGATATATGTAAGTCGAATACATGCCTAAACGAATACTTGGCCTATTTCTTTGGAGTTTGAAATAAACTCAGCATTTGATATTCCATCAGTGGTTTTGTTGAAAAATAAAACTAACGTATTAATCACTTATAGTGTCAGGACCCTTTTGGATATATTAACTTTTTTGAGCTTCACAACAATTCTGATAAAGTAGGTATTATTGCCCTCAGTTTTAAAAGTAAAATTATGGAGTTCGTCGAGGTTAAGACATTTTCCCTGAAGGCTCTCTGTTAGTAAGTAGTGAAATCAGGATTTGGGGCCCTCACTGTCTTATTGTTTACATTGTTTTATAATGCCCCCCCAACTAGGTTACCGACTGTATGCTTTAACTGTGTGAATTAAACTGGGAAACTGTGCTTTTTTTGAAAGAGTCACTCAAAGAGTTGAGATGTAAAATAAATGAATGACTGCATAAAACTTTGGAAAGCTTTTTATTATTGTCAATTTCAAACACGCATAAAAGTAGCAAGAATTAGTAGAATAAACCCCCTCCTGTACCCTTTATTCAGCTCTGTTTTGTCTACATCTCTTCTCACTTTCCTCTTCCTGTCACTGGATTATTTTGAAACAAATCTCAGATACTGTATCTGTTGACTAAGATTTTACAAATCATTAGCGTAATGATGCTCCTCTGGAACATAGACAGACTCAGACCATTTGGGTAAAACCAGCTAGAGAAATGGATTCTCTCCAGGTGCAAGAACCATACGGCTGCCGTTCTTTCCAAAAGGATAGAGCAAACAGTTCCATTACCCTCAGATCCCATTCATCCTTTAGGGCATGCCATGTGTTCTAGATTAGTGGAAAATCTAAGATCCGTTAAAGGGTACTCCACATTTTAGATAGATTCACACCTCGGGAATAAGCGTGCAATTCTGCATGCCCTGTGCGGAACCCCAAAAGACTGCTCTAGATCAGCCCAAGTGTGGTAAGCTTTATTACTTTTTTTTCCATTGCAGATTCGATATGCTGTATCATGTGAGGAGGCTTTTTTCCATCCTTTTCCATTTTTCAGAGACTGGTATCTGGTAGTAACTGCAAGAAGGGTAACATCCACAGCATTTTCCCATGACAGCCACAGAGTTCAAGAGTGGTTTGGAGAAATCACTAATATTCAAATGCCTATAGACACACTTACCACAACCCAGGCATTTTTTTATTACAGTTTTGAGGGGGAAGCCTCAGCAAGAATGGTCTTTTATCTGCAGGAAACAGTTCAATATTTCTACTCCTCATCATGGTTTGGGTTATGATCAAAATTAGGGATTGCAGCAGTAGGATTTTATGAAGGGGTCTGAGGTGTGTGTGTGTGCTTGTGTGTGTTTATGTGTGTGTGTGCACACAAATGCAACAGAGCAAGGGGCAGCAGGCTGTGGAGGTGATGGGAGGGGCATGTCCACTAGGATGAGAACGATTTTGGTATCTGTAGCTTTATATACTTCGGAATCTCAGATCTAAAAATAACCCCCTTTGGAACCCTTGTTGTTTATCTGTATCCTGGGTTTTCCCATTCTTAAAAATACCCTGACATGCATATGGAGACTGTGTTCCAAAGGTTAATGCTCCTTAATCCTGAAGGGAGTGGTGAGTAAATTCCTTATATATCAATCTAAGAATAGGACTTGGAGCTATTCTAGTGTATGTCATAACGTGAGTGGTTTCCTCTTTTTTTAAAGGAAGCTCATAGCAATGCCTGGGCAAGGAGAGGATTCAGAGGAAGAGACGAATGAATGCGTTTTGACAAAATAAAAATTATCCTTAACATTTGCGTGTAGCTTAAAAGAATCATTGCCTCGAAACGTTTTTATCTGAGAGTGGAGAGGAAAGAGGAATTGTGTGAGAACAGTTTCCCTGCCCTCCTCCCCATCACCCCACTGTGGCATTTCCAGTCGAAGCCTAACCAGAAAACTCTGGATATCAGAGGAAAGTCAGCCCTTCAAAAAAAAAAAAAAAAAATTTTTTTTTTTAAGGCTGCTTTCCACTCTGATTTTTTTGATTCAGGAGATTCTGATGATTTCCCCTGTGTGCAAGGATAACAGGCCTTGCCATGTCCAGGTTGCCCTCTCCACACTGCATCCTTTCCGTCTTTCTGTTTCTGGCAAACAGCCTTTCTGAATCAGCATTGTTTCTGCACTGCTGCTTCTGACGCGCTGGAGTCCAGGCGAAGAGTGAAATAAAAAGAATTGAAACGAACTCATCGAGGCTGGTAAAGGTTTCTGGTAGATCCCAGGTTCCTCTCCGAATGGACTGCTCTCGCCCATGTCCCTTTATGCTCCTGTTCACCACCTTCTAGGCTAATGGATCCCTTCTGCCCAACACCCAACCGTATTTCCCCACAGTACCTGCTTTTTGGTGAATTCAAAACAAGCACAATTTTAAAACGGTGTACATCTGAACAAGTTGGATATATATATATATATATATATATATATATATATATATTTTTTTTTTTTTTAAGGATGTATTTCCGCATGACTCACTGGGCCTTCTTACTTCCTGCTAGAATGATTACAAAATGAATCCGGGAGACAACGAGCCTACTGAAGGCGACATGGAATATTGGCAGGTCTACTATAGTGTCACGTGCCCCTTTGCCAGTGGGTCTCTCCTTGATTCCCCTGCACGGTCTCCAGCAAAGTCACAAATTGGGCCGAGATAACAATTTCTTACTCCAAGCTGGCTTGTGACATTAGGCATTTGGGGAAAAGTAGTGGCTATTCATGATGCTGAAGCCTTCTGTTCATGTGCAGCCCTGGGGAAAAAGTGCTCTGGAAAGAGATTATATGATGGATTGTGATGACATTGTTTATGCTGAGTGTCATTTTGAAATGTGTTCTGTCATGATTATATATTTTGGCACTCAGTTTAGGTGCCAAGTTCTCAAGCAAAATTGTATATAGTGAAAACGGAGCTCTCTGCCCTGAAAAACATCTTGTTCTGGTGTCAGGCCTATAATCATATGTGTTCCTATAGGTTATTTAGATGTCTTCTGAGATAATTAGTTGTACGTAGCCAACCTCTCCTTTATATGGGGTCTTTTCTTTTTTTTTTTTTTTTTTTTTTCTTTTTTTTTTTTTTGCGGTACGCGGGCCTCTCACCGCTGTGGCCTCTCCCGTTGCGGAGGACAGGCTCCGCGAACCCGGTTCCCCTGCGTCGGCAGGCGGACGCGCAACCACTGCGCCACCAGGGAAGCCCGGGTCTTTTCTTTTTTTAAAAAATAAATTTATTTATTTTATATATTTATTTTTGGCCGTGTTTGGTCTGTGTTGCTGCGCGCGGGCTTTCTCTAGTTGCGGTCTACTCTGCTGCGGTGCCTGGGCTTCTCATTGCGGTGGCTTCTCTTGCTGCGGAGCACGGGCTCTAGGCGCGCAGGCTTCAGTAGCTGTGGCCCATGGGCTCAGTAGTTGTGGCTCGTGGGGGTCTAGAGCTCAGGCTCAGTAGTTGTGGTGCAGGGGCTTAGTTGCTCCGCGGCATGTGGGATCTTCCCGGATCGGGGCTCGAACCCGTGTCCCCTGCGTTGGCGGGCGGATTCTTAACCACTGTGCCACCAGGGAAGTCCTCGAGTCTTTTCGAAGGAGAATCGTATCTCAAAAAAACCCTCACCAATTCAGAATAACGGCAGGAACGTTTTAAGCGTTTTCAAAACATCAGTTTAAGTGCAAAAAGTAAATTTCCTAACTCTTGTTATGTTTTATGCTCTATCCAGTCTCAGGCCCACCTCTTCTCTTAGATTCTCCCCGCTCTTCCTGCCTCCCCGATATTATAGATTCACACCGTTGTGATGCTAGCTCTCCGCTCTGAATCTTTAGCCCTAACTTCTCTCCTGGGCACTGGTCCCCCATCTCTAAGGGTCAATTGAATAATTCACTTAGACGACTGGCTACCTCCATCCCAGGGGTTCCAACAGGGGTGATTTTGCCCCCCCTTCCCCGCAGGGGATATATGACAATGTCTGGAGATTTTTTCGGTTGTCACAGAGAGGGATATTACTGGTGTGTTGGATAGAGGACAGGCATGCTGCTAGGCATCCTACAATGCATGGAAAAGGCCTTCACGACAATGGCATTCGTGCCTAGACTGAGAAAGCCCGTCTTAACCTAAGATGGAATTTATGTATTTTCCTCCTAAATTCCACTTCTTCCATTAAACTTTCTCTGCACCGTCCTATTTTCTCCCTTCTTTGAACTCTGCTGTGTGTTTGGTACTAAGCTGTGTTCTGCATGGCATTGTTCTTCTGAATTTATCTATAGCTTATCTCCCTAATTGGATTTGAGATTTCCCGATGGCAGGGTTTATCTCCTCTTCCTTTGGTGCCTTTAACTGTACCCAACTTAACACTCTGGACTTCGCTTATATTCAATACACTCCTGATAAATAAATATACCTTCAGTGAACGATTGAATCCTGAAGTTTGAAAATGATACATTGGAGTGAAAGCAAGGGTTCCCCGAGAAACTTAGCGGTGGGGTAAAAATGGATGCCCTTAGAGATCCAAAGAAATTAAGTAAGCATATAATGGAAGTGGACAACGTATCTTCTGGCCTCCACAGAAATAGCCATTCAATAATTGGTTAACAATCTTAACACCTTTAAAGACATGCAGCACAGAAGAAAAGGGGCAAAAGAACTAGTGATTTATGTTAAGTCTTATTGAGTGGACTGAAGTGACTGCATTTGGGACACATAGATCTCTGTAGAGTGTTGCTCCCTGTGAGATGATGGGAATATCATTGAACCTTAATCTTTGCTTAGATGACATGATCCTCAAGGCATTCCCCACCCATGGGTTTCAGTTCCACGCCAACCAAGCAACGTTCAGATGAATAACCCGTCTTCCTGGCTACTCAGTGCGTGGAAAGGGATGTCTTAGATGGGAGGGGCAAGCATTCAGCACCCTGACATAGATATCCCCCATAAAAAATTGGTAAATTGACCTTTGCGTTTATACATTACTCTCCTGTGAACTTAGTGTGTGAATCTCTCCTCAAGATTCTGACTACATCTGAGATTCTCAATAAGGTCCAGTTATAGGACTGAAAAGGCAAAGGGCCAGACTCTGGTCTGTGACTCATCCACCAAAGCAATGCCATGTTGGAAACTGCTTGACTGATCATCTAACGCGTTTTCCCCTGTGACACCCTATTCTGCCTCAAGCCTTTTTTGTTCAGCTTGAACATATCTTACCATTGTCAGGTTTCACAGCCCATCCCAGATCCTGGAATTATCCTTTTTTCACTTCCAAAGTCCCTTGAAAATTCCATTCATACTTTATTTAGAAATCTTCTTATTGGAAAAACAAACAAACAAAAAAACCCACATGCAGCTTCTTTTTAATGAAGCGAACGAGATGGGAAAGTAAAATTGCTCTTAGAACTTTTTATAGGCCTGGCAGCACTGGAAATATTTCATCATGAAAGAACGTGTGACAAGTCACTGGGACAATTTATTGAGGGTTTCTCAGGGACAGACAAAGAATAGCAAAAGGGAGCTTTTCTAAAAGACTCCATGATTTGTCTTGATTTTCCTGTGAACAGCTAGGACTAATTAGACACAACTTACAGCTTGTATTAGTTACGTCTGAGTAATTGTTAACAAGCTCTCGTAGGCAAAACAAAGATGGATTTCAACTTGATTCATCACTCGAGTTCTCTTTCCATGTTCTGCTCCCATCTTTTCATTTAAATGCAGGAGTTTCTGGTTTAATGTCATTAATTAACAGAGGAAGTTGGGATGAAAATATCTTGAATCCTCCACCTAATTACAGACCCGGTCATGAATGCTGGAGAAATTGTGGCTTCTTAATAAAAAGAAAAGAGTCTAGAACAATATTATGCAGTTTATAAATTCCACCAAACCACTGTACAAATAAACAAATGCTACTGAATCACACAACATATCATCTCACAATTAGGCTACACAAGACCAGCTGCTTCACAAAAGAGCCCGTGAGCCAAAGAGGAAAACTTTGAAGATAAATACTGCCATATGTGAAAAGGAAAAAAGAAGTTCCCAACAAACCTTAACTGCACGGAGCATCGTTTTCAAATACTATTTGCCGTGGAAATAGAGGAGCTCGTGTCGTGACCCCTGACTGTTGTAAACATCCTCTTCAGTACGGGGGATAGAATTACGGATCTGACTGGAGGCACCGTGCACCTGCCTATACGTGCTTTATGTCTCCTTCTTGCTCCATCTCTTTTTCCCTTTCCTTACCTCACTGGCATTTCTCAGCACCCAGCATGTAAAATCAATTCTCCATTAATCTGTGTGGATTGTCCACTTTGGACCTCAACTGAAGAAAAATGTTAAGTGCAGGCCGGCCTCCCAGAACTAGGAGTTGGTGGATATCCCCAGGGCATAGACTCATTTTAGTATTTGTTAGAGTTCAACGAGAAGGCTTCCTAAATTTCACGATCAATTCCAAAGCCAAGAATTAATGCTCTTTGGCTTAACTGCAATTCTTAGATTATCCTTGCATTTGACAGTAACTGTAGTTCTTGGATTATCCTTGTCACCACTTCCCTTATTTTTTAAAGCTTTGACAATGACTGCATTTGCAACTTCCTTGCTCATTTATGTCAAAGAGTAACGAGGGTGGGGCAATCACCCCAGGAGAAACTAGAGAATTCCCAGGGTGCCAAAAGCAAGGTAGTCACGCAAAGAGTTGCAGGCCTCAGCCACCATTGTGAAGCCGGGAGAGTCAAAGTCACTCAAAGACTAGAAGGAAAATCCTTGCTCAAATTTCTAAGGGTGTCTCATTCTACTTTTAATATTGTAATCTCTGTAAATGCAATACATGGAGAGCTCTTTGGAAGAAAATCACTCCATCTTTGTGAAATGTCGACATACCTAACATCCCTTTATTCATAGGTACACCACGTTTTAGCTTATATGGACTCTTCCTTTGGTCCATGATGGGTGAAGTAGTAACATTAACATCAAAACTGTGCTTTTACAATGTCCTGTCTGCACTCTGTTGCCTCAGATAAGTTCTTTTTTACCCTCATGCTTTACAAAGGAAATGCTTCTCTTTGCTTTTACTTTCTCCTTCTTCAGAGATTCAGGAATCAGATCGGTCTCAATCAAATTAGAACCTCTTCAAAGGGCAATCAAGCATATCAGATAGGTATGGTTGATTACATTTGTCAAAATATGATGCACAATATTTTAAGGTTGGTGGTGGAAAGATGTTATATTTTTTAGTAATTACCCTAGTTTGTATAATCTTGTATTTTAGAAAGCCTGAGAAGAAAACTAAAGAGTTAAGAAGTGGTTGGATTCTCTGTTCCTTTGCAATGGGAATGCATCATTAACAGAAAAAGTTTGAGAAGCACCTATTTACTTAAAAAGATATTTAGGATTTAAATTATATATAATTTCGGAGATCTTTTCTCCTGTATAGTTACTGGTCACAGATCATTATCTCCAGGAGTGTAAATCAGGCATCCTCCATTATCATTTTCTCAGGGTTGCTTGGGTTTAGCTCTTCCATTATATCTGCTTTATATCGGAAATCATCAGTGTTAACGTAATAAATGTCTGCGGTGATGTTGTAAATAATGACCGTTACCTGACGTTTCTTTCTGTACCAAATATAATGGTTCTTGTTTATTATGAACTCTAACAGCAGTACATACAGTAGTTAAGGTCATGGGTTATGGAGACACACATATTTGGGTCATAACGTTGTACGTGCATAGAAGCATTCCATTATTAGATGGAAGCAGTATAAATGAGATTAGGTTAAAGCAGGTCCTGAAGGCAAATGTAAGTCGCATGTGCAAATGTACTGATGCTCATGGGACATCTTTCTGCTATATGCCTTTTTCCTTCTTGAACAAACATATGGCCCCATGGGGGTTCCCTATTATCAGCTGACCGAGGAAGGAATCATTTAGGTCTGGTTTATGGATAGTTTTCGGCAATATGCTGGCACTACCCCAAAGTAGACAGTTACAGTCCCATAGCCCTACTCTGCGGTGGCCCTAAAGGCAGTGGTAAGGGAAAGAACTTCTAGCAGTGTACTTGGTTGCTCAAGTACACTTGCTTAGAAAGAGATAAGGTAAGAGATATGTTTATACAACAATTCATGGACTGTGGTTATTGGTTTGCCTAGATGGTCAGGAACTTGGAAGGAGCTCAATTGGAAAATTAGTGACAAAGAGGTCTTGGGAAGTTACTGGTCACAGGTCATTATCTCCAAGAGTGTCAATCAGGCATCCTCTGATTGTGGGTGGACCTCTGTGAATATGCATCAAAGGGCAACCTACACAGAAAAGGCTCAATTATCAGGTGTACAAATTGCCTGTCTTATGGATACCAGTGGATACCCCTATCCTTGCCCAGTTGGCTCTATGAACAAAGTGGGCAGAGAAGTATGGGTGGAGGTTATGAGTGGGCTCAACAACACAAACTCCTCTTCACTAAGGCTGATTTGGCTTCAGCCACTGCTGAAGATATGTCCTACCAACAGCAGAGAATGACAATGAGCTCCCAATACGGCACCACTCCCTGATGGGCTTAACCAGGCACCTAGTGGCAGGTTGATTCCATTGGGCCAATTCTATCATGTAAGGGACAGCACCAGCACTTTGTTCTCATTGGAATAGATGTTTACTCTAGAAGTAGATTTGCCTTAACTTCCTTCAGTGCTTCTGCCAATACTACCTTCTACAGACTTACAGATGCCATGATCACCATACGACATTGCTTTTGACAGAGGACCTCACTTCACAAGAAATTAAGTGCAGCAGTGGGCTCACACTCATGTAACTCATTGGTCTTACTAGGTTCCCTACCACTCTGAAGCAGGTGGCCTGATGGTAAAAGAGTAGAATGAACTTTTGAGACTGGTTACAGTGCCAACCGGATGTACACAGCATGGGAGACTGAAGGAATAGCCTCCAAGATGCATTATCTTCTCTAAACCAGTGAGTAATATATGGTACTCTCTCTCTCATAGGTAGGATTGACATTCTAGGAATCAAGAGGTGGAAATGCAAATGGCTTCTCTTATTATCATCCTTAGTGATAAACTAGTGGAATTTTTGCTACCTGTCCCTGCTCTGCTGGTCTAGAGGTCCTAGTCCCCAAGAGAGTGGATATAGCAATGGTTTCATTAAGCTGGAAGTGAGAACCTGACAGGTTTGCATGCAGTTTTGTGGCAAAATGCACCGGCTCTTGTGCAGGTTATATGCATCATTGGAGTCGGAGTCTTGGAGGCAGTGAGAGGCTAGCATTGGCTCCAGTTCATCCTAATAGATTCCAGCTTATTCTCATGGATGTAGTTTGTCCTTGCTCTCCCTTACTCCATGTCCATCTTTTCTTTCCTGAAAGCCTGCCCTTCTGACTTCAGGCCCAGCTGTATGTAAATGGTTCAGTCAGTTCCTATAATCATGTCAGGTCAAGTATATATGGCTCCTGGTGATTTTGCTTCTCTGATTGAACCCCAACTAACTGATTAGGTTAGAATCCAATATCTTTCTCTAGCTATAAATACAAGAGTAGGTAAATCTCTCTAAGCAAATTTCTTCATCTATAACGTGGGGATAATACGAACTACCATACAGGAGTGTTGTGAAGATTATATGAGCCAAGAGCTGCGTACTCTGCAAGGCATACAGGAAGTATTCAATTAATTGTTACTACTACCTACAAAACTTGACTTTGACTCAATATAATTTTCCATAGTATTATGGGGTTTGAGGACTGGCAGAGATTTTGAGAAGTTATCTGAACCAGTAACTTGCCCTAAAGAGGCCAAAACTCCCAGTCATTTTAGGGTAGATCTCTTATTCTTGCTAGTTTAATGTCACTAAACTGTAATATCTAGTTTTATTTATAAGATGTAAACTGGAGAGAAATTCATTCAACTGTCATTACTTCTGAGAGAGGGGTTTTAAAACCAAATATTAGATTTTACAATTCCAATGAATGCTATTCTTCAAATAAATCTTTGAGTCTGTTTCCTTCTTCATCTTCTGTAAATAAGAAAAATTAGGAAAAAAGTATCACAAAAGTCCCTTCTAATTCTAAAATTGTATGAAGATTGGTCAACTGGGAGGCTATTCATTTATCCAGTGACTATTCCTTTGCTTTTTTCAGGCAGAGGTAGGTGTTTCTGCTTGGACATTATCTTCAGAATTGGCTTTATGAGGTCAATCCAGAGAAAAAGTTTCATTACATTATATCCAAACTTTGTGTCTCGAATTGAGCTCATGTTACGAGACTTGGCATCAAATGATTTGGGGCTCTTCGCAAAAGCCAAATCTATTGTCTAAGGAAAGAGATGGACCACCATTGAAGATATTCTGATAGATACCTCAAAAATGGGATTACAAAAATCTTTTGGGTAGTATCAGTCTTATCTTGGGATATTATTAGAGTTTAATTTGACTATTTTCCTTGGTAAATCAGAGGAAGCAAAGACTTAGCATATGCCCTAAATTGGAATGTGTAAGAGGTTAGGAGGTACAAGTTTAAGTCCTGGTTCCAGCATTTACCAGCTGTATTCCCTCAGGAAGCCACTTTACTTGTGGAAGTTTTGGGAACTTCATCCATGATATGGGGATAACGTATCAAACTAGATTTCTCATAGAATTATTGTGAAGCACAAATACAATAGTAGACGTGAGAGCACTTTGCTTGAAAAGCACCCAAGAATATAAGCTGAGGTTGGCACACTGGAGGTCAGATTCAGTCTGCTGCCTACTTCTGCAGAGCCAGTGAGCAAAGAATGGTGCCAATGAATGTGTGTATCAATTTGTTAATAGGGGCCACTAGCTAACTTTGGACCTCAGCTATGAAAAATATTACCACTCTCCACACCCAAGAATTCCTTTTCTCCTGTTAGTAGGTCTGTATTACAATAGAATTGCACTCAATTATTATTATTACATTTTGAATTTCATCAATAAAGATTTTATGGAAATTTGTCTTCTCTTTGGTTATATAAACACCAGCATAATATCCTCTCTTTTGCCTCTTGGCCCACAAAGGCTTAAAATGTTTGCTATCTGATTTGCTCGGAAAAAGCTTGTTGATCCCCGCTATAAAGTATTGTGCAAAGGGATTTCTATTATTGATAACAAGCATAGTCCTTGCTCTCAAGCAAAGGTTGCTGTAAACTATTTGTTTGCTTTTCTGCCTAGCTGTATTAAATCTCTGTTTATACTTTTAATTTGTATAACACAACGCCTCTTACAGATCGCAAAAAGAGAGGGAGAGAATTCTGTTACCTAGATGAATTATAATCTGAATTTTATAATCTGAATTGCGAAGTTCCAAATTTGTGAAAATCTGAAGAAAGAGAAAAGGAAAATTAAATAATGAAAGAGAATCTGAAGAATCAGACCAGGAGTAGAGATGCTGGCTTATCCCAAGCTCTGAAGGTCCCTCTGAGGGCTTCTGTGATTGGTAGACCCTGGGGGCGGTTCTCAGAAAAAGAGATGGGTATTATAATAGTGCTCCAGGAGACATCATGTGTGTAGGTGTGAAAGTAGGAGCTTCCTCACTTGCCTCTGATAGAAAACAATGCAGTTCTAGCTATAGCAGTAATAACATCTTTACGGGTAGGAAAATCTTTAAAATGAATCAAAATTTGTTTCGTCTGAGCACAATTTCAGATGTGGATGTCTTTATTGGAAATACAAAATACCAAAGTCATCTTCGGGGGCTACAGCTTCCCTTGCACAGGTCCATGACACACGTTAATATCTTCATTCAAGAAAAAAGAAAAAAAAAGAAAAAAGAATAGGAAAAGAAAGGAAGGGAAAAAGATTTTTCAAATGTGCACTGCCCGTTTTTAACATTTCCAATATTTGTCTCAAGGTATGTCTGGAGTGCCTTTGTTAGAGATTAATTAGGCAAATTTGATTTTCTAAATGATAGGAGCCAGAAGAGCAAAGGTGGCGTCTCTCTTCTCCAGGGAAGGGGAAGTTGGGGGCAGATGAAAGAGAATAACCTTTACCTCATAATTTCCCTTCCCCTCCTCTCTGTGTAAGCCACATTAGTCTCTCAGTAAAGGTACTTGGAGAAACTTGCTAAAATTTTCCCTCATGCTTGAAATTTACTTACCCTGGGTAACAGGAAATGTGGAGTCTTGTGATGTAGATTGTTATACCAGATGGTAATCTTAGCACATGCTATTTATGTAGATCAGCCATGTGAGTGAGTCACCCATTTGAGGCTGACCTCAGCCACTGTGAAATTAGGTTCCATACCGCTGTTATTAATAAATAATAACGGTATTGATTATGCATCATTTTGATGCACACTTAATGAGGCCATTCCCTTTACACAGTATTAAATATGAAGTTGTTTTCTTTTTCCAAGTTGTACTTTTCTTTTACCAACTGGCTTCATTGGTCGAGTGCTCTTCCTTAATGGCGAGGGCAAACACAACATTTAACTCAGTTGAATTGGATAATTAATATCTCTCACTTGCATTGTACTTGTCATTGACTGCCCTGCTTTTCAAGAAAGTTTCTATTCTATCCAAATTGTCCTCTTCTAGACCCTGTGATGTGAGTTAATATTTTACTGCTGACGATGAATTTGAGTGGACTAACACACACTCTCACCTTCTCTATTTTCAGCCACTGGCTGATTTAGCCATGGGAGACAACTTCGCATTTCTTACAACTCCAATTATCCGCTGGTTGCCCATAAGCCAGGTGAAGGCTGGGCAAAGATAAACTCTTCAAAGTCAGGGTGTATGTTTTCTTTGCTTCCTACCATCCGGTCCTTCAGCCTTTTTGCCATTGATCCTCCTGGACTTTCCTTCACTTCTGCTTCTTTTTCTGGCACTTTTCCCTTCGTGGTGCCTGCAAATGGGTTCCGCACAAAACAGTCAACATTCTTTTGGCTGTGTAACTGTCTACAGATGTTTTCTAACGTGACACTTGGCTGTCCTCTTGCTTGAAGGGCTTCCCACTGACCTGCTGTCCCCTCGTTGACATCAGATGCCACTTTCCTGCATATCCGACTTGCCCTCACACTTCATAGCACCTGAATAATGTGTCTCTTTTTTTTCTTTCCCTTCTTTCCCAGCTGTTGTTTACTTCTACATGTGGTCAGATATTGAAGTGAGGGGAAGTGCACGGCTGAGATTCTCTGCTCTTGACCTTTCCTTAGCCCAGTTCTTGTTGTTCTTTGGTCCCTTTAGCTATGTCACATTCTTTCTCAAACTTTCTTCTGAGAGGACTCAGTGTTGGCCCTGTCTTCTTCCTCTGTCCTCCTTCATCCTGTTTACATCACGAGGGGTCATCCCACCTTCCTGGAATACTTCCTGCTGGTCTCTGAGAGCAATGCCTCCATCGTTTTTTGCTTGGTTTCTCTTATCCAAAGATAACATTTCTGACCCAACATTGTTACAGGATAAGGACTCGATAGTTTGCTGGTAATGAGTTTACAGGCATTTTTGTTTCCCTCTGATTGTGACCAGAGTCCTTCGTTTTATGACTGAATTTGGATCAGTCATAAACAAGGGTAGCAAGTCCATAAGGGGTTTTAGTCTGTACAAAGTTCCACTGGAGCAATGTAATGATTAAGGGTACAGAAGAGAAAAATTTCAATGGGAAAAATGAGATATTGGTTCACCTCTTTCCTTTGGGGTTTAGGGTGTAAACTGTTACTGATATCGTGCTGCTAATATTTCTTAGCCCTAATTTTTGGTGATTGTCTGTTTGTTTTAAGTTGCCTTACTGAGTGAGGAGAGCCATGAGGTCTCTGCGATTCTTCGGAGCAAAAGATCCTTTATCATTGAGGACTTTCTAGACATAGTGTTCCCCGAGGGTCCAAGCTGTGTCTTGACAGCTCCCCTTCCCTCGCTCCTGTTCTCTCAGAGGAAACCACTCTTCACAGTTTACTAAGATCCAAGCCGGGGCTCATCTGAGATGGTCTCAGCTCCCTGGTGGGAGGGGCAGTCTCTACCCCCAAGCAGTGCAGACAGCAGGCTTGGGTATCAGGTCAGCTGTAGGACGAGGTTCCAGCCCCCATGACCGACTGTAATATCTGACAAGTAACAAAACCTCTCCTTGCCTTAGATTCCTCACGCATTACAGGGAATAACATGGCACCCATCTCATAGAGTAGCTGTGAGGAGTCAATGAGAGAATCATGTAAAGTACCTGGCACCCGTAGACAGCAGCTATTTTTATCTATGATCCAGGAGGTAGAACATTCCTGTGCTCTCTCCAGCCTGAAATGGAGATGCCTTTACATCATCCTTCTTGGTTATCCTTAATGACTCTTGTCATTTGACTTCTAAATGCCCATCATTAGCTTCCTATTAAGCCAAGTACCTGTGAAACAAGATGAATAGCAATTACATAAGCATTCTCTGCAGAACTTTGGGATCCTAAAATTTTGTCAGAATTTTTAGATCATCAGTGATTAAGGTCACTGAAGAGCAGAGCATTTCAAGCCTAGGTTTATCACTGAAACTAACCAGCACTACTCTCTTACCTTAAAATGCTAAGGCCTTACAATCATACACGATGCTTAGGTAGTAAGAACAGGTGAACTTTAAGAAGTCAGGACTGGAGTCAGGAGTTGTAGGTTTCAGGGTCAGCTCTTCCAGCTCTAATATCCTGTAATCCATGATGATGAGTTCCTTAGCTAACTCCTTGAAGGACTTATTGATTCTGGAAGGAGGAAGTTGGCAGTTAGAATGTATACTGATCTGAAATCAAATCAATTTCTATATTGCTTCCTGGGCTTATCGGGAAATTCCACTCCTGTCTGAAAATGAACTAGTCTCTCCAAAAGAGTGAGCCTTGCTGTAATCTCTACATGCAGAAAGCATCTAGCTGGTGCCCCCCAGATCCCTTGTACAAAGCTCACACTTCATAGAAGGGACTTGCATACTGATTTCAAAGTCATAATAGTCTAGTTAAGGAGATAAACAGTTCAATCTTGAAGCACAAAGAGCACCCATTATACAGCAATTTATGAATATAGATTGTACTCACTCCCCTCAATTTTCTTTAATGCACAGAGTAAAGACTCCAGCCTGAGTTGTTTTGCTCTTTTCTGAAGTTCTTTATTTCATTCATTTACTTAAACTCCTAAACATCCTATCTATAAGATGCTGTAGGAAATAAAAATAGAAAATTCTTGAATATGATTATTATAAAGGCCCATTTTAAAAGATCATGATTTGTTAGTCTAAGATTCTATGACTACAGTTATCAACATGATGGTTGATCAACGTGATGGCCCCATTAGAAAATGCCAAGAATTCAAAGACACTTGTGTGATGAGTCACTGCCATTTAGCTTCTTCCACAAATGGTCTTAACCTAAGCAGGACTCTTAAGTCAACAAATAGTTGTTGCTAGAAAAAGCACTTGCAATTTAACAGTGAAATTTTAATACTTTTCAGTTTCTATTGGTGGTTTTTTCACCTACAGCATAAAATTCAGAGTCTGAAGGACTTAGAGATGGGGTCCAGTCCTTAGGCAGTGTGTAAACTCCCTCCACCCTCTACATGGTTATCCAGCCACTGTTAATACTTCAGTGCTGTCCACTAACAATAGACTGTGAGCTAAAAATAAAGCCACATATGTAATTTTAAATTTTCTAATGATCACACTAAAAAGTAAAAAGAAACAGGTGAAATTAATTTTAACATTGTTTTAACTCAATAGGTCCAAAACATTATTCCTTCAACATGTAATCATTATAAAGTTATTAATGAGATATTTTACATTCATTTTTCTTTCATACCAAGTCTTGACAATTCAGGGTATTTTACAATTAAAGCACATCTTAATTTGGACTAGCCACACTTCAAGTACTCAATAGTCACATGTAGTTCGTGGCTACTGTATTGAACAGCACAGATGTATGTAGTCGCAAAGGAAAATTATCTTCAATACCCTCTGACCCTCCTCTAGAAACCCATTACAATTTTTAAGAGCTCTAGGGATCAGAAAGTTCTTCTCGGTGTTGCACTGACATCTGCATATTTTCAATTTCTCCCCTTAGCCCTGGTTCGACTGTCGTCTCAATCCTGCTTTGAATACTACTGAAATTTCACATTGACTTTCAGTAGTGACAGTATTATCATGATGTAACCCTGGTTATTCTCAAGTTTTCTCTTCTTAAACCACATTTCTCCATTTTTGAAATTGGATTTTTTTAGATCAGATACAGAATTTTCTATTTAGAGTTATTATCCCCTTGCTAGTTGGCTCATCGTTTCAGATCGACCCAGTTTCTTTTGGAACAGAATTCTCGCAACTAACTAATCAGGTATCCCTCTCAGTTTCATGTTATCTAATTATGGAATCAGCTGACTATCAGCATTGTCATTTAATTTAGTGATAAATACGTTAACTTGGACAGGGCATTTATGGCTTACTGTGAGAATCGTTCTCCCAGGCTAAGTGCTGTCCATAGTCACCCCATATACGTTACAGTCATTTGAACAGTTATAAAGTCACCAACTAACTGGTCATTTCAGTCCACATTTCCTCATCATCCCCACCAGGACATCATGATTCACCTTGTCCAATGCCCTTCGCAGACAGTCAAGTTCTCAGCTGTCAGAACAGGAAATAAGTTAATACTTCTTGCTTAATTCAGCAAACCCATGGTGAGCCTGATCCAGAACCACATTTTTCTCTCTCCAGGCTTCTGTCACCTTTCATGTCCCTCATAGCTCTTCAAAATAATTGGCAATGGTTCATGGTTCTCATCTTTTGGTTTCCTCATCCCAGGGATCTTGTATAAATTAAGTAGCTGGTCTTCATTCTTTTTCAGCATTCATTCTTTCCTGTTAATATTTTTTCTATTCTTTAGATCTGAAGATTAGTTTCAAACATTCTTGGCATAGGTTATATGACTCAACTTTTAAATCATTGTTACGGTTAGCTTATTGAAACAGGCTCGTATGCATGTGTGAGTGTGTGTGTGTGTATGGGTGTGCGTGAATTTTCCTATCAGTGCAAGTTTCTGAAGTCAAAGGGTCTTGTTATTAGAGTGATGAGAAAATATTTACTTCTTGGATCAGAGGAAGAGAGAGAACAAGCTTTTTGCGTAGAAATCCTGATTTCCAAGGGTTTGCTAATGTTACTTTCTTTTTCCTTTATCTTTTCCCCCTACTGATTCACTTTTTTTGGCAGCACGGCTTGTTCTACTCTTCTCCTCCTATTATTCCAACTTGCTGCTTCTCTTTAAATTAAAGGGCTAAGCATCTTTTTTTTTTTTTTTTTTTTTTTTCCAGTAACACGATCAATGGGTCAAAAGGTTTGTTTGTTTGGAAGCACAGAAAAGCAACCCATCAGAGGCCCAGTGGAAGGATATATATTTGTCCAGCTCCTTCTAAAGTTAGGTCCTATGTGTGGTCCAAAGCAGGGTCATATTATCAGCTCATCGCTGACTATACTGTGTTTTAATTTTCTGTTTTGGGGAGTGGCTCACCCACTCTTCTGTGAACTCCTGGATGTCAGGGGCTATATCTTATTAATCTCTGCATTATCAGCACTTTATGCTTCAGAGACACTCCATAAATACTGTGCCATAAATGAATTAGTTGATGAATGAATCACTTATATGACACTTACATGCAACTTCTCCTGGAGTGCTTCTTGTTCTTAAATACTGCTTTGCTAGTCAATCCATTACTATGTTGGATAACTTTAATGACAAAAAGCTTTTCTTTGGTGTTAAGCTAAAACCTATCCTCAGAACTTCCATTTTCCCATAGAAAACATCTTTCCCATGTATTTATTCTAAATATTAAACTGAAGGCTTCAGGCCTGATGAAGATAGCAATTTTGTTTTCAACAGGAAGTACTGTGCTTATTCCTTTGCTTGTTCAACCATCTTCATTCCAGTGGCATTCCAGTGGCAAGTTTCTGGCATGCCAGCCACACAGGTCATCTAGGGAGAAATCCAAATTCCATTTAGACACATTTTGAACTCCTCTAAATATTGTACTTTCTCAGGCTTCCAGGGAGCCAGTGTTTATCACTGGATGAGTACAGTTACAGAGAGATCAAGGACTTAGTTTATTCTGGGTCACATCCATTATAATGGCCTAGTTTAGACCAAGGAGTCCTCTTGTTCCCAAGTACTTTCCTGGGTCTTAGACTGAAATTTTCTGCCACGTTGCCCTCCTTCCCAGGATAAATCTATGTGCCCAGGCTGTGACTGCTTTTTCTTTATCCTAAAGCAGCAGTGCTGTTTTTCATAGCTCTGATTCTCTCCTGTTTTCACTGCCAGACAATACAGTATGCGGAACCCAGTATCTGACACTCATATTTGGCTCAGGGCTGGTTTGTGAATCACATGTCAGAGCAGAACTTTAAATCTCACGTCCAACACAAAGAGAGATGACGCCAGTGTTTTGAAATGTCTTTTAACACAAAATATGTCAATTCAGTGACCCCCCTCCAACGCTGCCCTTTTCTTTCTTCCTTGCATTCTTTTGAGATGTTTAGAAGCTGTGTCATCTTTGTTTGTGAAATCTGATCTTAGGATAAAAGTATGTCAATATTGTGAAGCTGCCCTAAAAAACACTGCCAGGAACATGAGACCATGATTATACCAGCTTTGATCAGACTGATTCCCCTAATTAAAAATTCCACCAAGAAGAGTGCTGTGGAATCCTGTAAACCCTGTGAATTACCTAATAATGATAGAAATATTCAAAGCATTAATGATCGATGAACAGATGTGAAGAGGCAATGCAAACTTATGGGAAACCATTTCTGATGGTGACGTCAGCAAGGAACAATTTGCAGACATAATTACTAAAAAATTATCAGAGACTTCCTTGTCAAGTATTTTGTATGTTTATAAAGCTGCTGGTGACTCATTTTAGAAGTCTGGGAGACTTATTTGATTTGGAGTCAGGATTTTATTATAGCTTAGCTGTTATGTAATAGTTTACTCAGACTGATGGGGAGATATTCTTCCATGTCAACATAACTTGTGTGTGTGCAGTGAGATTTCCTTGTAGTTATTTCAGTAATTCATATCTGAATGTTTTCCCATATTTTCATGCCTGGAGTATATTCTCCAGTTTACAAAATGGAGCACAAGAGTGGCTGTGAGATGAATTATTCAATAGATTACCACGAACTCTGATAACTCATAAGGACCTACTGCATAGCACAGGGAACTCTACTCAATACTCCGTAATGGCCTATATGGGAAAAGAATCTAAAAAGGAGTGGATATATGTATGTATATATGAAATTAACTCAACACTGTAAATCAACTATACTCCAATAAAAATTTTAAAAAATAAAAAATAAAATAAAAAGATTACCACGAGCTCTGATGGTTTAGGGCATTGGCTCAAAGTTGCTTTAGATCCTGAGTTTGGTAATGTCATGTGGAGTGCTGTCTCTAGCATGCCGTGAACACAATATAGGAATTTTCTGTCATACATATGTAGGGCTACTCAGCACAGTAAGTCCTCTATGGCTATCCTAAGGTCAATACCACACCTAGTCAAGTTTTACCCACAGACCCTCAAATTCTAATGCTTGAGTGCAGTCATCTGGGTACATCCAATTTTGAGGTTGGCTGGCTATTGTTTGATCAACACCTCTCATTGCTAACTGGAAAGAAGCACTTCATTTGGCACCTCCAATACACTAATAGCAACCAGATAGACATTGTGTCTGTCCCTTGGCTCAAATTTTAATGATGTATTGTCTCCAGAACAACTTCAAAAGAAACATAGCCTGAAAAATGTGATGATTTCCAAGAAAGGTTGTGTGTTGTCTTTGCTCTGAAGGGGATAATGTGGAGATGTAATTAAATAGAATAAGCAGAGAGGGCTCCTGTACTCTGTTCTTGGCTCTACAACTGCCTCTCTGCTACTGTACCATTGATACAGTAGCAATAGGTTTTCTGTTTTCTCTACCTATAAGTTTCTTTATCTATTGACTTCGAGAATCAGCATTTAGCCATAAAGGTATATGAAGTCTGAATATTTGCCTACATGGGTTTATATACAAATATGAGACTTTATTTAAACACTTTTCCATGAATTTATGTTCTTATTTGATATCCTATTTGATAGGATATGTGGTATTTCTGTCTCTACAATATATGTTAACGTGGAGGGGAGCAAGGGTGGACAGATAAGATAGTGAAAGGGAAGAATTTGAAACAGCAGATGAAAAGTAGTGGACTTGCCCCTTAGGGAAAATGAAGGTCAGTAATACATTTTGGATGATAGCTGCATAATACTTCAACACTCACCACAGAAATGCCTCTGTTTTGTAGTCATGAGTAATGAGGAATATTTCATGATCCAGAAAAGTCACAGAAAGTCACAGTACAAAGATACTACTTCCTTTTGGCGAGTTTTTAGTTTACAGTAAACGAAGCTGCTATTTCAATTCCTGAAGCACACATTGTCACGCAAGATGGTCCCAAGAGGAAGGCATTGTGCTTCCTTTTGGCATCTTCTGGAAGTTCTCTGAAGCAATGATGCAGCTCTGCCATTTCACGGTAAGCATCACACATGCTAGTAATACCTTGTGGAATTAGGCTGAGTGGTAACAGGGTCCAAGGGTCGCTGGCCAGTACTATGTATATGGACTCCGAAATCACAGTTAGTTTATAATGGAGAAGGATTGTTTGGTGAGGTGGGGAGTGGTACGATCACTGTGTTTCAGGAGGCATGATGGAGTCAAAGTCCAGTCAAGACACCGGCCAAGAAGAGAAGAGGGTAATTGGATCCGTGTTGGGGACAGGCTTCCGTTGTGGGGTGTGCCCATAAATGCAACTCTGCCGGGGAGTGGCTTCTTCTGATTCCATGTGCCTGTTGCTGCCTCCGCATCTCCAAAGACCCAGAGGCCGAGGAAACTCACTTCTTAGCTCCCTTTCCTCTTGATCTTTACTGAGAGGGTGGACAAGACAAACAATAGTCATAAAAATAGTAATTAGCCTCTACTGAGTCCTTGCTATGTGTAAGGCAGTTTACTAAATGGTTAAAGGCATGACCTCATTGAATCCTTTCACCAGTCTTAGGAACTTGGTATTATTAATTCCATTTTAAAGATGGGGAAACTGAGGCTTAGAGAGCGGCTTGCCCAAGATCACCAAGCTAGTCAGTGGCAGAACAGAACTCAAACCCAAGCTCTCTGACCCCAGGGCTGATACTCTTGAACACGACTCTACATAGCTCCTCACATATGGAATTGGAAAGGTTTGGTGTCAGAGGCGATCTATATTATTGGTCAGAATGGAGAAAGAAATTGAAGAGCCTTTGGATTCCAAAGTGCATCTTCCACATAATGTCACCGAGTTCCTGCTTTTTCATTCCCATTGCTGATACTAGAGCACAAGTCACCATCACCTCTTACCTGAACATCTTTGAAAAATATTATCTCTTGCTAATTATAATATGATATACTCATTGTAGAAATTATGGAAAATAAAGAGAACAGCAGAAAAAATATCACCTGTAATGTCCCTAATTAGAGGTAGACGTATGCTTTATTTTAGCTGCTGTTCCATGTGTATTTTAGAGGTATACATATATTCATATCCATCCATACATATATGGGTATATATGTATACTTATATCTGTTTTTACCTTACAACGTTTTTCATTTAACTTAATAAAGTAAGCATTTTCCTGAAGTTATTACAGACTCCTGGCAAATGTATTTTTTAATAGGCTTTATTATTTTTAGAGCAGTTTTAGGTTCATAGCAAAACTGAGCTGAAGGTACAGAGGTTTCCTGTAGATCCCCTGTACCCGCACATGCACGGCCACCCCTATTATCAACATCTCCCGCCAGACTGGTACACTGGGTACATTTGATGCACCTACTTTGACATATTATAATCACACGAAGTCCGTAGTTTATATTGGGGTTCAGTGCTAGCATTGTACGTTCTATGGGTTTGGACAAATTTACAACGATATATATCTACCATTGTAGTGCTAAACATGGTGGTTTCACTGGCAAATGTATCTGAATGATTATGGAATATTCCGACCTACCTCTATGATTAGTCCTTGCAGTGATTTCTTACTTTCTACTTAGTATAAATAATTATGTAATAAACATCTTTATGCCTCAAGGATTCTCTGGCTACAACCTCTTATCTCTGCCTCTTCTCTGTCTTTTCCGACTTACACCATAATGATAGCAGCAGGCAAATAATTTTCCTCAAAGGCATGCCTTGCTCTGATGCATATCCACCACACCGTCTGTCAAAACCAATTTCAGTTTTTTAGCCTGGAACAGAAAGTGTCTGGCACTGTTACTGTTGGGCCCAAAGAATTGTAAAGGCATGAATGAATTGTGTGTATCTTGTATATGCCTCTCATGTTTCCTGAGCACGGAGTCTGTGATATATTTATCTGTGTCCCATATAGTGTCCAGCAAGTTCCACGCATACATAGGTGCTTAATTACCAAATGAATTGCTCTGCACTTCCTTATTTTCCTTGAGTACAGGAAACTATGAGATTGTTGTAACTTAGGCTGAAATTAGAATGACAGTTTTCTGGGTTATTGAGTGTCTAATGTTGCTAAACTGATGTTGTGTAGGACTCCTGAAATATTAGGATATTTTCTGAAGTACATAGACATGTTAATGTGACAGACTTCACAAAACCTTGTTATGATAGAATTGTGTGGGATTTTTGCAGTCACTGGGTTTGACCTTTTAATTTCATGGAGAAGAAAAGAGGGCCAGGGAGGTGCCTGATGTCACCAGCCCTTTCTGTTAGAGCAGGACCAGGAGGGCAAGTTTTTGTGCTCTGAGTCCAGGCCTCATTGGCTGCAACTTTCTGCCTTGACTTTCCCAGAACAGGAAGATCAGATGAAAACAAAAAGTCTCTGACCAGATTTAAGTACTTGTTTGCATCTGGCTTGGGAAACTGGGTGCAAGTTTCCTTTTGATGTAGTTGCTGCTCTTTAAGAGCTCTTAAATTTATGTCATTGTGTTAAAGTGGATATCTGTATCTAAAAGCCTGTCCCTGATTCTTCAGGGTACTTCAGAGGTCAAATTTCACTATTAAACTACACTTCCTTCAGAATATACTTTTAGGTACCAGATCCCTTCCAGCTGAGTAATGAACATTTCTTTAGTATTAAATAATCAGAGTCATTGGATCTTAGAAAAGCTCTTAAGACGATTAGCTCCAATGACCTTATTTTATATTCAAGGAAATTGAAATTTTGAGACGTCCTGACTTTATGAGCAACCAGGACCAGAAATCTTTCCAAGACAGCATGCATTTATCATCTTAGTGTAAAGCCTGGAGAAAATGAAGGAGCCTTGGGTCTTGCCCTCATGAGAGTTGGATAATGATGCTACAGCTACTGGTCAGTTATTTTGCTGATGAGCACAGAGGAGATATTTCCAAAGTTGAACAAGTAAGATTCAGGATTCAGACAATGACTTGACCTGGATGATTCAAAGACGAATGTTAGCGACATCAAAGAGGGTGGTGATGAAGAAGTGAGCTGTTACTAAAATGACCCTATGCTTTGTCAGGGCCTCATTCTCCAGCCAATGCGTTCAGAAATGACTGGCACTTTCCTTCACTTGGTATCGCCTGCATTTAGGACACTGATCTAGATCACAGTAGTGGGTTGAATGAATGAATGGCCTGATGGCTAAGCCAGTATAGATCTGTTATTTTAAAAAAGAAGGAAAAGAAACAAAACAAAAGATCAGCAGCACAATAAGAATACCCCAAATACATCTCTGGTAGTAGGTTATAAACATTTCAGATATAATTATAGGCTCTGTTCACTAAATCTGGCCTGAGAAATTGGACTTCAATTACATAGGTCTGAGAAACAAGGGAAAGATGAATAAATCGTGGGGTGGAAACCGCAGAATCAGTGTGTGAGAGATCACATATGATTCCTCAGGTATGTTTTCTCATCCATCCATTCATTCATTGATTCATCCATCCATCCATTCATCAAACACCTGCCTAGTGCCATCTGGTGGGATACACAAATGTCAAGGTGACTGCCTTTAAAGAGCTCAGGAATCTACTCCAATGTCCCCACTTCTTACACTAAATCTGTATGTTCTGTTGCATAAAATGAAATGAGAAAATGCTGAGTGGAAAACATCTTAAAGGAAGTTTGGCATTATTCCTTATGTGCTCTTCACAGGATTATGAGGATGCTGTCTAATTAATTTTTGATTTTGTCTCTAGATCTGGGGATTTGAAAATGATTCTGGAATTTCCTTTAAACAAGTTACCTTTCCTCCAAAGGCATTTGTGCATCTCAGGAATGCAGCGAGTGATGGATGCTCTTCCAGCAGGTCCAATATCATGAACTCTGCAGAAACCCTCACTCTGGCTAGGCACGGTCAGGCTCTCAGTCAGTCCTTTCATGGGCAAAATCTTATTTGCTCTGCGCCTACGTCACCCAGAGATTAGTTAAGCAAACCCACAAACACAACAGTTTGCATATGAGATATCATCCTACTTGGAGTGACCTAAGATTTCTGAAAATGCTCACACCCAGCCACTCTGAATGACTGCCCAAAATGTAGTAGAGTGAGAGAGGGATGTGTTTGAGCTAAAAGCAGCCAATAATCAGAACATCACTAAGCTATGCCTAGTGTTCTAAATCTAATGCGTTTTTTATGGTTTTGCTGTTGATGTCTATAGACAAAGAGTCTATAGCAAAGAGTCTTAGGAAATTTTGATTATGTATACAATGATTATGTGTAAAAGTTATGACTCTCCTGAAGAATTCTGAGTAAGGATGATCATCAAAATATTTAACAACTGGAATTGCATCTAACAATCAGAAGAGATAGTGACCACAGACAACTTCCTTGTTTGTACTGGGAGGTATTGGTTGGATATCAATCCTGCTTCTATGTTTCATCCACTGAGCTGTTACATGGGAATGATACCTAAATTGTACCTAATGAACCTTGTCCAGGTGGAGATCAACGTTATAAATAACACCTAAAGTGTACTAATGCCCCTTCTACAGATGGATGTCAATTTCAAACATGGTATATTTATTCTTTGTCTCACTTCATCAATTTTTCCTTCTCTACTCTATTATTTCTATTAATATGAAATCATATTGTGTTATGTCTTCTTACTTAAGAAATAAACATCATTCCTCTATGCCACACTATCTGTTATCCACCCTGTTCTAGTTCTTTTCCTTAGAGCAAAATTCCCAGCAGGAATTTTTCCACTCACAATCTTCCTTTCCTTCCTTCATTAGCTCTTGAAGTTTCACCAGTCAGGTTTTCTTCCCTCTTCTGAAAATGCTCTTGTCAATCACGAAGGACATGCTCACCCCCAAACTGATGGGCACCTCTTAGACCTCTTCCATGTAAGTGTTAGCAGCATTTGTCACAGCTGGTTTCACTCTCTTTCTCGAAACGCTCCCTAACTTGGCTTCCTGACATCACTGTCTCATGCTCTCCCGACCCTACTGGCCGCTCCTTCTCAGTATTTGCTGGAAACTTCACCTGTTAGCTTCAAAATGTTGGAATACTGCAGGGCTCAGTCCTTGGACCTCTTATCTTCTCAAACTGTACATACTTTCTGGGTGATCTCCCCCAGCCCCTAGATTTCAAGTACCACTTCTACACGCATCTCCCCATCAGGGAGACTTTCTCTGACCATGCTTTCTGCAGTACCAGCCACTGTCTGTCTTTATCCCCATGTCCTGCTTTGTTTTTCTGATATTCCATTAGACATCTAGCATATCTCTATTGTTTATTGTCTTGTGTCTCTTCCACCAGAATGTAGCTCCAGGAGAACAGAAGCTATCTGGCTCACTCATGTCTCTTTAGTATCTAAAAAAGTGCCTAGCACAGAGTATGGCCTCAGATTTGTTGAATAAATAAATGAATAAGTACAAATGAGGCCTAATAACACCAATAAGCAAAATCCCTTTCATACTATGTACATATATGAAAAACAATTCTCTTTTTATTTGAGATGACGGCTTATGTCAGGGGCGGGTCTAACCTTCCATGAGCCCTCTCCAGCCGTGCTCACTTGTTTACCTATTATCTGTGGCTGGTTTCACATTTCAACAGTGGAAAAATAGAGACAGGGGTGGTCTATGGCCTGCAAAGCTGAAAATGTTTCTTGCCTTTCTAGAAAAATGTTGCCTACCCCAGCTTACGTACATTAGGGAGGCAGTATAATGTAAAGGTAAGAGTGTAGTTCTAGAGTCAGATGTCCTGGGTTCAAATCCCAATTCCTGCCCTGATCAGCTGTGGCCTGGGTAAAGTTTCTGTGCTGTGGTTTTCTCAACTGTGAAATGAAGAAAACACCAGAACTAACCACACAGTGTAGGTGTGAAGATAAAATAAGTTAATGTGTGTGAAGTACTTAAAATCTTCTAGAAACACACTCATTAACATGGTATTGTGGTGAGAAAGTTACCAAAGCTGGTTTCAAAGACAAACAACATATGTTAAGTGTAGGGATGTGCGTTGATTTTATCCCAAGGGATATGATACAAGTGACTAAGTACACTTCCTTCCTTCACTGGTTCATTCTCTTGAATCTTGGGTAAGTTGCTATGAGCAGACGTATTTTCCTTCTGTTGCAGATGGAAAAATTTACATGTAGGCTGTGTCGTTGCTAAATTAATCTTTGTGGGATACGTACTCAAAACAAATATATTGGTGTGTGTCATCTACTCTCTGTTTTGACGGAATTCAGGAAAAGAGTCGGTTGAAATCAGTCACACAGACACTTTTTGTAGGTGTTTATATGATGATTTGTCTGATGCTCCTCTTCATTTGACTTTACACCATCAGGTGGATCCTGTCAGAAGCATCTTCAGACGACTCCCCAAGCATCTTTGCACATTTCTCCCCTGGTCTTCTTTCTTGGAACCTCTGTGGAATTGGTCTCACTTTTCACTGGCCAGGTCAAGGTCTTCCTCTTCTGGGATGGCTTCCCAGCTCTCCCAACTTCCCAAGTCGAGTGAACGCTCCATTCTTTGAATGTCTGGTCCCTAGCAGAAAATACTTGTTACCTTCTGTTTAAAAAAAATCATGTAAAACAAATCCTATTTTCATGAACTAGAGTTCTATTTGTTTGAGGAGAAGGATTGAGCCTTACCTCCTTGGTATGCTCAGCTCATAGAAGAGTGCCCTACACCAAGTATCTGCTCAGTAATGGGTTCTTCCAGATGGTAATTCTTTTTTTTTTTTTTCTATAAATTTATTGTATTTATTTATTTTTGGCTGCATTGGGTCTTCATTGCTGCGAAGCTTTCTCTAGTTGTGGTGAGTGGGGGCTACTCTTCGTTTCTGTGCGTGGGCTTCTCATTGCGGTGATTTCTCTTGTTGTGGGGGTGCAGGCTCTAGGCACGTGGGCTTCAGTAGTTGTGGAGCACGGGCTCAGTTGCTCTGTGGCATGTGGGATCTTCCCAGACCAGAGCTCGAACCTGTGTCCCCTGCATTGGCAGGCGGATTCTTAACCGCTGCACCACCAGGGAAGTCCCCTCAGATGGTAATTCTTAATATGGCTAAGGTCTAAGGACCTGTGGGGTGCAGCCTCTGCCAACATCTCCAGTTCCTCTTGCTTCTCCTCACTTTCTGTGCTCTGGCTACCATGATTTTCTTTCAAAATTTCTTCTAAAAGAAATTTTGTTCTACCTCATGCTATTCCCTGTGTCTAAATTGCTCTTTCTCCATCTTTGCCTGATTGACTGCTACTCCTCTTTCAGATATTAGTCCAAAGTCATTGACCTAGGAAGCTTCTGGAACAGGCCTTCTCACCCTTGAACAGGACCAAGTTGGGGCCTCTCTTCTCATTGCTCTACCTTTTCCTTTATGGTATATATTGTCATTTATAACCACATGTTACATTTTTAGGTGGTTATCTGGTTAATGTCTATCTCCCTTGCTAGAGTGAGCTCTCTCTAAAGAGGAAACACTTCTGCTCAGAATACATTTGATGGCCAGCAACTAGTGGAGTGATTGATTCATAGTGTTTGAATAACTGATAAAGATGAAAAAAATAAAGGGGTGATTGCACTCTTATTTAGTGTGCAAATGTAGTCAATAATTTTTGCTGAGTCTGCTCCATGTGCCAGCATTGTGATAGGCTCTGGGGTTGCAGCAGAGAACAAGGCAGGTGTTGGAAGAGGTGAGCTTCGAATGGGCAACTTTCCACCCTATATTTTTGTGCAGTCCAATAGACCACTACGGTTTCTCTCTCAATGAGTTTGGCCTGGCTTCCCAGATGGAAGGAAAGTGACTATTTTTTTTTCTAATTCTCTATCATAGTATAACCGTGATATGGCTATCAATAAGAAGGTATTAAGTCCACAAAACTGAGTTTTATACCAGCTACCCCTCATAGTTACTACAGCTAATTAATAGCCTCTTTGTACGTAAGATTTTCTAGATGTTTTCTAATTCATTTATATCTTTCTTCTCTCCACTTTGCCCATAAGTCTAATGTCAAATGCTAGCAATCTTGCCACTCATTTTACTAATTCTTTGCTTCTGTATGCTATTAATTATGAGATTTATTTGTTTAATGCATTCTGTTCAATTTTATGTGTATGGTATTCTTAATTTTTTTCCTTTCAGACTATCATTTTGTTAAACCATGAACAGTTCAGTCAGACTAACAGCTATTAACTAATGGCAGTTAATTAAATTTTCTTTTCCATTTGTTAGTTTGTTTTATCGCATTAACTGTTGCTACAGATGAAGGAGAGAAACTTCATAGAATTTGGACGCACATCTGTTCGTACAAGTGTGAAGTCCAGCACAGCCCCATTGCAGGAAGGGACCAATATCTGATAAAATCTCATAAGTCACAGACTTTCACAATGGCAGGAGACTTGGGGATAATTTAGTATAATCCTCATATTTTGTTGATGAGAAAACTGAGACCTGTTGAGGTTGTCTTAGGGAACCGTTGACCAAAACGGCCTGCCTTTGCCAGGCACGATGATAACCGCTCGTGTGAGCTCTCTCGCAGCAGGAGGTCCCGATAAGGAACACGGTGCTACGGCCCGAAAACTAACCCAGAGAATTTGGGAGGAATCAAAAAGAAGGAGGAGGGACTTCCCTGGTGGCGCAGTGGTTAAGACTCTGCGCTCCCATTGCAGGGGACCCAGGTTCGATCCCTGGCCATGGAACTAGATCCCGCATGCATGTCTCAACTGAGAGTTTGCATGCCACAACTACGGAACTCTCAAGCCACAACTAAAGGTACCTGCTGCTGCAACTAAGACCCAGTGCGACCAAATAAATAAATAAATAAATTAAAAAAAAAAAAAAGAGAGGTAGGAGATGCCAGCCCAAAATATGTCTTGTAAAACTAACTGGAAGAATTTGGGAGAGGCCAAAAGGAAGGAGGAGACGTCAGCCCATAATATGTCCTACCAACATCCCAGAATCCTTCACGCTGGAATCCATCTTGGCTGAGAGAAGCACACACCACCAGGAAGGACCCCAAGTCAGACAGAATATGGGCCAAGCAAGATGATTAGCCAGAGGCAACCCGGAAACTAATCCCATCACCATAAAACCTGAGACTGTGAGCCACATGGCAGAGCAGTCCTCCTGGGTTCCCTTACTCTGCTGCTCTCCACCCGGGGAATAAAGTCTTTTGCTTTGTCAGCACATGCGTCTCCTCATGCAATTCATTTCCGAGTGTTAGACAAGAGCCCACTCTCGGATCCTGGAAGGGGTTCCCCTTCCTGCCACAGTTGGATCATGTGTCTTCTGAGGTGAGGACAAGGCTCCAGGTCTCCTGATTCCCATTCCATGTGCTCTTTCCACATTATTCCACACCATCATACTACTTTTTCATGCAATGAGGCTCTTTTCCCATCTTAGAGAAAGACCTCACCGCAGGTTGCTCCTTTGTGGCACGGAGGAGAACCAGGCCCTCTGTGGAGCCATTAATTGCCTGCTATATTGTGATTGATGGACATCAATTTCCGTGTCCATATCTATGCTCTTTGATGTCATCCATTTGTAGACATGCCTCCAAACGTATAGGTTGGCTGAGGGAGGGAAAGACATTTCTCTGGCCAGCCCACTGACTAAACAGCCATTATAGTCTCTAGACCAAGATGATTCTGTTTTTCAGAGCTTTTTCTCAGGTTGCTACCCTCAGCCTGGTTTGGAGGTACTGCGGGCTCATTGACTTTCCTCCCCAAAGTAAATGAAAGCCCTCCTGCATGGTGAGCTGGGAAAGGCCGGCACCTGCTCTGCCTTGCTAGTCTTCTCTCTGGCACCCTGGGGAGAACTGCTCTTCAAAACAGGAGCTGGTCTGTGCCTGCTGCCAAGCAGAGAACCCTGATTAGAATAACGCCCAGCAGGTTTCTGCTTTCTCTTCTTCTTTCCCAAGCCTTTCCCACCCTTAAACAAACTAGGGGATTGCTGTTGCTATGGGCCGAAATAACAAGACCTGAGGGCTTTTAATTGTTATTTCAAAGACCCCCGCCATCATCCATGGAAAGGAAAGCTAAAGAGACCGTGAAGGCGATTGTAACCTACTGAACTTAATGAATGAGAAGGATTTTGTTCAAAGGATGAACAAATTTACGTTTGGAATGAAACATTCTTTGTTTTAGCCAATGTCGGCCAGATCAGGCAATGGGTGAGTGTGCTCAGTAACGCAGTCCAAGTGGATGATCTTGGGTGCAGGTGGGAACTGCTTTGGATAGGATTTGAAGTTGGAGGTAGGCAGGGCTTCAGTTCTTTCAGGATCTTTCATTTTGTTTGTTAGTACAGATGAGAGAGCTACTTCTCCTCCCATCGTCCTCTCCCTTCTCTTTCCTTTCCATTCCTCTTGCATCCTCTCCTCTTTCTCCTGAAGCTGAAGTGGATCCTGAATTGGAGGGTGGAGGACAACTACTACAGTGCTCATCATCCTCCCATCAAGTCCTGCCTAAAGGCAGCTTGGGTCATTCCTGGACAAAATACTCACTCACAGATGAGACGGGATCTACACAAGTTTGAATGTATAATGTATGTCAACTGAAACTGATTTTCACCCCTAAATCCCAATGACAGGTCCTTTATGAATACTTTAAAAATTATTATCCATCCCATCTTGGGCAATTTTTCTTGGGGAGATGTTTTGATGAGAAAATGTGAACTGAGTGGTCAAAGTTAGACCCAGGTAAGTTAGGAGAATTACTAGGAGTGGGAGGAAGTCACAGGAGAAGCAACATGGTGGCTGTAGTTTTGTAGGTTTAAACAAACAAACAAAAAGCTAAAAGTATGACAAAATAAAAGCAAGACCCATTCCTTAAAAAATTAAAAATAGAACTACCATATAACCTAGCAATTCCACTCCTGGGCATATATCCAGAGAAAACACTAATTCAAAAATATACATGCACCCCTATGTTCATAGCAGCACTATTTACAATAGCCAGGACATGGAAGCAACCTAAATATACATTGACAGATGAATGGATAAAGAAGATGTGATGCATCTATTCAGTGGAATACTACTCAGCCATATAAAAGTATGAAATAACGCTATTTGTGGCAACATGGATGAACCTAGAGATTATCATACTAAATGAATTAAGTCAGACAGAGAAAGACAAATACCATATGATATCACTTCCACGCGGAATCTACAAACTGATACAAATGAACTTATTTACAAAACAGAAACAGACTCACAGACTTCAAAAACACACTTATGGTTACTAAAGGGGAAAGGTGGGGAGAGCGATAAATTAGGAGTTTGGGACTGACATATACACATTAATATATTTCAAATTGATAACCAACAAGGACTTACTACATAGCACCGGGAACTCTGCTCAGTATTCTGTGATAACCTAAATGGGAAAAGAATTTGAAAAAGAATAGATACATGTATATGTAAATCCGAATCACTTTGCTGTACACCTGAAACTAACACAACATTGTTAATCAACTATACTCCAATATAAGACAAAACTTTTAAAATATTAAAAGCAAGACCCAAACAGGATAGCAACTTTATCATCCAGAATGGCTGAGCCGTAATCGTGCCAAAGAGGTAACGGTATATTAGGTGAAATATTATGTTGTTCTTTCTATGGTTTTGGATTCTCCGTTTTTTTTCTTTTTTGAAAAGAGAAAATCTCCCACCTAGAACACAGTTTGATAGGAGTTAATTAGAATAGAGTGGAATTGAGAAATGGAGGGTGTTAAGATGTTTGTGGAGACATTGCATGACCCAGGAGCTTAAAAGTGCTTAAAAGCCCTTGGTTTTTCCTGCCTCTATGAGAGAGAGAGCCTCTCATTCAATCCTTTGAAGGTCTGCTACTCAAAAGGATTGAATAAGGAAGTAAGGAAGTAAGTCCCGGTCTATGTGAATCAGTTCAAGTCAACACAAGTGACCACTTATGTTCTGAGCATTCAGGGGAGGCCGGAACTCTGCACAGTCCTGCTGGTAACCTTAGGAGGCTTGTGCTCGCGATGACCAGATCTGCTGAGGCAGTTACAGACTGAGATTGTAGATGGAGTACGTTGATGACACATATAAGTCACTAAACCTTGTTCTCTGAAAGGAGCCTGGGGTGCTGCAGTACAGGAAACTGTTGGTTATTACGTGATTTTTTTTTCCTCTTGGGATGCTTAGAGAAGAAGAAAACCTTGGTGTGTGTCTTCAATAGTTCCTCCAATTCGTGGAGCGCTGACATTTAATTCAGAGAAAGGAAAAGAAATATATATATATACACACACACACATGCACATCATACTTATGTATGTATGTAATATAGGCATGGATATGTTTCTGTGTGTAAATATCTTTGTATGTAAAAAAAAACTTGTTAATGAAATTGATGTAAGTATCTTTTACCCCCGACCCCATCTATATGTATGCCGCAATTAATTAGGGCATAATTTTTCACGTTGCAAAACAGTTTTTCCTTCACAAAGTGATTCCTTAGAAGGTTATAAATGAATGAACTAGGAAGCTGCCATTGGTTTCTTAAAATAGGATTTGCTAGAGTACCATTCATAGTAATTAGCATCTATAAATCTTTTCTCTTGTGCCAGGTACCAAGCTAAGAGCTTTATATGAAATATCTCATTGAAATCTTTCAGTCACCCTAGGAGGTAAGGTACTATCATTATCCCCTGCTTTTCAGAAATTGAGGTTCAGAAAGTTCAATAACTTCCCCCAAAGTCACACTATTATTAAGAGGTGTAGCTGGGATTTGATCCTAGACAGTTGAATCCTAGGCCCTCTACCTACCTGTTTTCAGGGCATTTCTACATTTGGGTATCATGGCTCTTATATAAAGTGACACATCTGCACAAATAGTTTGAGCAAAGCAATGCACACAACTAAGATGTGAAGGCAAATAAAAATATTAACCCTTGCTTTGGATCCAAATGCTTGGCCAATGTTTTCCTTTCCGTCATTAAGGGTTTTGCCCGCTGGTTTTTTTTTTTTTAAGTTTGGAAAAATCTTATATCAAATAAATTCACTGAATTCTGTATCACCATGTGGCAAATTCTAGTACTGGGTATGGAAAGACAGACACAGTATTAAAAGAATGTGGAGAAACTGCCAATCTAGATTTTTCTCTTTATAAGAAAGTACACGCCCCTTGATACAGAATGGACTCTGCAGGGACCAAAGCGTTTGACTATTGAACCAGAAACTGTTAATTTTGATGTGATGAATCACCCTGCCTGCTCAGATCTTATGGAAGTGAGGCCAACTCCAGCATTTTGTAATACTGCCCAAGGACAATCCGGTCCAGCACCTGCAGGCTTGGAAAATCCACTGGATCCCTCTTTACTCCCACATATACTCCCAATAGACACACACCACATATAGAAAGAGCTATGCATGAGTGGTAGACTTGGAGAAATGACCACACTTTATTCAGTTAATGAAAGACAGAATCGTTTTCCTAGAAACACCAGCAAGACAAAGGAAACCAGCAAGAGGCATCCTGATTCTAGCCGGGGGATGAATGGGTGTGAGAAAATGCGAGGGAGACTTCTTGGATAAACATAACTCAGGTTAAAGGTCATGGAAGCCCCAGCCAGGCGAAAATATGGAGGAGACGGATGTGCCAGGCTGGGCAAGCTGGGTGCGATCCGTCAGGGGAAGCGAGGGGTGGGGAGCGGAAGGGGTCCATGACCTATGCTTATCTTTTAGCTGAAGTTTTGATCTCAAGGCTGGGAAAGACGAGGCCAGAAATAAATGTTTAGGGCATGACATTCTTTCCATGTTAGGACACCACATTCTTGCTATTTGGTGACAAATGACTGAACAGCAAACTGGGTCCCATTTATGATCTAATTCAGTAAAAATGAAACTCTGGGCAGCTGCTGCAGAGCATTCCAGGAAAGAGTTAAAGCTGAATCTTGCTGCCTCACTCTTCTCTTCCTTTTTGGTGAATGATGGCCTGGGATGCTGAACTGGCGGTCTTCCAGGGGTGCTTTTTCTCTCTTTCTCTGGATTCTGTTTTCTGCCTTCGTGGAAGAGATCAGCTCTCTGGCCTTACCTCTTCCCCTCGGCTTGAGATTATTCGTGATGAACATATACCTTCTATCTGAAGGCTGCAGATAGAAAGGAAAAGAAGTGAAAATAATTACTTTAGAAAAACCGAAGAGAGATGGACTGAGCTAGTGGGTGTGTCTGGGTGTGCGTGTTCCGTGTAGGAAGTGTTTGAGAGGAGTCCAGTTAGGGGAACTTGTTGCAATAATTCTCCAACTGCCTGAACAAAGCTTCCAATAATACATGGTGACATTTACACAAATATTTGTGGTTGTGCTTTCCATTTCTTCTTATAGGAAACAAGTGAGATTTTGAAATGCTTGAGCGGTGTGATCAGTAGACAGTAGTGGGAAAGAATTTCCCTGAAACTCGACTTGCAATCAAAATAAGGAAGGAAGATCTGAAAGAACTGAGAGTATTTCAGCTAATCAGGATATGGCACTTTCCGACATCTGGATGTCCAAACAAGTGTTTTGAATTCAATACTATTAACATGTGTCACTTTAATGAATATTTTCCCTTGGAGCCAATGGGGTAGTTACATTTTTGGCAGTCACCTCGTGGTCTGTTGCTTACATTACCTGACCCACAGGCCATTTTCCTTGGGTTGGCTGTGGGAAAGAAAACAAAGTGGAAAATATCTCAGAACCTGGAAAACTGTATTGAGACTGCAACTCATCTTTTAATTGAACCCCTTCAAATAGAAGCTCTCGAAGGATGATCTTCTCACCGTTCTTGGGACATCATATGCAACAAAAAGAGTCAGTTCTCTTTGTATCAAAAAGATGGGGGAAAAAAATCCCACAAGATGAGATGGGGTTTTTTTCTTTAAAGCCTGAAATAGAAGATCAGTTCTCTGCATTCATTCTTTTGACTTTTAACAAAACCAACCAAAGACAAGTAACTTCCTTGGAGCAAAAAGTGTTTTCAAGAGGTCGAGAATAAGATATCCTAACTGATCACTTCAAAAGGCCCACATAGGAGCATGACCCCCTGTTCTGAAACGTGGTTTTAGGCCTCTGCTCTTTGCAGAAACTTTAAACAGATTGTATTTCCTGTAAGGAAGAGTCCATGACTAATTCCAAGGGCCTTTATGTGGAGCAAGGAGGAAGGTGAAGGGCAGCCCTAGGCTGACTGCTCTGTGTGTGTGTGTGTGTGTGTGTGTGTATGTGTGTGTGAGTATGTCCATGTGTATGAACATGGGTACGTGAATATGTGAGTGTATGTGAGTACCTGTGTATATATGAGCGGATATGCATATGTGTATGCATATAGGAGAGTATGTTTCCCATTAGACATTAGCTCACTGAGGTAGTTTATCAGAATGCTTTTAAAGGCAAGGACTTCGGAATCACAGGCCAAAGGTTACATCATTCTCTAGCTGAACAATCTCCGACAGATTGCTTCGTCTTCCTCGGCCTCCGTTTCCTCATCTGTGAATGGAGATACGAGCAGCACCCATCTCCTAAGGGTGCCATGAAATAGGACCTGGGACGTGATTTGCACAGTGCCTGATATAAAAAGCTCTCAATCACAACCTTGGGTATCACTGATTGGAGAGCTCTCCCCTGCACAGTTCCTGGAGGAGTTTGGGGTTTTGTTCTTTTGTTTTTAAATAGAGTGGGTGTTCCATCTGTGTCGTGGATTCTCTGACCCATGGCGGCACGTGGATTCTTGTTTCAGAGAAGCCATCTGCTTCCTTGGCCAGGACGCCTGCACCACTTCCCATCGGAAGGCCCAGGGGCACACAGAGCACAGATCCACTATGCTTTCAGTGCAGTTACATGTGTGCAGAAGGGGCTTCTACCCTCCTACACACCGTCCAGTCCAGGGTACAGAGAGTCCTCCACAGATGGGAAGGAAGGGAGCCAAGTCTAAGGAATGTGATGGACTCTAGGTCCAGGGGATAATTTTGTTTCAAACCGACTTTGAATTCCATTGAGTAGCTGCTGAAATTCCCACGTGTTGCACTAAGAAGCAGTAAAAGACAGACTGAGAAGGCACACTGCCTTTGCATTCGAGATGCCATTACCACACCGGGTTGGTGTAATACTTTCTGGTGGGATATTCCTTCTGACTGCTCATGAGAGCCACTTTCCAGCTACCCCTCCTGTCTTCAAACTCTACGTTTTCTATACTCCCTTTGTAGGGAAATATATTTGGAAAGCTGGGTCAGTTATGGTTTCAGAGTAGTTTACTTATGCATTCACCAAATCCTCATTGAATATCCTTCTAGGTGGCAGGGACAATGCTAGATACTGGGAGAAGAGAGTCATTTAAGACACTGTCCCTAATTTCAAAACGTTCCCAGTACAGTTAAGGAGAAAGGCAAGTAAATTAGTGATTTCAGCATGGTGTGGCAGAGCCTGGGATGAATGTAGTAGCACAGGATTATGGGATGGCAGACAGAAAGAAGAGAGGTTAAGTAATGTGGCGAGGGTCATAAAGCTTGTAGGGGGTGGAGGCAGGGTTCAAGCCTGGTTTCTCTGACTATGAAATCGTACGCACTAAGATATATGCCTCTTTCTTCGGTTGCCTGCATCAAAGATTTTAACAGATAACTAAAAAAGGATCCTTCAATTCCGAGATGAAAGTTCTACAATCATACTAATGTGGGCTTTGTCAGTGAAACATTTTAAAATTATACATTATTTTTAAGACACAAAATTGAACAGTGCGTTGTAGTGATAGGAACCAGGCTAATAGAGTGGCAAAGGCTAAAACATACAACCAGATAAAAACTAAAAACCATTGATGGTGCACCTGTCATATCTGTATCACATTGCACGTTCATGGGGCCTTCAGAAGTTTTTTTTGGTCAGTTAGGTTTGCGTTAGGCTGCATGTAACAGAAACCAGGTATGGTGGCTTCAGTTAGGGCTAAAGTGGTAGTTCAGGGCTGGTGTAACCACTCAAATAAGCCACCGAGGGCACAGGCTTTTTCTAGCTCCCTATCCCACGATTCTGAGCATGTGGTTTTCAACCTCATGGTTGCAAGGTGACTCCTTTGACCTCCAGGGAGTGCATTTCCCTTCGAGACTGAGAAAAAGGGAGAAGAGGTGAGGGCAAAAGATACCAAGACACCTGCCAGCTGACTCTGGCAGGAAAACCACCTTAACCCCTTCCACTTTATTTTGTTGTCCCATGCTGGGTAATACCACCACATGGAGCTGCAAAGATTCTGGGAAAGTGAATGCTTTTCCTGGGCTGAACTGCTGCCCTAAACAGAATCTGGGCTCTGTTAGTAACGAGGAATAAAAGAATGCACGTTGGGTAGGCAGCCAGCACCGTCTGCCACGTTCCCTTAAGTAGGTTAACTATTCGCTTCAACTCTTGTTTAAACCATTTGTCTCCTCACAAAACTCATTAAAATATATGTCAGGCAAGAATTCAATTCAACTCAGGCTTGTTTGAATTATCACATGGTCTAAAGAAGTTGAGTCTGAATTACAGAATTTGACGGAACAAGGGGAGCAGATAACTTTTTACCGCTCTTGGGTGGCTGCCACCCCAAAAGGTTCTTTCTGGTGAGAGTGAACCAGTTTCCCAGTTATTTTATGCTTTCAAATGAAATATTACTACACTTCTTATATTATCTGGGTTGTCTTTCATTCCTAATTTGTGCCAATAGTTATGTTCATTGGTTTGTAATAAAAGTTGCTATAAAATATGCCTTGGATTTAGCCTAAAAATTAACAGAAGAAGAACTGAACAGAGTGTGAATACAGAAACCAAAGAGCTCAATAATGAATCACTCAACACATATTTATTGAGTGTTTGCCACAGCCAGGGTAATGACTTTATAACACAGACCTTTATTATTTCCCTTAGCACCTGGCGTACTGTGCTGTAAGAGATGCTCCGCAGGGCTGCTGCCGGAAAAAGCTGCATCCATCAGGGGATTTAAATGGTCAGATAAATAGTGTAATTGCATCTTTCATCATCACCAACATCATCATCGTTATAGTTTTTATTAGTGGGGAATATTCGCTTTAAATATTAGTTTTTAAATGAAGTGGCTATGAGCTGGGGTTGCGCACGAGGACGAATGAAAGCTCTGGGCCGCTCCGGAGTTCTGGAAAAGAAATGAAAAGAGTAGAAAAGAAACTATCACCCTTGATGGCCCAGAGGCAAATCTTCCATACTTTGGGTACTGCCAGTTTGATTGCTGATTACTTTGATTCCTTCTGTTGTTAAGCTACTGAGCCTTGCTTCTGACAGTGAGATGCATAGAACAATGAATGTTTTGCATGAAGACATGTACAAAAGGTCAACTCTATTTGTAATAGTCCGTGTGGAAATGGGCCCATTTGCAGATTGGAGCACCTCAATCTGAAGGCTGAGCAAATCAAGCCCCAGTTTCAAGGTGTGCTTGAAACCAGTCAAGGAGAACTGAAATATCAACACGTTTTGAAAGAAGTCCTTGTGATACAAATGTCAACAGATCTATTCATTCCCTTATTTATTTGACAAATATTTATGGAGACCCGGCCACTTGCCTGGTACTATGTTCTATTCTATGAAAATGGCGGTAGACAAAAACCAAGTTCCTGCTCGCATAGAGCGTCCACTCTCTGGAGAAGCCAGACCATTAACTAATAAATAAACACACACACGTCAGAGAGTACCAAGTCCTCAGAAGTCAAATAAAGCAGGAGAGAGGACAGAGAGTGCTGAGTAGTGGTGACAGTGGGGTGCTGTTTTAAGATGGGATAGTTAGGGATGGTCTCTCTGATAAGGGGGTATTTAAACAGATACCTGAAGGAACTTAGGGAGGGACACATATGTCTCTCTGGGAAAAGACATTTCTATAAAGGAAGGCAAAAGAGACAGGAGCTGCTTGGTTTGTTTGAAGAAGATCTGACAGGAAGACAAGGTGAAACAGGGTGGCCCAGATGTCAGGGTGATACCAGTGATTATCTCTGAGTGTTAAGATTCTGGGCTGTTTTTCTGTTTTTTGTTTTTAAAAATACATTTCCAGGCTTTGCCCATTTTCTATAAAGAATACATTACTCGTGTAATTAGAGGAAACAAATATTGCCCCCTCTCGCAATCTGGCATAATTGAAAAAAAATGGCTTAGAGTAAAGAGGTCACCCAGGATCAGACTTTAGAATTCAAATTTAACAATATCTATTTGTGATTCCTAGTAGATTTGGTCAAGCACTTATACAAAATTTTAAGAACATGTTTCAGTAATGCAGGGGATAATGAAAAGTGGAAAAATGGCAAGGAAGGGAGAATAACAGGTTAAACGAGGTGAGGCATTAAAAAATATTTGGCAAAGGAAAATGTGACATTTTCAATAGCAATACTTATAGGCTGCCCAAGAACTAGTGTACTGTTTGAGAGGATGCTTTTTTAATGTAAAATTTCTTTTTGAGAAACTTTTCTTAAAATTTTATTTAAAAATATGGAAAAATATAAGAATTGAACTAATTCCTTTCCTTTAGGGTGCTTTATTACTCTATAAGGAAACTTCCATTTGAAAATGTGGGAGAACAAAAGAAAACATCATACAATAAGGTGAACAAGCTTGTTACTGGACCATTTAAAAAATTCTGGAATATAAAGAACCAGGTAGCACATGTAACAAGGCAGACGGTGGTCCACTCTGCAAGGTTTTACAGACCCCATTAGGGATTCCCCCCCCAGTTTTATTGAGATAGAATTGACATATATCACTGTATAAGTTTAAGGTGTACAACATAATGGCTTGACTTACATATATTTTTAAGTGATTACCACAGTTAGTTTAGTTAGAATTCATCCTATCATATAGATTCACTAAAAAGAATTTTCTTTTTTTGTGATAAATCTTAGAATTTACTCTCTTAACATCTTTTATATATATATATATATATATATATATATACGTATATATATATCATACAGCAGTGTTAACTATAGTTATCATGCTGTAAATTACCTCCCTAGTACTTATTTATCTTACAGCTGGAAGTTTGTACCTTTTGACCATTTTCCTCTAATTCCCCCCACTGCCCACATCTTGTAACCACAAATCTGATCTCTTTTTCTATGAGGTCTTATTTTGTGTTTAGACTCCACATATAAGTGAAATCATACAGTATCCATCTTTCTCTGTCTGACTTATTCATTTAGCATAACTCCCTCAAGGTCCATCCACCTTGTTGCAAATGCCAGGATTTCCTCCTTTCAATGGCTGAATAATATTCCATTGTATATGTAGTCGGCTCTCTGTATCTGTGGATTTCTCATCTGTATGTTCGGAGGGCCAACTGTGGCACGCCATTTTATATGAGAGATATGAACAACCATGGATTTGGTATCCCCAGGAGTCCTGGAACCAGTCACCAGGGAAACCAAAGGACAACTGTATGTACCATGATTTCTTTATCCATTCATCTGTTGACACTTAAGCTGTCTCCATAAGACCTTATTAGGGATTTTGGTCTTTATCCTAAAAGTAGTGGGAAACCTTTAATTTTTTAATTAATTAATTAATTAATTAATTTTTGGCTGCATTGGTTCTTCGTTGTTGCACACGGGCTTTTCTCTCTAGTTGCGGTGAGCGGGGGCTACTCTTTGTTGCGGTGTGTGGGCTTCTCGCTGTGGTGGCTTCTCTTGTTGCGGAGCACAGGCTCTTGGTGCACGGGTTTTAGTAGTTGTGGCACGTTGGGCTCAGTAGTTGTGGCTCGTGGGCTCTAGAGCACAGGCTCAGTAGTCGTGGCGCATGGGCTTAGTTGCTCCGCGACATGTGGGATCTTCCGGACCAAGACTCGAACCCGTATCTGCTGCTTTGGCGGACAGATTCCTAACCACTGCGCCACCAGGGAAGCCCTGTTTTAAGGTGACTCTTCTCAAGTCACCTTCTGTTTTAAGGCAGAAGGTGACTGGAGCAGAGCTGTGTTTCAAAGTTTCACTTTAAAAACAAACAAGGAAGTAAACACAAACAAAGGTCATGACAGAAAGATGTGTCTGATGAAATCAACAAGAGAACGAAGAAATACACACTCAGAAATGCAAATACCACAACATATAGGGCAATGTAAGTACATTTTCATCAGAAGATGAATCGTGTGAGTCTCAGAAGTCACAGCATAAGACTGGGAAGCAAGAGTAATCACAGCATACAAATATTCACCAACACACTGACCAGGTAGCAAACCCATGCTCCAGTCTCTCATAAAGTCACCCTGGGCTCCATCACTCCTGTTCCATCCTTGTCCATCTCACAGTGTCTGTCTCTCACTATCAGTTGTTTACAGTTCCATGTGCACACAGAATGACTTTGCAAGTTTTTCAAAATACAAAGGGTTTCATAAAGTCAATGAAAGTGATGTTGGAGAAATGCAACAAGCATGGTCCTTGACAGTGAGGACCTGCCAGAGTCTGACTGTCACAGGAATCATTGTGACTGACTCGCCGACTTTTCCCACTGCAAATGATTAGTCTAAACCTATCATGGTAATCTGTTCCTCTTACCACGTATTTATCTAAGAATGATTTGAGTTAGACAGGATTTAAAAGATGAATACTTCAGGGATTCTATTTTTGAGATTTTCACATTTTGAAAATTTTACTTTGATGCTGAGAGGTAGAAAAAAACAGTAATATTAATTTATATCCAGAACCAGTCAGTTTTTTCTGCTTAGTTCAATTAAAACGAATAACATTAGCGGGTATGAATTATCCTAGATGTTTGCAATACTTGGATCTGTTACTATAGGTAAGCCGTACCTGATTTATCCATGCAGTAAGGCACAGACTAATTTTAAGCAGGAGACAGCCTATAATAGTGCAGAGACTGAGGAAAACACCACTGGGAATACCCATTACAAGTTAGAGGTCAGAGATGAGAGGGTAAGCAAGCATCACTCTTTCTCTTGGGAAGACTTTACAGGGAAAAGTCTAAGTCTACAGATACAGTTGGGATACTACTTGGGAAAATCAAGTCCAATAGAAAGGGAGAGAAGGAAGGGGATGCAGAAATTCAAATTTCAGTATTGATAAGAGGTCACTTAATTGGATATCATGATTGAGGGTCCACCTCTGCCTTTGATTTTCATTCCCTGATCTCCCATTTCTTTGACTCACTCCTTATTCTTGTAAACCATGGAAGCAGTGGTCCCCAGATCTCCAGGTTGGTTTCTCTGTTTTCTCTGTGGATTCCCATAAGTTAATAAGCCCTTCTTTCTGTCTTGTACTCTAAACTTCCTTGTTTCTTCCTCCCTACAGATAATCTATTTTGAAGGCACTTGCAACCAACTAACTAAACATTTCAAATCCGAGACTCCTAGACTAGTAGCTTTTAACTCTGACTGCACACTAGAAAGGTTGGAAGAGGTTTTTAAAAGTGCCAATGTCTCGTCAGCTTGGAGAGATAGGAAGTGAATTGGTTTGGGTTAGACATTTGCGATTCTATTGTGCACCAGGGTTGAGCAAAGTTAACCCAGACCTGGGTGCTGGCTCCCTTTCCATTGTTCCCAGTGATGTTTCTTTTTTTCTTCTCTCCTTGGCCTCTGACTTCACAACCACAAAGCAAGATGGAAACTCTCTTGCTCTAAGCACTAGTGTGCAACAAACAGGAAGATGTCCTGAGGTATGATTTCTATCATGGCATTATTCTTTCCAGAATTCAGTGTTGACTTCTGAACATAAACTTTAAAGAATCAGAGTTAATTTACTAGACAACAGATCCCAAGGCCCCTTATCCACTGACCTTCCCAGGGCCTTTCCCATCCCTCCTTACAACATGGTCTATGTTTTCACTCTCAAACAAAAGTAGGCTCTTGATCTTTTTATATCCTCTTCCTCTCATGTCTCTAACCATCATCCAGCCTATTTTCCTTTTCTTAAAATTAGATCTTTATCCTCTGTTAATTTTCCATACTTGAGTTGCATTTTCCTTTGCTAACAGTATCTGGGTCTAGTCACTTCTTGCATAACTGCTCAGTGAAGACCACTCAGTCTGTATTTACATGGTTCTGCTCTTGTGCTTTTTAATTGTTTATTTGTTGTCTTTTGGCATGTCTATGACATTTTTTTAACTTCTCAAAAGTTAAGAAGTGGGTACTGTTTATACCTCCTAATCCAGTAAGTGTTCTCTGTACAGAAGGCACTCAATGAATGGTGACTTGACAGCCAGTTCTCTGTTGATCAAATGTGACACCTTGATCCTTTCTGCTGGCCAAGTCCAAAATACAACTCTCTTATCTACTACACTGACTGGTCTGCATAGTCATCTGCCCAGACCCTGAGACTGGAATCCTTTAATGTGGAGAACACTATCTGTGGGCACAAGTATGGTTTGGTGCAGGACCAAGAGTACGTCCCACGCTGAGCACGCAAGCTTTTGGTTTCTAGCCAAAGGCAATCATGGATAGACTCTGGAACCGTTTGTGATTCTAAGTTTAGTGTCCTTTATGCTTTTCTCCAAGAGCCACCCCATTTCTAAGGGATGAACATCAGACCAGCCGTTGGCTGCTGTGCTTGTTTAGCAATCCACAGACCTTTTGCATTGTTTGAAGTGGTGTCTGAGTATGCATCTTCTCTGCTCACCTGAATTATAATTGGCCGATCTCTGCTAGCCATATGTAAAAGCCACGTGGTTCTCTCCAGGAGTCTGAACTATACGATGCATCATGGTATTGTGTGCTAACTCAAATTGTTCGGTATTTGCTTCATATCTGAATGTAACTCCTTGAGGGTGGAGAAGATTCTTTTATAGTCCTACCAAGTCTGGTACAGCTGGGGATCACGAAATCCTTGTGACTTACCTGAGCAATTGGACCAATGAAGGATGGAATTATCAAGGTACAGGAGGCAAAGGTCATTGGTTCTCAAACTTTACGTGCCTTAGAATCACCTGGAAGCCTTTTTGTTAAAACGCTGATTGCCCGGCTCTATCCTCAGAGTTTTTGATTCAGTAGGTCTGAGTTTGGCTGGAGGATTTGCATTTATAACAGGTTCCCAGGGGCTGCTGCTACCGCTGTTCTGAGGATCACACTTTAAGAATCACTGTCCAAGACAATACCCGAAAGCCAGCTTTTCCTTTGGGAGGTTGTCAGGCAGAGTGGTATCTTGTGTGTCTTTAAAATTCTGACCCTAATTCTTGCCTAGAGAGAGGTGGCCCAATCTGCATTCCATAAGCCTGTGGGAATGAGCAAGCTGTTTGGTCTGTTTTGCGAGCACTTTTATTAGTTCACCTCTGAGTCATGCTTAATATACTTGATTATCATGTTAGGGTACCCAGTTCGAAGTCCCAGGAATGCTTCCAAATATGTCACCCCTGAAAAAGCACCCACCCAAGCAACTGGGCTAGGATTGTCCATCTTTCCACGAGCTGGAAAATTTACCTGTGGGTCTTGAACATTTTTGTAGGATAGGAAGGAAGAAGAGAATATGATAGTGTAGAAAGACTGAAGGCTTTTGGAGTCAGCAGCTACGTGATCAAGTTATTTAAAGACTCAAAGTTTCCATTTCTTCTTAAAAACAGAGTACTGATACCTGACAGAGAAGGTATAAGAGTTAAACAGGCATAAAACACCCCCTTTGTTATGGGACACACAATACTCCTTAATGAACAGTGACTGGGTTCCTATCTTCGTAACTTCGTATCTACCCACTCTGTATCAAGCCTTGTGCTTCCATGGGTCTCTACACGCCCTGCAGAGATTGCTGGGCTTCTTATGCAACTGAGAAGGCAGGGGGAGCTGTCAAGCTTTGTCAGATCCACTTAAGAGTAGATATCAGGACACTGGTGATAGGAACAATCAATATGGAAGTACTAACTGGGAGTCTCCATGGTGTAGCAACTCTGCATTAGCAGTGCTCCAGCACTGCACGGAAGAGTTTGCACTTTTGCCTCTTGACAGGGCCAACCATGGGCGAGGTTAAGAAGTCCTCCAAATTGTTCTTCAGTGCTCTTGACTTCTCCATCCTATGGCTCCTTTCTCCCAGTGTCTTATCTTTTCTAATCAAATCCTATGCTTTGAAAAGGAATTAGTGTCCGTGATCCTTAAAACCTTCTGCTCCTGAGCTTAGGCGGAATGACCGCCACCAAGAGCCACTGCCATATGGGTGTGTGTCATGTCCTTCAGGTTCCTGAGGTGGAAACAGACCAGGAGGAGAACCATCGTCTTATTCAAGATGTCGCTTTACTAAACAGTTGCATTCTCACGTTGATTCTCATCCCTACGTGGTGATTGAAAGGCTCTCTCCTCTACAGAAGTAACTTCAGGCATCAACAAGCAGGTAAGGGAGACTAAGGTGCCTTAAGCAGCTACCCGGTCCACACGTGGATAAGATTGTCCCTGGGTCCAAATTTATACTAAAACTGTTATTACTTCCCTTTGACAAGTGGCATCAAAATAATCAGCACAGACACACCCCACATAACTTCCCTTTGAAGCCAATTTTTCTTGTTATAGAAAGCAACAGGGCAACAACCCTCAGCCAGACTTCATAGCATTTTGTCGGGATAAAAATGTTCTGAGAGCCCCCGTTAGATGAACTAAATCTTAAAAAAAAATTTTTTTTTTTTATTTAACCATTTGAACCTCAGAGAAGAAACTGCAAACACCTCAGGAAAGTAAAGGAACCCCTTCAGCTCTCCTAGGATTCAACAGTGTGGCTCCGGCATGTCTAGGGATTTCAACCCTAATGCTGAGACCATAGAGCAAGGAAGGAACACGTATCAGACCCCTGATAAGGAGGAAGCTTGAAATAGCAGGAACAAAGGAGAGCTTATACCATCCATAGAATATGAAGTGATGACAAGTAGAGCAAAATGAAGTTGAGAGTGAAAAGGAAATTGCACAAGAGGGCAGGATAAAGAAATCCGAAATAGCCCTTAGTTTCAGTTTCTAGGAGAAGAAAAAATTCAAAGACTATCCCTACTTTTCAAAGGTGTTTGTTCAAACACAATGGCCCCACTTAGCCAATGTGAGCTCTTTATCTCAGCATCTAACCCACTTGGATTTGCTCATGAGAGCTGAAAATCGGAGACTTTCCTGGTGAGGTTTTCAGCAGACTCTGCTGCTGGCTTGAAGGGCAGATCACAGCTCTCTGCTCCGTTACCGCTGGAATGGGTGACTGTGCGCTAGTTCTTACAGTAAATAGGAGCTTCTTACACACACTTTTCTCAGAAGTATTATGGGGAGAGACCACACCCCTCCCCATAGACAGGGACAGGTGAATGATATTTGGTGAATCTAAACCACCTAAGATGTTTATTTTATTATTATTTTCTATTTACTTATTTTATTATTTATTTATAAATAAATATATTATTAAATAATTTATTATTTACTTACTTATTTTCTATTTTACTTATTTCTATTTACTATTTCTATTTTCTATTTACTTATTTTTTTAATTGAAGTATAGTTGATTTATAATGTTATTATCAGTTTCAGGTATACAGCGTAGTGATTCACTATTTTTACAGGTTATACTCCATTAAAGGTTATTACAAGATAAAGGCTAAAATTTCCCGTGTTACATGATATAACTTTGTTGCTTATCTATTTTATACATAGTAGTTTGTATCTCTTAATCCTGTACCCCTATCTTGCCCCTCCTCCCCTTCCCTCTCCCTACGGGTTTGCTGTCTATATCTGTGAGTCTGTTTCTGTTTTGCTGTATACATTCGTTTGTTTATTTTAGATAATGCACTCTCTTCTCAGATAAACGTTACAGGCTTCACGCAGATTACATCCTCTATCATCTGCTTAGCTTTATCTTTATGGGTACTTTCAGGAAACATCTTAACATTTGTAAGAGACAGAGCTAGGATTCCAACCAAGACCTCTCCATGCCAGACACTGTGCTATAAGCTGCATATAATTAACTCATTACATTCTGATAAAAACAGAATGAAGTGGCTATTTTTGGTCCTGTTTTGACGTGAGAGAATTGAGTCAAAGAGAAGTTAATTGGTTCAGCCCAAGGTCACAAATCTTGTAAGCAGCAGGATTCATACTATGGTATGTAAGATTACAAATGCCTGCATTTTTCCTGGTGGCAGCAACATGTAAGCAATGTAACCAGCCAAGGGGTCTGCAAGGAAATAGAGAATTAGATACTTGCTGAGACTTGGTAATTAATCCTACCCTTGTCTTCCTCTATATTCTAAACCAGATAGACAAGTGAATAAGATAAGATAAATGAATATTGGCTTTTGGATTGGAAATAGCAGATTGAAAAACATGGCTTAAAGAAGAGGCTGTAATCAGGTTTCCTAACTGCTTTTCCATAAGTCGGACCAATTTATGACCGCACAGAGTACAGCAGGCTGTGCCTGGCAGGGGCAGAGAAGGAAAGCATGCTTGAATCTGCTGGAAGGGGCTAGGTGATGCACATTCTGTTCCTCCTTCCATTCCTGCCAATCTGATAATTCACCCTTTCGCTCTTAGGGAGTGAATGAAAGATAGAAAGGACAAAAACATTTCCCTCATTTTTCCCTTTTTGGGAGTGAAATGGAATTTTCCTCCCTTCCAAGGAAATATGAAGAGCTAGGACTTAAATGTCCCCTTAAAAGTAATGAAATTATCTTTTTAGAAGTTTCTGTTTTGAACTTGAAAGAAACATTCCAGATTGCTTCTGGTTGAGCTGAGTTGATTTGCAAGCCTATACATTTTGTGATCATAAGCAACGCCCTAGTTTCTGAATTGCAAAAATTAATGTTAGCTCATCTGCTCAGAGTGAGATAACTCTGCACTTTGGGTAGTCAAGTGAAACAACCAGCCGTTTCAGTGAAGGAAAGCAGTGAAGCCAATGACTTAGTGGACTGACCAAAAAAAGAAATGAGAGGAGTAGATTTCAGATGTATTGATATGTCATTTGCTTCTGTTCCAAGGTGGAAAAAAGAAATCAGTCAGGAACATTCGGTTGAGAATGAGGGTTTGAATGCAAATGTAGCTGAACACAAGGGGATAGCCAACGAGAAAGACATAAATATTTAAAAAGATGATGTAAAAACCACAGACAGATACACAAGTGAAAGATGAGTTTGATGTTGGTAAAGGATGCCGACCCATTTGGTTGAATCCTTAATGATGGGACCACATCAGACACACTTTTCACCTTGCTCAGGGGTGAACTCATATGTTCAGATTGTGGAGAACATTGAGTGTGAGTCAGCTGCATCATCTTTGGGTTTAAACCAGAGTTACCTAACTGAGGTGGGTGATGATGGTAGAGTTCCAGGTTGACACTTTTTAAAGCACATTATGGTTAATATTTAAATTACATGATGTGCAAACTTCTCTCTCTCTTACCAGTAAAGTTGCTTCCTTTGAGATGCTAAAAAAAATTTTTTTTTAAAAAAATAAATAAATAACATGATGTGTTTCTCATGGTGGAGCTCCATTTTCCACTAGTATAAGGTCAAGAGTCTGAATTCAGTAGATTGTGAACAGTTTCTCAATATAGCCAAGATCTGTGGAGCAAATTTTAACATTTGGTTGATTAATATTTACTGAGAATTCTCTTCATACTCCTAGTTATTCAGAACATCCTCTGACTTGATGACTGTTCTCTTTCATCTTGAAAACACATAAATCAGTCCGACCACATGAACAGCTGGCCCTTGACTGGAATCAGAGACTGGATGCTAGTTCCAGGGCTGGCCTTCACCTCTCCCGGATCCTGGGGAAGTCACTTCATTTGTTCATGTAACAAATATTTTAAGCACCTGCATCAGGCACTGTGTTTTCGCACTAGGCATGAGTTCTGCGTTCACGGAATTGAAAACTGAGTGAAGACAGACAATTAAACACGTAGTTACAGTCAAGTGCATTAAGTGCTGTTTTAGGGGCCGTGCAGGAGCCTGTGGCAGTGCAGAGAAGTAGCCCTATGAGGTTAGATAAAGTTTTCTCATGCTTTAAGCTGAGATTTCAAAGGTTAAATGAATGTTTGAGGAAGGAGTGTTTTGCAAAAAGGAATTGTATCTTATTAGCCAGGGAAACAGGAGAGCTGCTAGCAGGACACTCGTTCAGAGAATTCCAGTTTGCCGGGAACACGGAGTGTGAGGAAGGATGCTGGGGGTTTGTGGAGATTGCAGGCAGGGTTAAGAGAAATGCGGTGGGAAACAAGCCCGGAGAGGAAGGTAAGATCTTTGGTTTCTTCAAACACAAAATAGGAACAGTAGTATCCACGTCACACACATATTCTGAGAATCAACGGAGAAAATGTATGCAAGACTGTTTTGTAATCGATAAAGCATCGTGCAAAGACAAAATACCTATTCCTAGCGTGCTGGCAGTAGACTTTGGTTTACTTTTCCAGGAGTATCCTGCTTTTGTACAGATCTATGCTCTGGTAGTCTTTTTGAAAAAAGTTGCAAATTGCCAATGATGTACTATATTTGTGAATTTGTTTTCTATCTCCTTATGCATTTTCATAGAGGTCTTTATTAATTAATTTTGGCAACGTTGGGCACACAACGCCAGCCAGCCTAAGAGACAGTTCCCAGAACCTTCCAATCATATCATATGGTCAGTCATCTCAAATAGAAGTGGACTTAAAACATCCCAGGGCAACTGTGCTCTGCTCGAATCACCTTACATTCTAGATCCTCTCAGTGAAGACTTGAATCAGGCTTCAAAAATATTTTTTTAAGTCCCAATTTAATTCGCTCTTTCTGGTTTTGTTCCCAAGAAGAATAAAGTTTCGTAATGTGTTGCGAGCAACCCTCTTCAGAATAGGCAGCCAGTATTTCTCCTCTGTTGGATAAAACCAAACCCTAGTTTTTTCACACCCAGCATGTGACTCATGTCACTGGGCAAGCTGATGATTATTTTCATATTTTCTTGCTCTGATAAGAAAGACTCAGAACAGGTGAATGTTCAGAGCCTGTAGAAATGTTTCACTCTGACTTCACATGAACTTTGTGTTTTCTAAAGAAAGACGTGTGTAGTGGGTGGATGACTTCTCAGACTCTCAGTACCTGGTTTTCAAGCTTCCTGAATAGAGAACGTGAGTGAAGTTTGAAGCCCGAGAAAGGATGCAAAGAGCCGATTGACTTTTAGACCGTTACTCACAATTCCCGTATTTCTCTTAAGAATTCAGAAAGGGAAGTGCCTCCAAGACAAAACATGCTCAGGACTGATACTATAGCGTTTATGAAGACTTATCTGGATTGTATGTTTTGGCATTGACGGGTTTTATTCTTTTCTGGAATCACTTATGTCTCTTTAACTTTGAAGGGTTTCCCTTTTATACCTGGAAGGCTGGGGAGTGCAGTGAAGTGTCTGAGTAGGTGGAGGTTCCATAGTGAAAGGCAATGAGAAGGGCAATGCAGTACAGGGGGTCAGCTACTTTGGGAAGTTAGTGGAGGCAGATGATGTATTTTCTGCTCTTGAGAAGCCTGGTTAGCTTTGGCTTTTGAGAACCTCACTCTGGGAATGTGTGTGTGTGTGTGCGTGTGTGTGCGTGTGTGTGTGTGTGTGTGTGTGTGTGTGTGGCGCAGGAGGTGAGGTGGCCAACAAAGGGGCCAAGACAGTGGGATTAAGAAGAGGTTTTGAAACAAGGCCCCACGACCGGAATTGTTAGAACATTAGTTCCCAAATATCCTCTCTCCCCTCTTTGGCAGGATACCTGGGAGGCTCAGATGTCCTTTCTTGGAAGCTAGTGAAATTCTTTCATTATGGTTGTTGAGGCCAGTGTCTGATCAAGTGCTCGTAGCCATAGCTGTTGCTTCTGTAGCTCTGGCTGGTGGCCTGGGGGGCGGGCTGGGGGGCGCCCCCCAGTTGCCAGTGGCCCGGCCTGCTTGTTGTGCCCTGTCCCTGCTGGGGTTGGCTGGTGTAGCTCTGACGGCTATACCGCCCCCATGTCACGCTTGTCCCCACGTGGTCCTCACTGCCTCACCGTCCTTGTCCTTTGCAGGGTGGCTGGGAGGGGAGGCCCGCTTCCAGCCAAGGGTTACAGATCTTCTCCAACTGTGACAGCGGCCTGGCTCTCAGTTACTTGCAGCGCCCCCTAGCGTTACTACGCTTCATTTGATTGTCTCCCCTACGTGCCTCTCGGAAGTTCAGGTTCCCACAGATGAGGGTGGGAATCGCCGAGGACTGTTAGATATAGCAAGTGAAAATAGAAGATGCCCAATTAAATATGCATTTCAGATAACCAAATAAAGAACGTTTTAGCAGGAGTTATGTCCCAAATGTTGCATAGAACACACTTACACTAGAACATTCTTCGTCAATTCCTGAACATTCAAATTTAACTGGGTATTCTACATTTTACCCGATAACCCTAAAAGTATTAAATCCAAATGCATGATCTTCCCACCTCCAAGCCCCTTATCACACTTACGATGTAACTGGCATAACAGATTACACATGAAAAAGAAAGAAATTGCCCCTTTTCTTAGGCATATTAGCTGCCATAAATGGGTACATTTATAAGGGAATTACTCTGAGCAATGTAGGGGTGGGCCAGGGCAGAGTTAATATACTTATAAAGGATACATCTTCCTTAAGGCTTGACATCCAAAAGCTAACTCTGTACTCATACAGCCTGAATTTCCAGAAGCATGGACCTTGAGTTTGGCCTACAAATAAAGCTTTCGATTCTAACCACTTTTTATTCAGATCAAATGGGTGATAGAATATAATCATCTGGATATCTACATTTTTAAAAGTCAAAATATTTGTGTGTTGATTGGGTCAGGCGAGTTCATCTTATGGGAAATACAGCGTAAGCCATCATTTCCCATTTTCCCTTTCTGATATAGAAATATCATTTATTTCGGGGGAAGGAGACAATAAATCTACGTGGTAATACAGATTAGAAAGCATCTTTGCAAAAATCTGTCAGTGAAAACAAACAGCTTCCCGAGGGACAAATGGACAGACAAAATGGGATATATACACACAGTGGAATATTAGGCTGAAAAGGAAGACGATTCTGACATATGCCGTAACATGAATGAATCTTGAGTATTCACTTATGCTCAGTGAAATAAGCAAGTCCCATTGGAAAATACTGTGTGATTCCACTTATATGAGGTATGTAGAGAGGTCAAGTTCATAGAAACAGAAAGCAGAATGGGGGCTGCCGGGGGCTAGCAGGAGGGATGTTGTTTAATGAGCATGAAAAAATTCTGGACATCTGTCGGACAACAATGTGATTATACTTAACACTATTTAGCTGCACACTTAAAACATGGTTAAGATAGTCAATTTTATGTTATGCATATTTTACCACAATGAAAACAAACAAACAAACCCAGCTTCTTGATTCTTTCCCCCCCACCCCCGACACTATCTAAAAGCATGATTAACCCTTCCACTTAAAAATTTTTTGGCCAGCTAAATCCCTTAGATGACTCAATTAAGTTAGAAAAATCAGTCTAAGGGAACTTTTCTTCTATTTTTTCCTCCTGGCTTTTACCTTCTCCTTTCCTTGATGGTTGGATTTATCTCGTCTCACTGTCAGCAAATGCGTTACTTTGATAATTTGGATGCAAAGAGAGGAAAAAACATTTCCCTCTTTATGCATCATTTGGAGGTGAAAGGTTGACAAATTGGAGCAATAAGGGAGATGTGTGGATAAGAATTCCTGAAAGCATTAGGGAGAACAGATGTGACTCAGCATCTTAGAAGGGGCCATAAGAAATAAAACTGGCCCGTGTTCCTCGTGTATCTGCTGATTTTGCTTATATTCATTGTTCTTGCACTGAAAATCCAGAATATTTAACTTCTAGATAGGGAAAGAAAAGATGGGAAAAATCAGACTCCTAATATAACCACCATTCAGAGCAATGATAAAATGTTAATTTCAATTAATGACTGTCATTATTGGAATTTTCATAGATGAATATGCTCTTTTCCTAAAAGCTGTTTTGAACATGGTGTTTATGGTCCCCTTGTAGTAAATCGTTCTCCAGATAATCCCCATCTGAAATTTTTCTCCAAAAGATAATTTAAGTCCCCAGAAAAAACCCAACTTTGATGGTTTTTGCAACCAAAGACTGGATGATTCCTCGGCCAGTACCATAATTTCAAGATGTGCTTTTGCCTTTGCAAGAGCGCAGTGGCATAAAATTAGGCCCCGAGTTACTAAATGGCTGGCAATTGGGGGACTTTTACGTAAAGTATTTGGGGGAGATATGTTCAGTATAAAATATTTCAATTCGGGGGCTGAGGTAAAATCGATTAGGCAAAGTAGAGGGGGAAATGGGAACCTGCAATTTTCTCATTCACTCATTCATTCATTCGTTCACTCGGCAAATATGAACCAAGTCGTTAAGATGCCAGGCAGTATTTTGACTTTGACTTTGATAGATACACTTTGAATGGAAACACAGTGAAGGTTTTGTTTCCCCTATAGTTTTCCTTTGGCGTGAATTATCTAGATAATTGTCTAAGCTTCTCTGTATTAGCTTTGCCTATAGAATGAAGCAGACAGCCTGAATCCTCACCCTGGAATTAGCCTCCAGAACACCGAGAAAGAAGAGAGCAATGTTACTGGTCCTTAATACCACGGTATCTTCCTCACGAGAGGTTCTTGGGCATCACTTACATTTCTATCCCACTGGTTCAGGAGCCCTCTCCATGTGCTCTCTGAGTGTGCACTGAACTCGCAGATCCCGGACCAGGATCTGTCCAGTGGGGGAAAAGTTAAACCATCGCATGGCCAATAAACAAAGATGACCAAGGTGAAGCCGATTGACCTGCCATGCTGAGGGAAGGAAAGAAACAGCACACTGTTTTCCAGAAACAGGAAACAATGTCCATAAAGAAAGAAACATTTCCCATTTTGTTCCATCAGTAATAAAATCTCATTGCATGAGCGTTATCAGTCTGTAACTTTATCCACGTGATGCTTCAGCCTTTGTTCTGTCTCTTTCTTTTCCTCTGCCTGGTCTTTGCCTGGGCAGACTTTCTTGTTCCATTGGGAGAGAGGGGGAGAAAGAGATCTGCTTGGTACTATTTAAGCTTTTAAAGAACATTTACTTTCTTTTTCTTTTTCTATAGACCACAACCAATTGCTGTTCCTCCCCTTTGAAAGAAACTCCAGCTGTACCTGCTCTTTCATCTCCTGTGTGGAAAAATGTCTATAGGCCGGAATCCCTAGGAGTCTTAATTTTCAAGGATTTTAGTTGTAAGCCGTTCAAGACATGAGCTAAGGTTTCAGGCAAAGGTAACTTTAGTAGTTGACTCTGATTTCTACCCCCACCCCCTGCCCTCCAGGGCTATATGGGTAGATTTCTGTGAGTGGATAAGCTCCTTAGCTAAGATGCGAACTTATGTTCCCTGGTATCTGATGAAGTTTGCTGGAGACTGACACTTAAAAAAAAAAAAAAAAGAAAAGAAAGGAAAAAAAAAAGAAAGAAAGAAAACACAAGAAAGAGAGAGAGAAAGAGATGAAGAAAGACAAGGAGAAACTGAATCCAGAGGCTTACAAAGGGATTAGAAAAGTATACTCCAGATGGAAAATTTTATGGGAGCTGGAGAAAATGTATAAGTGAAATATCAGTATCATAAAATAACAGGAAATAGTGTAATCTACCTGATGGAGAAAATTGTCACTTTAAAAAAACTATGCTAATTTCCTTCAAAATTGTTCTTGATTTTGAGCCAATAAAGTGCAGCTAAGCTGACCATGGGCCTTTCTTCTGCCAAACTCATATTTGCCAACAGAGCCTCTGTGTATTTACAATTGAAACTTTTCCATTCTATTTTTTTCTAATTAAAATAAAGCCACCCAGAGGCAGACAGAAATCATGCAATAAGGAAAGAAAATTGCTAATGATTTGGTTGAATTATGATCCAGAAATTTAGAGGAAAATCAGAGTGAGTGTTAGGGCAACGGACTCAAAGCAAATTTGGGGTCAACCAGAAGAAATGTATGAGGGGGAAATCCTGGGTTTTCCTTTAATAAGTAATAATAATAATGCAATTTGTCTTAAGTATGTACATGGTGGAAGATAAATCAGCAGATGAATGCCTATGACACTTACTCTGGGGAAATGTGATATGGATGTAATTTTTTCTCCCCTCAAACCTCTGGGATAGATTACATGACTTAGTAAGCTGGTGCTGAGCGGATGAGGAAAAATGTGTTCTGTTGCTTAGATGGTATTACCAGGATTAATTTCCCATTGTCTATGTGCAATATTTTGATTGGGATAATTATGGTATTTCCAAAGGTAATGGTTTGAACTGGTTTCATGACCCATGATCTACACACACAAACTTCCTGTTCAACAACATGAAAGTTTGGTTAGGTGCACCAAAGAATTAGAAGATGAAGTAGAGCTCAGAGATATAAGTACAAATGTAAATATGCTTCCAAGTAGAAAGTGATAAATGTAATAGATGGGCACATAAAACTTTATGGGAATTCAAAGGATGGAGGGTGGCTTAGGGATGGAATGGGGCTCAAGAAAGTCTTCTTAGAAGGGTAGTGTTTACACTGAACCCCTAAGGTTTGGTTAGGTTTGAGACGTGATCTTGACCCTGAATACGTTCGCATGAATTTTAAATAGATCTCTGCACCCTTATTCACTCATTCACTCATTTGACAGATGTTGATTGTGCTGCAGGTCTTCTAGGTTTTGGGGATAGAGTGGTGAACCAGTCATACAACCCCTTTGGAGTGGATATTCTGGCAGGATGGGGGTGGTGAGGGCGGTGGTGGTTGTATTTGAACACTTTATTTTCTTCAAACATTTATTGTCTTTGAACTACTGGTATTTGCTTCAAGTTGAGAAAACATGTCTTTCCAACTAATTAACTTGTGTCTATTGTAGAAAGGCGTTAAGAAAGACATTGAATAAAGTTTAAGTAGGCATAAATAAAACTTCAAACAGAAGTTTGGATTATTGTGCACTTCCAAAGGGAATAATTTGAAAAGTCATTTTGGTTGTGCACAAATTGGCAAGAAGTTGAGGAAAAGGGCAGATAACAGTGGTTCAGAGGACCAAGGACAGTGAGATTGTGGTGAAAAGGCACCCAAGACAAGGAACGGTGGGAAGCCATGTGATGTGATGGGTTACTCCATTGGCCATTGCTTCACTATAAGAAGCAAAGGTACATAGTAGGTTATTCAACAAGCATGTTCACTCACCTCCTGGGAAAGACATTTCTGCTGGGTTTGCAAGGAGAACCACACCTCAGAGAAATCCATGGAGAGGACAACAAAGAGAGAAATTATGTGCTGAGTTTCCTCTGGTCACTTGTTTCCCATTGGTCAAGGTTCAACCTCTGGGGAGTTAATTTTCCTGAAGTTCTAGGTTGTGACATCTACCTCCTTGCAGCCTGTCAGGAAGCCAGATCCCATGCTCCATGAGGTGGTATCCCAACCAAATTAGGAAGGGGAGAGGCATCGTGGCACAGCTGGGACACTAAGAAAGAATAAAGAAAGCACTGGAAGAACTCTGAGAAGGCCTACAAGTTTTGGGTTCAATACACTCATCAAAAGATATTAACAAAAGTTCATATCCCTGCACTAGCCCCTCCTGTTTGGATCTTTTGGCTTTTCCAGTACATGTCACTCTAGTCATAATTAGGCCATACCAGTGAAGCACTGTATCTATATTTTTTCCCACTGAATGAACTCTTTATGTGTTTTTGTTTCCCTAATTAGATCTTCATGAGATCCACAGAAATGAAGTCTGATTTATTTCTCCATCTTCAGTCTTCAGTAGAGGTCCTGACATACAGCATTGCTTTAAAGGTACCAGGAAAGAAGTAGACGGAAGAAAAGAAAGAAGCGAGAAGTAAGTTTGAATGACTGAAAATATTCAGTATTTCACTTACCTTTCTTTCCATCAAATGTGTAAAAACATCAACCCAGTCAGTAATTACTTGGTACTTTATAAATCAGGGTTTCCAACGGGGCTGGGCAGGCAGTATAGAGGAAAGAGGCACGTGTATTTGGAAATTTCTCCTGGGGATTATGATATGACCTCCCTTTTCTTTACATAGATAAGAACCAGTGGAACTCCCCAACTCACTCCCAAAAGATTTTGACTGACATTCCTGGCAAAGAGAATAATGTATCCAAAGGCATGAAAGTGGGAAAGTACAACATTTGGGGAAAACTTCAAATAGCCCTGTTTGTCTAGCTCTTTGTCACTTTTTACTCCTGAACTCTTAGTTATGTTCACTAGATTGACTCTGCCAGACAAGACAGAAAAGGTCTTCTGGGTGCATCTAGATTTTTCTGTCACCTGAAATTTCTTGATAGTGGTTGGGTGTGCTTCCACTATAAGCCAAATGAAGAAGATCAGATACAGTCTCTCCCACTCCTCCTTCCCCCACCCCATATAATTTTAGAAAGAAAGCATTCCTAAAAGAAGCTGTTAGTTCCCTAAATTGGAAATGGGGGTAGGAAAACCATAAATGATTTGACAAAAATATAGACTGCACTGATGCTAGAGGTGGGACTAACTTTTACATCACAGTCAATCTGTGGGCTTTCTTCCCTGACCTGGTCAGTATTTTCAGCTGTCTTGGGGTTAAACATAGCTCAGAAACATGTTGCTACAAAACAGAATGGAAAACACCAGGCCCAGTTTAACTTCATTTCTCTGGATCAGGGTGGGTCCCTGTTACCCTGAAATAGCATGTGAACAGCATGATTTTCTCAAAGTCTTTCCACCATATTAAATTACCAAAATAAATAGCAGTTATATTTTATCTGCAGTATCAGCAAGATCATATAACACACCGTAGGCTGGTATCACTTAACAAGCTGGGCTTAAAAAAAAAAATACAAAAAACCCATAGTGGAATACTGGAAAGAGTCGGGCGCTAATGCATACCACAGCATGTCTAGCTTATTACCGTATTATGATGAATTAAAGCTTTAGATCTAATTGATTCAGAATCCCTGTGTGCTGCAATGTGATGCCTGCTCTTATACACCAACTTTGAAGGCTGATTTCTACAGCTGAATGCAGCCAAGAGGGCTGCCCTTGTGGAATGATTATACTCCTCTGGGATGGCATAAGATGTGTTCTATGCCCTCTTTCTTTAGAACTTGAAAAAGATTGGAAGAAGTACAGGTGTTACTTTACCAGGTGAACCAAAAGAAGAAAGGGGAGGGAACATATGAAATAAAAGATGACAATGTTTTATGATTTTGATCTTATTACCTGTAGATTTCAAATATAGCCAACCCTCCATAACTAGAAATTTTGAGCTCGTTATTGGGGGCACATCTAATTCAATGAAAAAAATCTATAGTTTAGTTTAATGAAAAATAGTTTTATTAATTTTAAGGGCATATGTTACTTAAATCAAATGCCAACAAAGTTCTCCCAAATTCTAGCAGGTCTGCTAACTAGACAATTCTTTAAATTTCTGGTCATCTATTATTAACTGTTCATGTTTTTAAAAATGATTAAAGTTTAATACCCCCAGTAATCTTGTTTATAATATAATATAAATATATTCGAAGTTAAGTAGATGAAAATCTACATAAATCTGAGTTTAAGTTTTGTACTTAAATGAGAAAAAAAAAAAAAAAAAAACCACCCCAAAACCCAAACTGCCACAATTTCTTCACTAGGTGATATAAAAAAATGGTCTTTTAAAAGATATTTCTGTTATTATTTACATGGTAGCTGATATTAAATAAGTGGATAGGAATACATTTATTTTAAAGAAATTACTGTGAGCCCATGTTCACAGAAGCAAAGAGTCATAGTGTTTGAAGAGACACTCAAAAGTCATCCACTTAACCCAGTACAGAAAGGCCTTCTTTCTATGACTTCCCCGCAATTGACTATTTATACTCTTAAACTCCTTTAGTGGCAGGATCTTACTATGTGGAACAATCCATCCCCATCTTTGGATAGCTGAGATAGTTAAAAACTCCTTCCTTAAGATGAGCTCAAGTCTGCCAACCTGAACTTTCCATCTGCCTGCCCTACTTTTTCCTTTTGGAAAAATATAAACTAAACATGATTCCTTTTCTATATGCTAACTGTTCAAATATACGAAGACAGCTATCACATTCCCCTTGCATTTTTTTCATTTTCCTTTTCATGCAATCTGCTGTCAAGCTGTTTCCCCATTTTACTATTATGTTATTGAGTTTTGCAGAAACAAATGTAGAACTTTATATTTTTCAAATTTCATTTTGTCAGAGAGAATACAAACAGCTGATAAAATACAAGAAATAATTCAATCTCACATGTAATACAGAAAAGTTAAAACAATTGAGATACCATCTGTGACCTATACAGGGCAAATATTAACAAAAAATGAAACCAAGAATTTTGGCCAGGGAGGAAAATAGGGACCCTTATACACCACTGATAGGAAAGTAAATCGATCCAGCTTTTCTGGAAGGCAAGTTAACAATATATATATCAGCAATCACATTTTAGGAATTTTCTTAAAGAATTAATGATGTGAGCACTTAGTTATAAGAATGTTCATGGCAACAACGTCCAAAGTAACAAAATCAAAAACAATCTTATAATGGTTAAATAAAGTACAGAATGCCTACTGTGGTATCGGAAAATGATATTTCAGAAGAATATTTAATGATGTGGTGTTAACTGGAAAAAAAATAGATTTTATAAGATTATTTGCTGAGTGATCCCTATTCTCTAAAAAATAAAACTGTATACATATTTGTCTCTCTCTGTACCCGTATATATTTATATAAAACACTAGAGAGAGAAAGAGAGACATGGATCACAATAACAACAACAACAAAAAAGGATTTACACTAAAGTGAAGCCAATGGTCATTTAAACGAAGCCCTTTTTTGGTTTTATGTAATCATTTTCCATCATCTTTGCAGATCATTGTGAATCATTTTCCTGGCACTTTCTCTCTTAGCTTCTCCCACACACCTTCAGCGTTATATCATCTTTAAACACGACAAACATACTGCATTTGCTTCTGTCTAAATCATTTTGTGAAATGTACAACAGGACAGGGAGGGCCCAGAACCAAGGAAGTTTTGCTTTTTGACATGAGGATTGCATTGTCAGGGTGTGACAGTTTGTCTGCTGACGTCAAAAACAAAAGTTCATTAATTCAATCATGTATTTTTTAATCAAATATTTTTAAAAGACCCAGAATATATCAGGCCTGTGCTAGATGTTGAACTTCTCGATCATCTATAAATCAGCATCTTGTTCTACTTTAAAGATATTTAAACCTTGGCCAGGGACTCTTCATGTATTCACTCAGCAAATATAAGCTCAATAATATAATTGTAAGATGGGGAAACTTAGCTTGACAGCAAATTGCAGTGAATCAGCCAATCTGGTAGCTGTTGGGGAAATCAGACATGGCTCCTGCCCTTATGGAGTTTACAGTCTTGTTGTGTGTTAAGGTCAGAGTCAGGGAGGTTGCATGTGGAATTTTTAGTTCTTAAAATATACAAAGCGGGCTTCCCTGGTGGCGCAGTGGTTGAGAATCCGCCTGCCGATGCGGGGAAACTTAGCTTGACAGCAAATTGCAGTGAATCAGCCAATCTGGTAGCTGTTGGGGAAATCAGACATGGCTCCTGCCCTTATGGAGTTTACAGTCTTGTTGTGTGTTAAGGTCAGAGTCAGGGAGGTTGCATGTGGAATTTTTAGTTCTTAAAATATACAAAGCACTGTGATAAGTGTTTTACATGTATCATTTCATTTCATGTCCTTCTCAACCTTAGGAAGTAAGTGATATCATCTCCACTTTAGAGATGTGGGTGGTGGTGGCCATGAGGATTTAGTGACTTTCTAGTCCAGGAAGGCCATGCTAAGTGTTGTGATGAGATAAGGGAAGTTGACCTTATCAGAAGTCTGGGAGGGTTTTCCTAGGGAGCTGAGACCTGAACACCAAGTAGAAGTAACTTGACACAGAGGGGAAGGAAGAGAAGAGCATTTCATGCAGAGGTTAGAGCACAGGCCCCTGTGGTGGAAGGGACATGAGTATGAGGGACTGAGAGGACGCCAGGGCCAACAGAGTAGAGAAAGAGGTCAATGCCACACCATGGGGTACCATGTTAAAGAGTTTATTTAAACTTTAAGAGTAGCTAACTAGACTTACAAAAGACTTGAGGCCAAGAGATGTTGGAATCACTAAAACATGAAATCAGTTTGGCTACAATATGGAGAATGGATTGAAGGGAGACAAAAGTTGATGTTTGGAGGTAATCAACTAGTAGGCTATTGAAGTAGTTTAGGCAAGAATCTAAGATAGTGGCAGGGGAGGGAAGAGAGAATTGAGAAATATTATCCGTAGGCTTGGGCAAGGGAGCTCTGTCCTAGACCTTTCACTCTATAGGGCCTTGCTCTGGCCTATTTCTGTCTATGCTTCTCCCTCCAGGGCCAACCCACCGAAAGGCCATGCCCACCCCTTTCTAGATCATACTCTAGTATATAGAGTCCTGGAATCCTTGGCCCAAAAGACCCTGCATCTCCTTCCAGGGCCTGTTCTGGCCTCCTTCTAGTGTATCCCCCTACCCAAGGGTGTGCAGAACATACAGGGTGTATGGCCCTAGCCTCCAGTGTGGCCAAGGGACAGCTACGTGCTGAGGTTGTGAAAAAAGCTTGTAGAGCTTAGACATGAAACCTGGGTACCCACGTATGTGTCCACAAGGTCCCTTGCAACTGAGATGGGATGATAAGGGATATGCAGGCCAGCACTTCCTGAGTCACTAATTAAGGACATTGGAAAGCCAAGGAGATGAAGAATTTTTCATTTGAACCCTTCTCTCTGGGTCATTGTGGAGCTATGTTTGTCAAGGTAGGAAAATAGAGCTATCTCATCTAATGGCTTGTTCATTTTATTCATAGCCTTTAAATATTTAGACATAGGGTATGTGGAGCTATTTCTCTGGACTCTGCAAATGTCAGGGGAAATCCTATATTTAAGAGTTATGTGGGGGATTAAACAACAGGATCTAGCGATTGGATATAGATGCTGACTTGGAGGGAACTCTATATAACTGTTGGGTCTTGCTCTTAAGGAGGTGGATGGTGGTAACATTTCCTGGCATGGAAAACATGAGAAAGCCTAGAATTTGGGGGGACGATCAAGGGTTCATTTTTGAGATGTTGAATTTTTGGTGTCTTTGAAAAACCTAGGAGATGTCAAGTAGAATTTACTGATGTAGAACTCAGTCTGGCTCTATCCCTCAGCACCAAAAGAGACAGAGGGCTCCAGTAGCTTTCTGCTTGGTTAGCATGAATGGATGAGGGTATGCTATGAGGTAGGAGAAAGATGAAACTCCACGAAGGCTGGATCCACTCATGCTCTGCTGAGGGTTACAGCACTGAGTGATAAGAAGACTAGTCCGTGTCAGGGGCAGTGGTACCTGTGTGTGAGGGGTGGGTCTCCTGGGTCTTTCTTCTACAACTATCAGGGCCTTTATGCTGTTGCTTGTGTATCAAAACCATCCTACTGGAAGCTAAATTGTTAGCCTTTCCTTGAGCTCGCATTCCATGCACAAAGCCTCATTGAGGATGCTGATGCTGATGATGGTGATGACGGTGATGATGATGATGGTGATGATGACAGTGTAGTAGAAGCCATACAAGGGACATGGAAATTCATTGGAACAGTGTCTTTTAAAAGAACATTTATTTCCTCAACTTACACTTTAAAAAGATCAAAGTGGAAGAGGCTGTGTCATCCTGTATCACTGAACAAACTGAATCTCAGAGCAGATTGCTTCTCCAAAGTCAAATGATTACCTAGCAGCAGAGTCAGAAGATCAGAGACTCATTACTTTTGGTCCAAATATATGGTTCCTGCTCTTGAATTAGGGCACAGAAGATTTGATCCCTTGGTCGTCAGAGGGGCTAAAGACATGAGACTAGGAGATTGAACTCCTTTTTCATAAATTAACTTGCGGTTCGACTGTACCCAGAAGGATTTGCTGTAATGACTCAAGTTCAATGGGAGGACACCTTCCCAGTGCTGAGATTACATATAGAATGAGTAGCCAAAACAGGGAGAGAACACACAGCTCCTTTTTTCCTTCTCAGAGATCAAAATGAGAACTGCTCATTTTCAAGACAAAAGTAGTCTCTTCCACATCTAAAAACGTTTATACATATGTATATGTGATATTTATTTATGACTCCCATGTGGTGATTTTAGTACAAATGATTCTGGAACATATGGAGTACATTTTCTTTTAAAGTAAACAGAGATTGTTAATATTCAGGAAAAACCATCTACAAAATGAATGTCAGCTCCTCTAAATCCCTAAGAGTTTGAGGAAGTTCCTAACTTGAGGTTACGAAAAAGAACTCCACCTTTTCTGTGATAATAGCAATTTCTGAGCTAATAGAAGTTTGGCTCCTTTTTAGGAGTAATGTGAGGTTTATTTGCAAGTTACTCAGGTGTTACAGCAAGTAATGTGGTTATGTAATCTGTGTTCAGAGTGGTACAGTGTTGGATTTTAGATCAGAAGCCAATCATATTTACATTCATAATTAGTGATCCTTGCTTGGTTAGCTCAGTCTGAGGTTAATAGGGCTATGGATGAGGTTTCCACTCAGATTTGAGCCTATTAGATTTGTTCTAATCCATGATCATAGACGGTCTGCTTAACCGTAATTTACACATAATGAAATATGCATTGACCTTACTTGCATAACTCACCGCAGTTTAATTAATATTGTTAGGGAGGAAAAAATTCATCTCTACCCTCTTATTCTTCAGTGACTGGAGCTTGTGAATTAAACTTATAAAAGGAAGATTAACAGGAGAAAAGGCATACATGTTTGATGCTAATATTTTAATATTTTTTGTGATGAAGGCCTTCATAGAAAGCAAATGGATACCTGCAGAGGAGGTTAGACCTGGGGGCTTATATACCATTTTAACAAAGGGGTTTGAGTTTCTAGAGGTGGTATATAGTGGGAAGGTAAATATACAAGGGAAACTAATGGAAGATAAGTGTTATTTTAGTAAGGTTTGTTTGTGCAGATCCATCTCAGTGCTGACCTTTTTGTCTCCAGTGAAAAGTTTTTCTCTTCCTGATTCCAGAGAGGGGAAGGGGAATACCTTCACAAAGGGAAATTTTTGTCCTGCTTTTACGCAGATAGGGAGAGGGCAGAAGAGCTCTTTCTACATTTGCTGCTTCTTAATTTTCTTTAGCTCAAAATAATCCTTGGGCTTCCCTGGTGGCGCAGTTAAGGTGGTTAAGAATCCACCTGCCAATGCAGGGGACACGGGTTCGAGCCCTTGTCCGAGAAGATCCCACATGCCGCGGAGCAACTAAGCCTGTGCACCACAACTACTGAGCTTGTGTGCCACAACTACTGAAGCCCGCATGTCTAGAGCGCATGCTCTGCAACAAAAGAAGCCACTGCAGTGAGAAGACCGTGCAATGAAGAGTAGCCCCCACTCGCCGCAACTTGAGAAAGACTGCGCAGCTACGAAGACCTAGTGTAGCCAAAAATAAATAAATAAATAAATAAAATTTATATATATTAAAAAAAAATCCTTATGCCAAAGTATCATATTTTGGGATGGTGTATATTGATTCCTGTCAATATCTACTGATATTTGGGTAAATAAAGATGAATAAAACATATTTAGTGACTTCAAAGATCTTGTTGTCTACTGAGAAAGAAGGCATGTGCAGAAATAATCACAATAATGCATGCAATACAAAAGTTTTGGACTGAAAGTCTCAAGTTAGTGTGGAAGAAGGCATGATTACACACATTTGGAGGATCTGAGGAGTGATGCCTCAGTAGAATCAGGAGGGTTGAATGGATGCAGTGCCTTAGGGGGAGAGTAGAAGAACTTTCAGGTAGAGGGCAAAGCATGCTCAAGGCATGGAGGTTCAAAACAAGAGTGTGCTTGTGTAGTTCAATGTTGCAGCAGCCTAAAGGGCAACAGGCAGGGGTCCCAGTGTGGGAATAAAGGAGTGGTTGAGGATGAGGCTGGTGGGTAGACAGGTTCATAACATGGAACACCTTATACTCCATCCTGAGGAATTTGGAATTTGTCTGGAATTTGAAAGGGCACCTTGAAAGAGTAAAAACGTATGTACTTACGTTGGTTTTTGCTGGCAGCCAGTGTGGAGGAGAAACTGCAGCTGACCAGTTGAAAACATGTGTTATCTCAGATAATAGTTATTGAAAATGCATGCAAAAGCAGTGGCTGGAGAGAACACAGAAGTGAAAATTAACAGGGCTTGGTCATTGATTCGACATAAGTGCCAATGAGATGAAGAATTGCAAATGTCTCTCATGTTTATGACTTAAGGTGACTCAAAGGATGGTAATGTCATCGCCTAAAAGAATACAGAAGAAAGAGCAGGCTTGGGAAGAAAGATGATGAGTTCATTCTTGGCTATGACTGATGGGAGTGAGATTCTATAGGACTGAGATATTAGGGAAGTGGGAAGGAAACTTGGGTAGGCCACTGACCATAAGAGTGGGTCGAGGAATAGAAGACAGTTGCACAAACTCTTTTCCAATGGATCAGAAATCAGACATGAATCCAGATTTTGTGGACCTGGAAGTTATAAAATACTAGAGATTCTCTTAAAGGAAAATAACGCAAAATAGGAAATACAAAATTTTAGTATGAATGTGAATATTTATTTAGAATGAGAAAAATTACAGCAAATTAAAATTTTTTTAAAAACTTGAAAAGATTATAATAAAATTTTTTAAAAGAACATGATTTTAAAAATTAACTAATAATCATTAAGTTAATCTTTGGCTGCATGATCATTGATTGCCTTTTCACATAATGATTTAGTAATGTTTTTTCTATGCTGGACATAGAAAGGTAATTCAATCTTTCCTCTTTCATGGTTGACCCAAAATTATTTTTAATAATGACATTTTAGTGAGGTTTCTTTTCGATTCACCTTTCATTCATAATGTTGTAAGTTTTTAGAGTTGTTCCCAAATTTTGGAATATATTTATTAAGTTTATTTCCTATTTGATTTGTAAGATTTAGGAGAAGGTTCCATAGATGAGTTTTGGATTCCTTACATTTTAAACCTTACTTCTCTGCTACCCACACACTTCTTGTGCTGAGTGCTTTAGAATATGTTCCTATTGTGGCCTTGCATCTTTTTGTCACAACATGGGGGTGAATCATTAATGTGGCCAGTAGGAATATTCTATAGGAAGCTATTCCTATACCAGCATGACTAGCAATCATTTAACTAGGTATGGAAGTGTCCGGGAACCACACAAATATATTTCACTAAAAGCAAACTAAATTGATCTCAAATTCAATTTCTTCTTTTCAAGATCTCAAAAATGCCTATAACTACCTCCTAGTCACCTGACATAAGGGGAAGACAGAGTAGATGAAATATCTTAGCTCTGTAAATTTTACAGAAATATTTGACCATATGAAACACAGGGTCAGAGACCTTCTTCAGCCTTGAAAGAGTCTCGTGCAAGTGGGAGGTCTTGATGTTTAAGCTTCAGAAGCTTTATGGAAAAAGAATCTCTGCTGTAAAGTGTAGGGACCAGTGAGGGCTAGAACACTCTCTCCTTCTATAGGAAGAGGCACTCCGGTCATGGGTGCTCTTCTTATCCTACCTTTTCACCTTACTCTTGGGATTCAAGATGGGTCTACTGAACAGATTCTATTTGTACTGCTTGAAAGATAAAAGTAAAGATCTCTGGTCTAGTATTTGCTTACAATCTGTTGGACAATTGGCTTCCCAGCTATGGATTATTATAGAGGAAATGGCTAGCATCTAGGCACTGGTGAGAATAATTCCTTTAAACTTACTATTTTCCAGTACCAGACATGGGTATCTTTCTATATATGAGAAGGGAATTAAACATTGGTTTTGAACCAGCATTTCAGGGCACATTCATTACATTACTCAAGAGTGAGTAAACAGAAAAATAATGAGAAAATCCTTTGCGGCATGAGAGAAGAACGAGTCATTAGGTAAATCATGATGGTTACTTTAAGATTAATTTAAATAAATATAACTTAAATGCTGTTTTAATGTGATAAAAATCTACGATGTGTGTCAAGAAAAAAAAAGTTACATTTTTACCTGTATTTTTTTTGGTAATAGAAATCACACTATTTCACATGCAAGCTTTTCAAAATAAGAAATCAGAATTTTATCAAATTTTTATGCCTTCATATATTATTAGAGCTGAAATATTTTATAAAAAGCTAAACTGGAAATTAATGTAATTGTTGGCTTTAAATTGTTGTTATTTCAAAATACAAAAATAAAACCATGCCTCTCTTTAGTAATTTAAAAACATTAACAATTGAATTAAGAAATTATGATTATAACATACTTTTAAAGTTAAGAACTTCACTGTTATGTAAATCATAGTAAACATAATGTAATGCATGCATTGTTTGTCAGTTGCATAGGAATTTCAACCATCTAAGCTTCATACTACTAAACCCAAATTTAAATTGATTTGTTTCTATTAGACTGTCTATCATGAACACCGAGAGTTATATTACCAATTTTAAAAGTAAAATTTCTGGCAAAGGTTATAGTTTAGGGAAGATTGTGGATTGGAATCAGGGAAGGCTCCATGGTAGAAGTTAAGCCCTCTCTAGATTAGTAAAAACTAAATTTTATTTTAAAAAATATCCCTTTCTTTTTAGTTTCTTCTCCCTCTTCCCAGAGAAGAATGTAAGGAGGAAGTTATCTACTTTCAGACTGAAACCTGGGTGACCCTCCAGGGGCACTGACTGGACCCCAAGACTCTCCCAGCTTTGTTGGAGCCCATCAGTCAGGTAAGATCTGCCCCAGGTCTCCAAAACTGTCCTCAGTAAAATTCAACTTGATGGTGGATGTATTAATTAGTTTCATTGCATGCATCATTTCACAATATATACATATATCCAAACATCATGTTGTATTACCTTAAATATATACAAATTGTATTTGTCAAAAAAATTAGGCATGAGGGAATACACAATAAAAAAGCAAGACTGACATGAACCTTTGCCGAAAATGCAAATCCAACCTAAATTGCCACCCTGTTTTTAGGTTAAAAAATTCTGGCTGGTTATTTTTTTTTCCAAATTAATTTTGGATCATGAGATTCTATTAGCTGGTTTTTGCTGGCACCACATTGCTGAAAGGATGACAAGAAATAGGGAGCCTTGGAAATTTTACATGTCTGCCCCAAGAATTCCAGTCCCATTTTATAACCCCAAAAGTCTTAGATCATTTGGTTCTGGTTTAGATAAGCCGACTAGAATGAAACCAAATCAGTGAATCTTCTAAGCTTCCCCCAGCCATCCTTCATTAAGGGAAGAGTCATTTTTGCCTTTTATGAAAAGGCAGAGCCAAAAGACCAATCTTCACTGACTTTCCTTTCATCTAAAACTTTTCCCACAATTCTGCTGCCAACTCAAGAGAAGTTTCAATTTTTGCATTGCTGTTTTTCAAATACAGGAAAGTTATATGGGGACATTCCCTAGAGCCTTGTTGGGCCATGTGCTTTCCTTTGGCTCAGAGTTCCTGTAGAGCCCTAAACATGGGCATTTGTGAGGGCTCAGACACAAGGATAGACACTCTGGTGCTTCTAACTTTGTTGATGTGCCAAGCCATGTATGTCTTTCCTGTTAAGGGCTCAAAGAAGACACCTTAAAGGATGCTACGAGTGCTATAAGCTCTTTTTGGTCTTCATTGACTTCTAGTCAGAGGGGCATCTTGGCACCACTGCAAGGGGTTACAGAAAGAAGATGTGTACTTATTCTTACCTCTGGCTATTCAAGCTCTTGCTGCAAACTCAATAGAGTGATGCATATTATAGAGGAGAAAGAACAGACCTCTGCCCTTGGTGGATGCACTCAACCCTGACATCCTGGGAAATCTCACCTTCAAGGAGGACCTTTTTGCTCCCCATTCACTTCTAATAGTTGGGATCTGAGACAGAGCAGCCTTGTATTAAATTCCAGACCATAGCAATGACAGAATCACAGAACATTAGAAGTAGAAGTTGTTTTTGAGATTGTTTAGTGCAGTTTCTGCATTCTATATATAGAGAAAGGTGGCTCAGAGAGATTGGGTGCTTTTTCCATGGTCTCATGGCTGGTCTGAATCTGAACTAAGGTCAGAGCTCAGGTTTTTCCATGCTTGGCCGCTTCAAGTCTGTTCTTGGAGACTGATGGTTTCTTTGGGTGCTCATAAATTTTCTGAACTTTTCTGAATTGCAATCAAGTTGTTGCTTTTTGTTCTTTATGTCATTAGATTGCAACTTTTAGTCTAAACCCTTAAGAAGTTTATGAAACTGGCTTAAACTTTCTTTCTTGGGGATGATCGCAAATGTCTGAATGCAAGGTTTGGCTAAGCTCAAAAAGGGTCATTGATTAAGAGCCCATGAAACTCGAGAACATATATTGTCACAGGCCCCATTTGTGAGTTCCATGAGGGCAATTTATTATGGCCATCCTGTTCAAGGCCTAGCCCAGTACCTGTACCTATTAGGTAGTCAACAAATAGTTTTCCAATAAATTCTTCCCCTTGTCTATCTAACTTGTCCAGTTCAGCAGCTCAGGTAATATTGTCGTCCCAGCAGCAACTCATATTCTTGAAGTTTCTATAGTCAATTCATCCATCTCACACCCACCTTCAATTGGATATTCCCTATTCTGTGTTCAGTGCTTTCATATTTCTCCCAATGGCTTGGCCAATGCATCGATTGTATGCATTGTTCTGTTTTAATATATCTTTTATCAAATTATAATACATATACACAGAGAAAGATGCTCATGAGTGCATAAATTTCCTGCATTTTCTCAAAAATGAACATTGTCTGGTTTTTAATGAAAGATACAGAAACAATAGTAGATCTTATCCCTGTCATTGAGAAATTTACAATCTCTTTAAAAGAAAATATGTACATAAATGAATTCTGCAAAGGCCAAAGGCCAAAGGAAGAGATGTTTGTTGGAAGAGCTCAGAGGAGAGAGAAATTTGATCTGGAATAGTCTGGGAAGAGTTCGTGGAAGACAGAATTTAGGCTAGCACTTAGAGAATGGTGATGAATTGGAAAAGGAGAAGAAGGAAAGAAAGTTTTGATGGGAGGAAAAGAGTGATCAGTTTTTGGTTGGAGAACAGAGTGATAAAGTGTCACCATGTTCAATGTGAGGCCAGTAGGTGAACAGTAAATAGAACTATGTGGCATGGGAGGACCAATGTTTTATGTTATAGAAATTCTGTTTGGAAAGGCAGGGCCTTATAGTTTATGCTCTACTCCATATAGATTGTACTAGAGAGGTGAATTTTTTTTTTTTTTTTAATAGGATGGGAGTGAGGAAAGGCTGATTGGGAAGGGCAGACTTCTGTGTGGTCTGTGGCAATGGTTGCCTCTGGAGATGTGCAGTGTTCAACCTGCCCAAACCTGCATGCTCTCCTTGATGGGGCCCGACCGAGAGTGACAGCATCAGGAGTGAAAAGGAAGAGAAGATGTGTGAAAGGCTATAAAACAATTGAAATGTTGTTGAACACAGCTTAATTGGTAGTAAGGAATTAAAGGTTAACTCCGGTTTAATATGTCACTTCCCCAGTAACATTTTAGGCTGAGCTCTTGATGTTTTAATTCCAAAGACTAACTTGTGAGTTTCACTCTGAGGTTGGCCCAGAAGGTGAGAGATTTTTCGTCAAAGGCTTTTTTGATGAACCTTAAGAAAAAACAACTCCATACTTCTTTCATTTGTAAGCCTGACCCCATGTGGAGGTATGGGCTAGGCAAATAAATAACAAGAATAAGAGCTTCTTTATGCCTCTCACATTCCCTGGACTTTGTCCTTTGTGCCATGGCAAACTGGAGAGGGACATTGAAGCATTGATATGGTTGTGTGAGGCACCCACAGTCCCCCTCAAAGGAACATGTTTCAATATGTTACACTATTGTGCTAAGAAAGTTTGGGACCCAGATCATTTGACTCAATGCCCCTCTAGGAAGAATCAGCAGTGTCAAGTTGCTCAAAGGTTATTCCCTAAATCTAAATAAATATGAGAGTTTTACAAATTTTCCACAAAGGTTTATTGGGTGCCTCTCGTGTGGCTACCACCCTGGAGTGTCTTTCCGGCATGGGGGTTGGTGCTCAATACATACTTATTGGATGAAGAATTAACGAACTGGTGAAAACTAGTGTTTTAGGAGGCTAATGTGCTGGCTTGGAGAAGAGGAAGGCCAGAAGCAGTGAGAACAGATGAACTTTTGTTGTAATCCAGACCTTTGATTGTGAAGGCTTACACGTGAATATGAAGGAAAGGGTAGTGGAGTGATATTTTGGGGAACATCATTCGTACATTATGGCTCATTGGTTGTAGGGAAGCTATTAAGGTGAAGGAGGAGAAAAGAGTTAAAGATAGTTAGGTATTTGCATCTGGAGAGAGGAGTCATCAAGCTGTGGGCACTGAGCAGGAATAGTATTGTCTGTAAACGGATCTGACTGTGATCATGAGAGAAGCCTTTGCACGGAGGCATCCTGCGAGTAAAACTCTCCAACTGATGGCTGGGCCAGAGGTCTGAGCTAAGAGTGTCCTCAACTGACCAATGAACAGAAGAATACACATCAACCATTTATGAAGATTGATATATTACAATGCAAAATCAACGCTGTTAGGTTAAAAGAAAACGTCTGTTTCACCATAACCTAATAATCAAATTTCTTTTGTAAAACTGGTGCATTTTATTTAAATCCAGAATGCATACAATATGGCTGCTACAACAAGTGCAGTTTTGAACTGCATTAATATGGTGTCCAAATCAAGGGCGATGCTGTACCAAAGTGTTTTTCTCAACCTTTTTGTCATTATCGTCCCCTAAGGAGCTTTTTTAGACAACTTGAGAGGGATGGGCATTTTGGGGTTAAGAAAAAGAGATAAGTTCACCAGGAGAAGAGCGTAAAGAGCAGAGACCTAAAGACAACACCAAGAGAAGGGTAAGGGGGGGTGGAAACAGACAAAACAAACATGATGCATTTAAAAAGTTGAGCATCTAAGAAGATTTGCAAGTCACTGAGTCAGGAGAAAAGAGACTTTGAAGCAAGAGGTAATAAGGATTGTCAAGTACTACAGAAAGGTGAAAGGACAAAAAAAAATTAAGAAAGACCATTGGATTAATATTTTTCAAACTGGACTTATGAAATTTATGTCTGTGGCTGCGCATATGTGACTTATGGATGACTGGGCAGATCAGTTCTACAAATTCAGTAGAATTCATTGCCAGCCCCCAGTTATTTGGAGCCCTGTATATATTTCAAAATAAAGCTGTTGGGTTTGTAGTTTTCAATATGCTGTATTGAGATTTGGGTAGCTGTATCACAAGAATTTTGATATACAGTCCCTTTCTTAGCAATGAAGGCTAGTCATTGTTAGCACCAAGGAAAACACAGTCCATCTAAGGCTGGGACATATTTTCAGCAGGAACTGGCAGTCATTCACTCATTGGGTGACTAACAAAGAATTTTCAGTGTAAGGACCAAGGGGCGTGCTCACTCAGCTCCAAAGTGCAGGGAGCCAATGGGCTTGGCGTTGTGGTTGGACAGGAATGAAGACACATCACCGACCACATAGGGAAGATTTTCAGGCTACTGCTGTGTGGGATTTTGTTTATGGGTCAATTTTGCAAACAACTTCCTTCAGCCCAAATGGTCAAGGAGCTTAAGCTTGGAAATAATTTGGTGGTTCTGCAGACACCCGAGTCCTGGACCTGACAGGGTCTTGAGAGATCATCTAGCCCAGCCCTCCAGCCTCTGATCTATTCTGTTTTCCAGTATCACCAACAGATACTCAGCCAGGTTCTGCTTGATTATTTCCAGCCCAGGGGTGTTCATTACATTGTGAAGAAGACCTTTCTAAAACTAGTAATCTGTACCTTAGAACTGTTAACAGTTTCCTCAAGCTAACATTAGGATAGTGCATAATACTACTAGCCACTCTTCTTAGTAGTTTATAAATATATTAACTTATTTAATCTTCTCATAATATGGCCACATAATAAAGTGAATGCTATTTTTTTTTTTTTTTTTTTGTGGTATGCGGGCCTCCCTCTGCTGTGGCCTCTCCCGTTGCGGGGCAGGCGGACGCGCAACCACTGCGCCACCAGGGAAGCCCAAGTGAATGCTATTAATAGCCATTTTTTTTTTTTAGATAAGGAAATTAAGGCATGGATCACTTCTTCCCAAGGTTAAAGGGTTCAAACCAGCATCTAAGTTTGTAACTCATTTATATTAATGCTTAATCCTTCTTGATAGTTATTCAAATATTTGAGGACAGTTATTAGGGCTTCCCTTAGCATTCTTTTCCCAGGGTAACTGTCCCCAGTTAATGTAACCATTTTTCTCATGCAATGGTTGTGATCTTCTAGAAAAGCGTAATTTAGTCTGTCATTGTTCTCCTTAAAACCAGTGCCCAGAACTGAATACAGACTGGCCTAGGGTCTGACTAATGCATGGAATTGTGTGGAATTATATAATGGTTAGGTTCTAAAATTTGCATGCAAGGTGAAAATTGAGTATGGTCAAAATCACCCTTGAAAAAGCCCTTCACTAACTCATAATGGAGGGTACATATGATACAGTGTGTGCAACCCTGCACAGAAATTCTACTGTTCGTTAAAATTTGAGAACCACTGTGGTCGACTAAAGAAGGGACAAAAGGAAAGTCGATATGCAGATGCCTGAGCATGAAAAACATTCTGCTTTTAAAGTAATGATCAAATTCCTAGCGGTAAATGAAGGATGGGTGGAAAATACTTAATTGATCTCGTTTACTTGCAGTATTACTTAGTATATGTTAATGTATTTGTGTTGCAGTGAGGATTAAACAAGAAAGGAGAGAGGGCAGGTTCTAAAATGTTTGTAAGTTTAGAATAATATAGTGGCAGGCCTTACTATCCAGGCATTCTCAACAGGAGACATACTACCCCCAAGGGGCAAAAATTTGTTCTTGGAGGGCAAAGAAACTTACTCTTTTTATGTATAAAGCCCAGACATACACACAATATGTAAAAGAGATATACACTATATCTATGGAATTAAAATTTCAAGGGGCAGGTGACAAGGGGCATGAAAATATGTCTGAAAAAGGCTCCTTAGGGGATGATAATGAAAAGATTGGGAAATACTTCCATACAATATTGCCCTTGATTTGGACACTATTAATAGAGCTCAAAATTGCATTTGTTGTTTTAACAGTTATATTGCATGCATTCTGGGCTTAAATAAAGCTCACTAGTTTTACAAAAGAAATTTGATCATTGGGTTATGATGAAAACAAAAATGTTTTCTACCTAAAGTGGTTAATTTTGCATTGTGACATGTTGATCAATCTTCATGACTTCCGTTGATTAATAAATTGAGGACACTTTTAGCAAGACAAAATAGGTGAGTTTGCTCAGCAAATGTAGGGCTCTCAGCTCATCATCTATACTCTATATATACCCGTAGTGGCAGATGAATTCAATTACTTTTGATTTCTGATTTATGAGTCCATGGAGTGCCGCATTGAGAAAAAAACAAATCTCACAGTCATGACTAATTCTAGCACAGGGTCTCTCAAATATAACTCAAGTTCATCATCATTAGCACCACCAGAAGATAAGCTCAAAATTTATACCCTATTGAGTGAGAAGGAAGAAGTTGTATCACTATGTTTGTTTGCAAAGAAAGGAAACTTTGGCTTTTGCAGATGAATTTGTGATTTTTGTGGTAATATATTTATTTCCTCCTTCTTGCCACTTAATAGGCATCTAATTCCTTCTCAGGGAAGAAACTATCTATGTAACACAAAATTGTATTTACATATTAAGATATAATAGGCATCCAATTCCTTCTCAGGGAAGAAACTATCTAGGTAACACAAAATTGTATTTACATATTAAGATAACATTTAGTTGTAAAATAATATGTCCCAGGAAAGCCCTAGACAGAGAGAGCAGATGTGAAAGCTAAATTGCTCTGCATTAGAAAATAGGATGCATTTATCCTGCTCTCCACCTCTGCAGAAGGAGGGGAAAAGGGAAGGACATGACAGGGTTGAGCTGGGTTTTTGGGGCTACAACTTAAAGAAAGAAGGGATGGCTTGTTAAAATGGCCATGTCATCATTTTTAAAGAACCTTAGTGTCTACCTTCCAAGGCTCAGTGGTGAATTATAATCCTTCTTCTATTATCTATCATTTTAGTGTATTATTTTAAAATGAAATACATTTCCAATAATTATAACAGAATTCATGTGTGCACTAAGATAGAACAGATGTCGATATTTTGTATATTTGCTTCAGGTCTGTTTTATTTTTAAATAAGCCTTATAAATATTGCTAAAATTCTGTCTTTACCCATTCCTATTTATCTTCCAGAGGTAACCAGTTTTCTAAAATTGGTGGATCATCATCAGGGTTTCTTAAGTATATATTCAGTATATCCTTACAAATATACAAATACATTCATTAACAACATCCATTATTGTGTTTTGTACTTAAATTTTTTAAAGTGTTATGAAACTGAATGTTTGATATCAAAATTCTTTTATGCAATGCACTTCTTTCACTCAGCATTCTGCGTTCAAGTTTTAGCTATGTTAAAACACATTACCCTGGCTCATTTATTTAACTTCACTGTAATATTTCATTGTATGCATAAACTTAACTTCATTTATCTATCTCAAGGTTGAAAAAAGTAGAATTGCTTCCTTTTTTTACCTCCATACCTTTATAATTAGAAGTGAATAGGGGTCCCCATGGACACCCACATTTCTCTATCCTATAACACTGACACATGTACCATCACTATCTGCCTGGAATCTACCAGAAATAAGCCATTACATCCTTTATCCCTGTTTATGTCAGTCGCCATAGTAAGCCCCACACCTGCAGGTGCCCCTCTAATTCTATACAGTAACCACCATAAGGCCATCTCCAATATCTCCTCAACTTCTGAACCCCTTTCACTGTGCCCCTTGGAATCCACTGCCCCTAATCAGCAAACTCAACCTATTCTTGAATTTTCAAGGATACTCAACCTTTTCTCCAGATGTTCATTTTATCTTCCTGTTCTAAATGAAATCCAGGTCCCTCCAAGTACCCTAACTCCCTGGCATTCTTTCAAGGAATGGCTGTTCTTCTCTCATCTTGGAGGTGGGCTGGTTGTCCTCCTTGCAGTTTTCAGCCCATTCACCAACCCTCCTCCCTAAAAACATCCAGCTTTGAATCTCCTGTCATCAGACTCTACCCCCAGGAGACCCCTCCCTCCTTGTTTCAGTCTTTTCAACACCTGGGTTACTCCTGATTTCACAAAGATGTTGAGTTTTTAGTTCAGTGCTTCTCAACTTCAATGAACACATGGTTGTCTAGGAGGATCTTACTGAACTGTAAGATTTCCAGACCTGAGATTCTAAATAACCAACAAGAAACCAGGTGATGCTGTGGCTGCTGGAACACTCTTTGGATAGTAAAGTCCTAGATCACTGTTGCTCTCTCCAACAATACCACCGTCTTCCTTTGGGGGGATTTCAACCACCAACACAGATGATCTTTCCAACACCCTTTTCTTGAGATTGTTAGCCTCCTCTCCATCAATAATCTTGCCCCTATCTCAGCCACTTCCTCCCCACACCTTCTCATTACCAAAATTGGCACCACTTCCATAATCTCAATTTTTAGCATCCAGTTCTCAGACTGTCACCTCTCATCTTTCCTGCTCACTTCCTCCAGTCCCCTAACACAAGCAATCCTCAAACCCCACTGATCCACCTAAAACCATGCTTCTGCTACCTCTTCATTGTCCTTCATTCCATTCATGTTCACACTTTACTCCTCACCCAGCTTGGATTCCATGGCAGTTGATTATAGTCACTCCCTTGTGTCCACGAACAACTTCCTTGCCCTACTCTTTCTTCATCGTACTCAACTTGGCAAAAATCTCAAACCTGGCTAATTATAACACTCTGCCAAGCACACCCTGCACCCCTACTCCATTAAATGAGGACAAGGAAAATGGCACATCCCTATTGACTGGTTGCCTGTTAAATTCAAGAACATGAACCTTAAATGGAACTGGAATGCCATTTGACAGTCATACTATATTTCCCTATTCTAAATTCTCTCTTGCTCTCTTCTAGATAACAATTTTGTGCTTTCTTCTTCTTTAAATCTGCAATACCTCCTCCCCATTCTGCACTTGCAGACCTCGTTTACTATTTCATGGAGAAAACAGGAACAATCAGAAAAGACCTTTCATGGGCTCCCATATTCACATGTACCCAGCTCTCCCTCCCTACAACTCTCTCCCTCTTTCCAACTCAAGGTCATAGTTTTAGCAATTCTCCTCCCTTCCTGCATTATTTCCCGCTCTCTAATGCATCTTCCTTACAGCATAAAGCATACTTTTTATTCCATTTAAAAAAATAAAAACAGTTTCCCCATTAGCCCTAGGTCTCTGCTCAGCTCAAAGCAAAGTCCTCAAAATATTTTTCTATGCTATGGTTTCCAATTTCTCTTTCCCTACCCTCTCTTAAACCCACTACAGTTGGACTTTGGTGCCTACTGCACCTCTGGATCTGCTTTTGTTTTGTTTTAGTTTTTTGTTTGTTTTTACATAACCAACAGTAAATTTTTTATTGACTGCAAATGAAAAAGAAAAAAAAAACACAGTCACACAAAATGCATAAACAACTATCTAAATGGGAACAGTGGAAGCAAACACAATAACTAAGTACGAGCACTCTCTGCAAGTGTGGGTTTAGCCTTGACTGCCAGTTACTGATCATATAGAAACAGCATGGTTCTCCAGCTAGAACTCGTTAGGTCAGTGTCTCACTAACTGACCACCTGGTTGATTAGCTGATTCATTTATTCTCGTATACACTTTTTCAGTCATTAATTTATTCATTAATTTATTCTCTCCACAGTCTACATTTTTTTCTTTTTCTTTGTCCCTCTTTGCCCCCTTCTGTTACCAGTTTGTGGGTATTGTATGGGGCTTTCCAGTTCCTTCAGGGTGTCTCATCTTCATTGTAAGAATCTTTTTATAGAGCTTTGCTGCCCTCACTGCAACTCCGATAAACTACAGAATTACTGTCCCATTTTATTTATCTTTTGTGTTTTCCTGTATCCTCCTCTTCAGAGAGTCATCTAGCCTGTTGTTCCTTCTTGTTGCTCCTTTCACTTATAATAGGGAGATTTTTTAAAAAGTATTTCATCACCATATGAATAAACAGGAAACTACGTTTATTTCACATGTATTCCAAGCATTTAACAACATTGTGATTTTCTGCTTTCTTTGCTTTTGTATTCTGCACACTTTATTTTATTTTTGCTGCTTTCCCCTGTCTCTGGGTTCAATTTATGTTTTACTATTTCCTAGTGGACCTCCATTCTTTAACAAAGCTATGAGAATCTTCACTGAACACTGCATTCTGTTATAAGTGGTAGTTGTAGAGTGCTCAGATTAACTGGCTAACTACAGAATGAGAGCAAATATTTATTTTTCCATCAAGAATACCATTGATCTGGAGAAAAATAACTGGTTTTCTGGGCCAGAGCCATCCAGGAGTTGGTCCATGAAAAACAGTCCCAGTATGGCTTTCTGGGCCAGTCCTAGTTGATACAAAGTAGCTGTTGCTTGGAATTGTGTTCACATAGATATATTAAGGATTTTTAAATACCTTGTGGAACAGCTCTTTATGTGCATGTTAAATATATATATCTGACAAATAATACGTTTGTTAGACAATCATCATCATTATCTTTAAACATTTATTTATTTAGTATTTTCATTTATTGAGTGCCATGGACATTGAAAAAATTTTGAGAAATTTACAAATCATGCCTGATAATTTTTTTTAAGGCAACATCTGCTTCCATCGTATGTTCTGATTTACAGCTGAAAGATATACTACTGAAAACAGAGTTAATTTATTCACTGTGCTGCTATGTCTTAGACTTTTTCTCTGTGTCTTAACACAAGTTTCTCTGGAGTTCTGTGATTTGGAGGATTCCAGCCAAGGGAGGCTGTGGCCTGTGTTTCTAGAACAGTTAGATTTTCTTCTTTGCTGGCTATGGAGTCTCTGCAAGTCTTCAGACGTCTAGTACTTGGCACCTGTAAGGCTGCAAGGGCGTAGTAGATAAAGATATTTTTGTGTGTTTGTTCTGTGAAATGCAGTTTTAAGGTTTGTTAACACTGTTCTGCTCTCTATGGACTGGAACCCATTCCTTTGCTTGTGATCATTTACTATATATACAGAAGGGTTTGTGGACAGCAGTTCTGGATGGTGAAGTAAGAACGTTACCGTTGGGGCTTTGTGAAAGACGAGGCTGATAACACAGAGGACAGGCCGAGAGGCTGACCTATGATCACAGGGCAGGACAGGGTCACAGTGAGGGAACCAGTGGGACACCCGCAGGTACCTGACTCAGGATCCCCTCTGAGCGCTCACAGGCTTCAGTCATGTGCTGCCTCACAGCCAATGGACACCACTTTGTACTCTCTCCTCTGGGCCTGGGCTGATGGAAATCCTGGAATTGTATTTTTGACACTGTATCCATGGATAAAAGGGCACCATTCTGGCATAACATACCTCTGTGAAATCTCTTTTTAGTCTTGTAAAAAAAAAAAAAACCAATAGAACACACATTTCTAAATTCACTTTTTCTTTCATGTTCCAAAACTACCAAATGACTTGTTATCCACAAAATGCTATTGGTCTTTCAGAAATAAAATTTCTTTAAAATACACATACGCACATACATATGTGTGTATATATGTATATATATGTATATTACATATGTTTATATGTTTGTGATAATGGGACGCAAGATTGAAAGTTTCAGCAATTCTTCAGTGTGAGCTACAGAGAAGCAACATTAACAAAGAACTGACTTCCTGGATAGAAACGTACTTTCATCGATTGAGGATATCTGTATAAGGAAGAGAAAGAATCAAAGCATTAGCTGTTAAATGTGAAGACTGGTTCTAGGGCCACTGAGATCTAAGCAGTGCAGGTCAACTAAAGAAAATTCCTAAATGTCCTCATATGAAGGAAGCAGATTTCTCTCCTGTTCTCCCTAGGCAGAAAATTCAAAGGGGAAATATTATGTTTCAGATGCTTTTCGGTCATGCAACAAAGCACTTTGAATATTTGCTGTGTGCAAAACAATGTACTATAGTAGGTGCTACTATGTCTTTCCCCTTGGATAAAAATTCATGAAGAGATAATCAATAGGAGGAACAAAATATGCATTAAAATAGAGCAAATTATCAGCAAGTGAAAATTATTATGATACCAGGAAAATACACTTAATTGGTAAGAACAATGGAGACAAAAGGAAAGAGTATACGGAAGATAATGTAATATAGTGATTAAGAGCAACCAGAATCAATCAGGTTTGAACTCCCATTCTGCCATTGACCCGCTGGGTGACATTGGACGAGTCATCTGTTCTCCCTGTGCCTCAATTTGCATATCTGTTAAATGGGCATCATAATAAGACTTATAGAATTGTTATGAGGATTAAGCAGGTAGGTTTACCTGCCTGAATATCAGGAGCAGAATAGCTTTTAGTAAATCGTAGCTGCTGTTGCTACTACTACTATTATTATTACATTTAATAATGAAATCTTCCAGGAAAAGGTAAATCTCAAATGCAATTTGGCAAGAGATAGAGAACTATCATGGGTTAAAAGGATGGGATGGTAAAACTAAGAATGTAGTTTCCTCTAGACAGAAGATCCAGAAGCAAATCCTCAGTCTTGAAGTCATCAGGATGCAGGATTTCTTCCCTCAGTGCCTTCTTCCTCATGTCTATCATTCCTAAATGTCCCCAGGGACAGAGTGTGTCTGTCTATTCTAAGAGCCCTTTGTCCTCTCTGTCAGAGGGATGCAGCCAGTGAAAACTTGAGTCTCTCATCCAAACTGACCTCAATGGCACAGCAAGCTCATTCCTCTTTTAGGAGAGAATTTAGCCCTGTGAGTCTATAGAGGGATTGCGTTTCTTATAAAAACTTAAATTCTAATCATTATATTTTAGATTGAACAAAATTGTTATATTTAAAAACACTGTCTCTTGGACAATAAAACTAACATTTTTTCCTACAGTTGAATAGCCAAATGAATATACATTTGATTTTGAAACCACGCAACTCAGATGGGATGAAACCGCAAAACTCAGATTTGGGACTTGAACTCGCTGTCTTTCAATTGAAATCGCATACCTGGTCTCAGGACTTAATGAAGCTCAGGTTTATGTCTCAGCGCAGGAGGAATTCAGTGAGAGGCAAAGTGATAGGTAAGAAGTAGATTTATTTAGAGAGATACACATTCCTTAGACAATGCGGTAAGGTCTGTCTCAAAAGGCAAGGGCGGCCCTGAAATACATGGAGGGGAGCGGTCGTTAGTTTTTATGGGCTGGGTAATTTCATAGGTTAATGGGTAGGAGGATTATTCCAACTATTTTGGGGAAGGGGCAGGGATTTCCAGGAATTGGGCCACTGCCCACTTTTGGACCTTTTATGTTAGCCTCTGAACTGTCATGGCACCTGTGTGTGTGTGTGTGTGTGTGTGTGTGTGTGTGTGTGTGTCATTTAGCATATGCTAATGTATTACAATAAACATATAATGAGGCTCAGGGTCTACTGGAAGTTGAATCATCTGCAGTCTTGGATCTAATCGGTTCTGACCAGTTTTTGTCGTATCCAAGGGCTATGTCTTTCTTTTACAGGTTGTGCCCTGCCCCTTTCCCTCTGTTTCAGCTTGATTACACTGGCTTTTTTCTTCTCTTCTTTACTGAAATAGTGTGGAGACTGAATGCATAACCTATGGAGATAGGACAGAGTTTAAGATTTAAACCTGTTGTGGTTATGATGTGCCAATGTAGTTCATCCTTGGTTAAAAAAAAAGTACCACTCTTCTGAATGATGTTGATAAAGGCTATGCATGTGTGAGGAGGTGGTATAAAGGGAATTTCAGTACCTTCCTGTCTATTTTGTTGTGAACCTAACACTGCTTTTAAAAATCTTAAAATAATAAAAATTAAAACATTTAAACCTGTTAAATTTAATTAATGTCTCTTCTTAGGTTTTAATTAAACAGCAGGAGTATCTTTTTTTTTAACATCTTTATTAGAGTATAATTGCTTTACAATGATGTGTTAGTTTCTGCTGTATAACAAAGTGAATCAGCTATATGTATACGTATATCCCCATATCCCCTCCCTCTTGCGTCTCCCTCCCCCCCTCCCTATCCCACCCCTCTAGGTGATCACAAAGCACCTAGCTGATCTCCCTGTGCGTTGCAGCTGCTTCCCACTAGCTATCTATTTTACATTTGGTAGTGTATATATGTCAGTGCTACTCTCTCACTTCGTCCCAGCTTACCCTTCCCCCTCCCTGTGTCCTCAAGTCCATTCTCTACGTCTGCATCTTTATTCCTGTCCTGCCCCCAGCAGAGATATCTTAATCAACAGCTTGATTGTATGCTATACATGCAGAATTTCCTAGTCCCCTTGTTGTGTTTAGTATTTCAGTGGGAAATTTTGATATTCAAGGTGTTCCAGTGCTTTGGGCTACACTCAAGTATCTGACCCAATGGAAGAAAAGGGAGCTGGATCAAGGATAAAGAGGTTTGGGGTACAAGTTAGGAGGCTTGGGGTTCTGGATCCAGTTTGCCTCTCGCTTGGTGAATCCCTGTGACCAAAGGCAGATGGCTCTACTTTTCTGGATTTTAGTTTGCAATTGTAAGTTTTAACAACACCATCCATCACTTCAGCTGTAAAGTTCTCATATTCACATTGGTTCCTCAGATATTTTGTACCTATTATAAGAAACATTCTATTTGTAATAGAAACCAATAAGAGTTATTACTGATTTTTTTTTCCTGGCAATTATAGCTAAAATTTATTTTATGCTTCCCTTCTAGGATATTAGGTTAAGCATCAGACAAATATGACCTCAGCTAAATTAATCCTTATAATACTACTATGCAATTATTATTTTTATGCTCATTTTATAGACAAGGAAATTGAGAAAAACAGAAGTAAAATATAATGGTAAAAATAAGTAGATGTCTACCAATATTGGTGATATTGGTATTCTTATTCCTGAATAGAATCTCTGAGTTTTAGTTGGCCACCTAAAATAAGGACAGTTCTTCCCAGCTTCTTCCCTTGCACGTAGGTGTTGTCATGTGCCTATGTTCTGGTCAATGGGATACTGTCAGCTGAAAAAAATGTGCAAATTAGAAGGTGAGAATTATGTTTTTTTGGCGGGATTTTTGAGGACTTAAGCCCAGAAGACAGCCTCGCAGATCGCTCTGAGGAACTGCTCCAGGAACGTAAAGGAGGAGCCAGGATATATAAGAGTTTTGCAAGAAAAACCAGATAGTAGGAACATCAAAAGATTACTGTTAATTAAAGAAAACCAGACATCTCAAGTTAATGAATTTAGAGCTTTTCTGTGTATGGGAAGATGCAAGAGTCTGGGCTTATTAAAATCATTCCTTGGATATGCACCTTGACTATCAAGGGCCAGGAGCCTGCTTTTCTCCATCCTGGATCCCCTCAGGGTGCACAGCTGGGGGAGGCTGCAGTGGCTGCAGGTGTGATGGCTACAACCTTTGTTTACTGACATGGCAGGTGACATTTTTCATCCACGATATAAATGAAAGTGTTGTGTGGCAGGTTCAGGGAACCTTTCTTAAAAGACAATCATACTCTCCCTGTGCCTTCTTTCTTCTTTGCTTTTTTTCCCCTATCCTGTCGTAAAGGCAAATACGATGTCTGAGGCCCTAGATGCCATCTTGAACCATGAGGAGGAGGACCACATTCTAGGGATGGCAACGTAGTCCCTGAAGCCATTGTAAGGCTAAGCTGCCATATCACTCCCTTACCAAGTCCAGACTTTGAGATGAGAGAGAAATAAAGTTATCTAGTTTATGCCACTGATACTTTGGGTTAGAATCAAACCCAACGTTAACTAATAGGAGTATATTGCCCAAGGTCACACAGCTGATGAGTGGTAGCTGGGGTCCAAGCCTGACTAGAGAGGATACAAGTGCATTGGCCTGGTGTTATACTAACCCTAGGAGTTAAGAAAGGCTCTTCACTCTTCAATACCAGATATTTAACATAGGTATCCTTGATCCTGAAATACAGTTGATGTTTTGTTTCCAGTGAGTCTGTCTTTCTAATTATGTTTGACTCTGGCTGATATTAAATAGAGTTCTATACCCCAAGAACATCACAGTTTTTGGCAAAAGGAAGGGACTCATGAAGGCCAGTTTGACCTTACATTTTTGTTGCAGATTCTTGGACAACTTGGATAACACACATCAAAGCTTTGAAAAATTAGATTTGCATAACAATGATTTCCATCTGCCTTCTTCATCTGCATGAAGGGAACCCTGCTTAAAGGACTTGCTCTTTGACATGTTAGCAGGGTCTGTATCTGCACGTGAAACCTGGGGGCCACATTCCAGTGCCCCCATAATTCAAACAATGAAACCACTTAACATTTCTTTGACTCTTAAATAAATGGTTTTGGATTTCAGGTACCTGCAAAATACCTCCGTTGTATAAACAACATTGCAAATAAGATGATAATCAACTATATTTTGTCCTTGAAGATGATGGCAGCGGGAAAGATAGAAAATTATTATTTGTAGATAGTTTGACTTCACTGCCCAACATCCCAAGAGAACTAATTGAAACGCTGTTAAATTCATTAAAAGTTCATAAAATAGACAGATAGGATACAGTTACAAATATTGGCAGTTTCCTGCATAACAGACATAATTGTATAACATGTTGGAAAAATTTTATTCATGTTAGCAATCAAAAAACAAAACAAAACACAGCAATTAAAAAAAAAACCTTGAGTAACCTCAACAATAAATACACTAATTTTTTAGAAAGAAAATTTCAACTTTTCTGGGAGTTTTAAAGGATGATTTAAATTAATGGAAAGATATATCACATCCTTTTATGGAACAACAATATTGCAAAAGTGTTGGCTTTTCCAAATTAATTTATGGGTTATATCATTCTATATTGGAATTTTATGAATTAGGAAAATAACACACTACTATATATAAATTAGATAACTAATAAGGACCTACTGTATAGCACAGGAAACTCTATTCAGTACTCCGTAATGGCCTATATGGGAGAATCTAAAAAAAGAGTGGATATATGTTATGTATAACTGATTCACTTTACTGTACACCTGAAACTAACACAACATTGTAAATCAACTATATTCTAATAAAAATAAAAACAAAAAAGTTCACCTGGCTGCTAAGATAATTTTGAAAAAATCAGAATAATGAGGGCATTAGATTTTAAAATATATTACAAAAATAAAATTATCATACAGTATGGTATATACAAAAGTATAACAGACCAACAGTATATGTAACAACTCAATAAATCATAAACAGGTAATAAAAAATTGAGAGAGTAATAGATTATTCAATAAATTGTGTTAGGATATTTACGATTTGGAAAAAAGTTTATTTGGATAGCAGTCATGCATCTTACACTAAGATAAATTCTGGGTGTACTAAAATTAGGTGTCAAATTAGGAAAACATAAAATAGGTGAATATATGTCAGATTTCTGGCTGGGGATGAATTTCCAAGCATAAAAGCAGTAAAAGAAATAAGAAAAGATGAGATTTGACTCTATACAAATGTATGACTTTCTATGTCAAACATGCAAAATAAAATTAAAAGGAAAATAGGAGCTCCAGTTCAAGGATGGCAGCATAAGGAGCTCCGTGGACCCACTCGCCAACGAAACAAGCATAATTGGTGAAAACTATATATATATTGGGTTGGCCAAAAAGTTCCTTCAGACTTTAAGTAAAAATAAAAGACACCTTTTTCATTTTCACCAAGAACTTTATTGAAAAATTTATTCATCGTTTTGTTACACTACCTTCTACCATTTTTCAGGCAACTTCGTAATTCCATCTTCCCAAAACTTTTTATCTTTTTGAGCAAAGAACTGTTCCAGGTGCCTTTTACAGTCTTCCAGGGAATTGAAACTGTTTCCATGAAGAGAACTTTGTAAAGACTGAAATAAATAGCAATCCAAAGGTGCAATGTCTGGTGAATACGATGGATGAATCAGAACTTCCCAGCCAAGCTGTAGTAGTTTTTGCCTGGTCATCAAAGAAACATGCGATCTTGTGTTATCCTGATGGAAGCTAATACGTTTTCTGTTGACTAATTCTGGACGCTTTTCACTGAGTGCTGCTTTCAGTTGGTCTAATCGGAAGCAGTACTTGTTGGAATTAATCGTTTGGTTCTCCAGAAGGAACTCATAATAGAGGACTCCCTTCCAATCCCACCATATACACAGTATCACCTTCTTTGGATGAAGACCGGCCTTTGGTGTGGTTGGTGGTGGTTCATTTCACTTGCCCCACGATCTCTTCCGTTCCACATTATTGTACAGTATCCACTTTTCATTGCCTGTCACAATTTGTTTTAAAAACGGAACATTTTCATTACGTTAAGTAGGGAATCACATGCGGAAATACAACCAAGAAGGTTTTTTTCACTTAAGTTATGTGGAATCCAAACATCAAAGCTATTCACATAATCAAGTTGGTACAAATGATTTTCAGCTTTTGATATGGATATTTTGAGTATGTTGACTACCTCCCATGTGGTAAAACATTGATTGTTCTCAATTAATGTCTTGATTTCATCACTATCAACTTCAACTGGTCTACTCGACCATGGAGCATCGTCCAGCGAGAAATCTCCAGCACAAAACTTCGCAGACCACTTTTGACACATTCAATCGGTCACAGCACCTTCTCCATACACTGCACAAATCTTTTTTTGCATTTCAGTTGTGCTTTTACTTTTCTGGAAATAATAAAGTGTAATATGCCAAAAATGTTGCTTTTTTCTTCTATCTTCAATATTAAAATGACTACATAAAAATTCACCAATTTTGATAAGTTTTTTTAAATGCGCGCTGATATGACAGCTGTCACAATACAATCTAACAAAATTGTTTTGAATGAAGTTAAAGACAGCTAAGCGCTACTAGAGCCATCTTACGGAAAACACCAAATGAACTTTTCAGCAAGCCCAATATATATATATATATATATAGATATAGATATATATATATATCTATATATATATCCCAACCATTTAAAAGTATCTGGCAATTGTCCTAAAAACATACAGCAAATGAAGAAACATTTATTCAAGAAAATCTGCTAAATTCAGGAAGAACAGCAAGAGTCTGTGGCATTTGAATCCTGACCTGCTCTCTCTCTCTGTCTCTCTCTTCCTTTCCCAGTTGAGCTTGATGGAAGTTTCACTCTGGGCAGATGTGGCCAAAAATACAGGGCTTTCTCTCCCCTCAGCTCCCAATCCAGAAGCATGATATCCTCCTAAGAAGAGTAGGTTGCTATCATTTCTCATTCCCTTCAACACTGAGAAGAAGAGACTATATTTCTGGTGAGGTTGAGGGCTATCTTCCTCCACCCAGCCCCTACTCAAAGGATAAAGGCTCTATCTCAGATGTGGCAAGTGGAGAATCTTGGGGTCCCAAATGCCCTCACCTCAGTTTACTCGTATTTGCAAGGGTACATGACAGGAGAGGAAGCTATCAAGACAATTGGCTACCATCCCACCCAGTGCCCAGAATAGTGGCTCAGAAATTTTGCCAAGAGGCATAGGCAGTACACAGAGAGCTTTGAAGCTCTCCCTGCAAGAATTGATTTTATTTAAAACAGAGTGAAACTGAGCCTTCCCTAAAAGCGAGTTCCCCTGCCGCGTTTATGATTAACCTCTCTAGACTTTTAAACAAAAGCCAATGCAGATTCTCACTGGAAGCATGCACCTTTTCCATGGCCCTCAATACATTTTCAAAAACACTTTTTCAAAGAGGCTGGGCATCTCACAGTCAAAAATGGCTAAGCATACCTAGTACTCAGATCCGGATTTCTAAATACTGCTATTCCTTTTTAAAGGAAACAGGATTCAACGAGGAAATAGCTGGTCCCAGGTCTGAAGCACGGAAAGTAAACATTAGTCTGAAACACATTTTCATGTGAGAAAATCAGAAAGTGGTCCATATGAAAAGGTCGCTGAAGACTGCTTAAAGAGGCATCCACCAGTTAACTTGGAGAAAATCTGAGCATCAAAATGATTACTCACGGTAATGAAATGTAGTCCATTGAATAAGATAATCAAAAATCCGAGTTGATATTGAAAAATACAAACAAGTAAATAAAGTGGAGAGGAAGCTTTATTTATATTTTTGTTCATTTGTTTTTATTCTATTGTCTGTCAGATAATACATTTAGAAGGAACGACAGAATTAGAAAATTAGCATTTTGCAACCATCATCAATATAATTGATTTGGGCAAGAATCATCAGTGGATACTAACAATACTAAGGCTATTTAAGTTTGTTGGGTAATCAGATCCTTAGTCTCAGAGCATCTTTTCACAGATTATGTATTAATTAGAAGGTTAAAAGAGGTACCTTAAACTGGAGAAATTTGGCAAACACTACCTTTAAGTTAACGTCACTAAAATGACCAACTGAGATCACGTGCCTCTTGATGAAAGACACAGATCACTTATGTCATATTCCTGCCGAAAATGCATAACCTGAAACCGACTAGGGGGAAACAACCCGACAAAGGCAAATTGAGGAACATTCAACGACACAATTAGACTCTAATCTCCTGCGAATTCTGCTTCCTTCTCATCTCTCCCATTCAATAAATCATCCTGTTCTGCTGATTTCACCTCCTAAGTATCTAAATATCGCTAGAATTCAACCACTTCTCTCCATTTTCTCAGTTACACCATGTCACCTAATTGCTAAAACAGTTGCTGGCTGTGCCCCCATTGAATCCATGCTTCACAGGTTAGCCTGAGTGATCTGTCTACGGTATAAATCTGATCATGTCACTTCCCTGCTAAAAAGGTTTCTGTGGTTTTTGGTGGCTATTAGAATAAATGCAGACTTTTTTTTTTTTTTTTTTCTGGATTTTAGTTTGCAATTGTAAGTTTTAACAACACCATCCATCACTTCAGCTGTAAAGTTCTCATATTCACATTGGTTCCTCAGATATTTTGTACCTATTATAAGAAACATTCTATTTGTAATAGAAACCAATAAGAGTTATTACTGATTTTTTTTTCCTGGCAATTATAGCTAAAATTTATTTTATGCTTCCCTTCTAGGATATTAGGTTAAGCATCAGACAAATATGACCTCAGCTAAATTAATCCTTATAATACTACTATGCAATTATTATTTTTATGCTCATTTTATAGACAAGGAAATTGAGAAAAACAGAAGTAAAATATAATGGTAAAAATAAGTAGATGTCTACCAATATTGGTGATATTGGTATTCTTATTCCTGAATAGAATCTCTGAGTTTTAGTTGGCCACCTAAAATAAGGACAGTTCTTCCCAGCTTCTTCCCTTGCACGTAGGTGTTGTCATGTGCCTATGTTCTGGTCAATGGGATACTGTCAGCTGAAAAAAATGTGCAAATTAGAAGGTGAGAATTATGTTTTTTTGGCGGGATTTTTGAGGACTTAAGCCCAGAAGACAGCCTCTCAGATCGCTCTGAGGAACTGCTCCAGGAACGTAAAGGAGGAGCCAGGATATATAAGAGTTTTGCAAGAAAAACCAGATAGTAGGAACATCAAAAGATTACTGTTAATTAAAGAAAACCAGACATCTCAAGTTAATGAATTTAGAGCTTTTCTGTGTATGGGAAGATGCAAGAGTCTGGGCTTATTAAAATCATTCCTTGGATATGCACCTTGACTATCAAGGGCCAGGAGCCTGCTTTTCTCCATCCTGGATCCCCTCAGGGTGCACAGCTGGGGGAGGCTGCAGTGGCTGCAGGTGTGATGGCTACAACCTTTGTTTACTGACATGGCAGGTGACATTTTTCATCCACGATATAAATGAAAGTGTTGTGTGGCAGGTTCAGGGAACCTTTCTTAAAAGACAATCATACTCTCCCTGTGCCTTCTTTCTTCTTTGCTTTTTTTCCCCTATCCTGTCGTAAAGGCAAATACGATGTCTGAGGCCCTAGATGCCATCTTGAACCATGAGGAGGAGGACCACATTCTAGGGATGGCAACGTAGTCCCTGAAGCCATTGTAAGGCTAAGCTGCCATATCACTCCCTTACCAAGTCCAGACTTTGAGATGAGAGAGAAATAAAGTTATCTAGTTTATGCCACTGATACTTTGGGTTAGAATCAAACCCAACGTTAACTAATAGGAGTATATTGCCCAAGGTCACACAGCTGATGAGTGGTAGCTGGGGTCCAAGCCTGACTAGAGAGGATACAAGTGCATTGGCCTGGTGTTATACTAACCCTAGGAGTTAAGAAAGGCTCTTCACTCTTCAATACCAGATATTTAACATAGGTATCCTTGATCCTGAAATACAGTTGATGTTTTGTTTCCAGTGAGTCTGTCTTTCTAATTATGTTTGACTCTGGCTGATATTAAATAGAGTTCTATACCCCAAGAACATCACAGTTTTTGGCAAAAGGAAGGGACTCATGAAGGCCAGTTTGACCTTACATTTTTGTTGCAGATTCTTGGACAACTTGGATAACACACATCAAAGCTTTGAAAAATTAGATTTGCATAACAATGATTTCCATCTGCCTTCTTCATCTGCATGAAGGGAACCCTGCTTAAAGGACTTGCTCTTTGACATGTTAGCAGGGTCTGTATCTGCACGTGAAACCTGGGGGCCACATTCCAGTGCCCCCATAATTCAAACAATGAAACCACTTAACATTTCTTTGACTCTTAAATAAATGGTTTTGGATTTCAGGTACCTGCAAAATACCTCCGTTGTATAAACAACATTGCAAATAAGATGATAATCAACTATATTTTGTCCTTGAAGATGATGGCAGCGGGAAAGATAGAAAATTATTATTTGTAGATAGTTTGACTTCACTGCCCAACATCCCAAGAGAACTAATTGAAACGCTGTTAAATTCATTAAAAGTTCATAAAATAGACAGATAGGATACAGTTACAAATATTGGCAGTTTCCTGCATAACAGACATAATTGTATAACATGTTGGAAAAATTTTATTCATGTTAGCAATCAAAAAACAAAACAAAACACAGCAATTAAAAAAAAAACCTTGAGTAACCTCAACAATAAATACACTAATTTTTTAGAAAGAAAATTTCAACTTTTCTGGGAGTTTTAAAGGATGATTTAAATTAATGGAAAGATATATCACATCCTTTTATGGAACAACAATATTGCAAAAGTGTTGGCTTTTCCAAATTAATTTATGGGTTATATCATTCTATATTGGAATTTTATGAATTAGGAAAATAACACACTACTATATATAAATTAGATAACTAATAAGGACCTACTGTATAGCACAGGAAACTCTATTCAGTACTCCGTAATGGCCTATATGGGAGAATCTAAAAAAAGAGTGGATATATGTTATGTATAACTGATTCACTTTACTGTACACCTGAAACTAACACAACATTGTAAATCAACTATATTCTAATAAAAATAAAAACAAAAAAGTTCACCTGGCTGCTAAGATAATTTTGAAAAAATCAGAATAATGAGGGCATTAGATTTTAAAATATATTACAAAAATAAAATTATCATACAGTATGGTATATACAAAAGTATAACAGACCAACAGTATATGTAACAACTCAATAAATCATAAACAGGTAATAAAAAATTGAGAGAGTAATAGATTATTCAATAAATTGTGTTAGGATATTTACGATTTGGAAAAAAGTTTATTTGGATAGCAGTCATGCATCTTACACTAAGATAAATTCTGGGTGTACTAAAATTAGGTGTCAAATTAGGAAAACATAAAATAGGTGAATATATGTCAGATTTCTGGCTGGGGATGAATTTCCAAGCATAAAAGCAGTAAAAGAAATAAGAAAAGATGAGATTTGACTCTATACAAATGTATGACTTTCTATGTCAAACATGCAAAATAAAATTAAAAGGAAAATAGGAGCTCCAGTTCAAGGATGGCAGCATAAGGAGCTCCGTGGACCCACTCGCCAACGAAACAAGCATAATTGGTGAAAACTATATATATATTGGGTTGGCCAAAAAGTTCCTTCAGACTTTAAGTAAAAATAAAAGACACCTTTTTCATTTTCACCAAGAACTTTATTGAAAAATTTATTCATCGTTTTGTTACACTACCTTCTACCATTTTTCAGGCAACTTCGTAATTCCATCTTCCCAAAACTTTTTATCTTTTTGAGCAAAGAACTGTTCCAGGTGCCTTTTACAGTCTTCCAGGGAATTGAAACTGTTTCCATGAAGAGAACTTTGTAAAGACTGAAATAAATAGCAATCCAAAGGTGCAATGTCTGGTGAATACGATGGATGAATCAGAACTTCCCAGCCAAGCTGTAGTAGTTTTTGCCTGGTCATCAAAGAAACATGCGATCTTGTGTTATCCTGATGGAAGCTAATACGTTTTCTGTTGACTAATTCTGGACGCTTTTCACTGAGTGCTGCTTTCAGTTGGTCTAATCGGAAGCAGTACTTGTTGGAATTAATCGTTTGGTTCTCCAGAAGGAACTCATAATAGAGGACTCCCTTCCAATCCCACCATATACACAGTATCACCTTCTTTGGATGAAGACCGGCCTTTGGTGTGGTTGGTGGTGGTTCATTTCACTTGCCCCACGATCTCTTCCGTTCCACATTATTGTACAGTATCCACTTTTCATTGCCTGTCACAATTTGTTTTAAAAACGGAACATTTTCATTACGTTAAGTAGGGAATCACATGCGGAAATACAACCAAGAAGGTTTTTTTCACTTAAGTTATGTGGAATCCAAACATCAAAGCTATTCACATAATCAAGTTGGTACAAATGATTTTCAGCTTTTGATATGGATATTTTGAGTATGTTGACTACCTCCCATGTGGTAAAACATTGATTGTTCTCAATTAATGTCTTGATTTCATCACTATCAACTTCAACTGGTCTACTCGACCATGGAGCATCGTCCAGCGAGAAATCTCCAGCACAAAACTTCGCAGACCACTTTTGACACATTCAATCGGTCACAGCACCTTCTCCATACACTGCACAAATCTTTTTTTGCATTTCAGTTGTGCTTTTACTTTTCTGGAAATAATAAAGTGTAATATGCCAAAAATGTTGCTTTTTTCTTCTATCTTCAATATTAAAATGACTACATAAAAATTCACCAATTTTGATAAGTTTTTTTAAATGCGCGCTGATATGACAGCTGTCACAATACAATCTAACAAAATTGTTTTGAATGAAGTTAAAGACAGCTAAGCGCTACTAGAGCCATCTTACGGAAAACACCAAATGAACTTTTCAGCAAGCCCAATATATATATATATATATATAGATATAGATATATATATATATCTATATATATATCCCAACCATTTAAAAGTATCTGGCAATTGTCCTAAAAACATACAGCAAATGAAGAAACATTTATTCAAGAAAATCTGCTAAATTCAGGAAGAACAGCAAGAGTCTGTGGCATTTGAATCCTGACCTGCTCTCTCTCTCTGTCTCTCTCTGTCTCTCTCTTCCTTTCCCAGTTGAGCTTGATGGAAGTTTCACTCTGGGCAGATGTGGCCAAAAATACAGGGCTTTCTCTCCCCTCAGCTCCCAATCCAGAAGCATGATATCCTCCTAAGAAGAGTAGGTTGCTATCATTTCTCATTCCCTTCAACACTGAGAAGAAGAGACTATATTTCTGGTGAGGTTGAGGGCTATCTTCCTCCACCCAGCCCCTACTCAAAGGATAAAGGCTCTATCTCAGATGTGGCAAGTGGAGAATCTTGGGGTCCCAAATGCCCTCACCTCAGTTTACTCGTATTTGCAAGGGTACATGACAGGAGAGGAAGCTATCAAGACAATTGGCTACCATCCCACCCAGTGCCCAGAATAGTGGCTCAGAAATTTTGCCAAGAGGCATAGGCAGTACACAGAGAGCTTTGAAGCTCTCCCTGCAAGAATTGATTTTATTTAAAACAGAGTGAAACTGAGCCTTCCCTAAAAGCGAGTTCCCCTGCCGCGTTTATGATTAACCTCTCTAGACTTTTAAACAAAAGCCAATGCAGATTCTCACTGGAAGCATGCACCTTTTCCATGGCCCTCAATACATTTTCAAAAACACTTTTTCAAAGAGGCTGGGCATCTCACAGTCAAAAATGGCTAAGCATACCTAGTACTCAGATCCGGATTTCTAAATACTGCTATTCCTTTTTAAAGGAAACAGGATTCAACGAGGAAATAGCTGGTCCCAGGTCTGAAGCACGGAAAGTAAACATTAGTCTGAAACACATTTTCATGTGAGAAAATCAGAAAGTGGTCCATATGAAAAGGTCGCTGAAGACTGCTTAAAGAGGCATCCACCAGTTAACTTGGAGAAAATCTGAGCATCAAAATGATTACTCACGGTAATGAAATGTAGTCCATTGAATAAGATAATCAAAAATCCGAGTTGATATTGAAAAATACAAACAAGTAAATAAAGTGGAGAGGAAGCTTTATTTATATTTTTGTTCATTTGTTTTTATTCTATTGTCTGTCAGATAATACATTTAGAAGGAACGACAGAATTAGAAAATTAGCATTTTGCAACCATCATCAATATAATTGATTTGGGCAAGAATCATCAGTGGATACTAACAATACTAAGGCTATTTAAGTTTGTTGGGTAATCAGATCCTTAGTCTCAGAGCATCTTTTCACAGATTATGTATTAATTAGAAGGTTAAAAGAGGTACCTTAAACTGGAGAAATTTGGCAAACACTACCTTTAAGTTAACGTCACTAAAATGACCAACTGAGATCACGTGCCTCTTGATGAAAGACACAGATCACTTATGTCATATTCCTGCCGAAAATGCATAACCTGAAACCGACTAGGGGGAAACAACCCGACAAAGGCAAATTGAGGAACATTCAACGACACAATTAGACTCTAATCTCCTGCGAATTCTGCTTCCTTCTCATCTCTCCCATTCAATAAATCATCCTGTTCTGCTGATTTCACCTCCTAAGTATCTAAATATCGCTAGAATTCAACCACTTCTCTCCATTTTCTCAGTTACACCATGTCACCTAATTGCTAAAACAGTTGCTGGCTGTGCCCCCATTGAATCCATGCTTCACAGGTTAGCCTGAGTGATCTGTCTACGGTATAAATCTGATCATGTCACTTCCCTGCTAAAAAGGTTTCTGTGGTTTTTGGTGGCTATTAGAATAAATGCAGACTTTTTTTTTTTTTTTAAATGCAGACTTTTAAATCTGTTTAACAAAGCCCGTCTTGATCTGGCTCCTCCTTTGTCCTCTAGCTGTATCCCTTGATACTGCTCCATTGCCAGCACCGTATTCTTTTGATTTGCCACTTCCCTTAATTTTCAGGTTGAGATATGTTCTGATTTGTGCAGGCTTTTATCCATGTCTAGAATGTTTTCTCTTTCTACGCTTCCTACCCCACTACTATCTTTTTGAAACGAAACCATTTTCCTACTCAAGCCTTAGCTTAGGCAGGATTTATTCTGAGAAGCTTTTCTTTACCCCACCATTCTCACCTCACCCCAGGTAGTTGTCTCTTCTGTGCGAATCAGGTGTATCTCATGCTGCTTCAATCTCAGTACTTAATGTATCACGTTCTAACTTTTTGTTTAAAGCCTAGCTCCTCTAGTAGCCCGTAAGCCACTACCAGGTTTTGTGTGTGTCTGTTTGTGGTAGTAAGGGAGATGTGATGGTTAATTTTATGTGTCAACTTGACTGGGCTGCTGGGTGCCCAGATGTTTTGTTAAATCTAGTCTGGATGTGTCTCTGACGGTGTTTCTGGATGAGACTCCATTTGAATGGGTAGACTGAGTAAAGCAGGTTGCCCTCTCTAAGGTGGGCGAACCTCATTCAATCCATCGAAGACCTGAATAGAACGAAAAGCAGAATAAAGGAAATTTCACTCTTTCTGCCTGACTCTCTTTGAGCTGAGATGTCAGTCTTTTCCTGCACTTGGGCTGGAACTTAGACCATTGGCACTCCTGGATCTCAGGCTTGTCATTGACAGAACTTGGGACTTCTCAGCTTCCATATCTATGTGAGCCAATTCCTTATAATACATCTCTTACTTTATATATATGTACACACATCCTATTCATTCTGTTTCTCTGGAGAACCCAGACTAACGTAGGAGATATTTACAGGATGGGCTCTATCCTTATGCAACTAAAAAAAAATCTATCAAGGGCTCCCTGAGGAATAAAATCCCAGAACTTCAGAACACCAAGCTGTCCTCCTCATGAGGAAAATTAATTTAAAATTTTAATTTAATTTTTAATTAGGTAGTACAGTCCAACATGCATAAAGGAGAGCACTACAACACACACACATTTTAAGATGTTAATATTTGCTTTAGATTGCTTTAGTAGAAAATTTCCTATTCATTCTTTTGCTAATACGCAAATACCAACAAAACATGAAGTGATTACATTATAATAGTTTGCTTTGTTATAGCAGCTTACTCTCCACACATATGACTTCATTATATTCTCATGTATTTAAAAAAAATAACACATTCACAAAAAAACTGGATTAAAAAATTCTTTGAAGTCATTGTACTGGAAAGAACGTGAAAGTCATAAATGATATTTCTTTTCAACATAATATTAACTCAGATTTTTCAAGTTTACTTTCCCACTAATTAATGAGGGTCTTTTTTAAAAAAAAATGTTTGCCAACATCCAGAGGCTTCAGGAGTTTCTTTCTATGACTCACCTCCTGTACCTTAAATGCTCCAAAGAGGTTATCTGAATTTACAATATTTTACTCATAGAAAAATCAGTGCAGAAATTTGTTCAGGAACTGGTGTCACTTTGCCCACACGTCTCCTGAATTTTTGGAAACAGGATGTCCTCTATGAAGAGTGGTTTAAAAGGAAAACACCCTCACTAGCCCATGACTAAGCCTGAGCACACTTCAAACTTCTTTCCTAACTGAACAAATCAAGTTGGTTTACTCACCACAATAAGATCGACTCCATCCAATACCTTGTGCTGATGGTTTGAAGTTGATTGACCACGGATTTGACAAGGATGACTGGATGCACGTCATTAAAATGATTAATGTGTGTGGGTCCGGGCACAGCTACAGCACTGCTGCTCCCTCCCTCAGATACAGTGAGGAACGCCTTGGTCAGAGGCGATCAATACACCCCGGAGAATTCTCCCAGGGGCAAGGACTACAGAAGGAGAACCTGTCTTTGAGATTGATGAAAATAAGAAGAGTGATTTCCTGAACCCCCAGTTCTTGGCTGAGTGTTTCCTGGAGCAAAACCTTAATTATAACTCAGATCTGTTCCCGTCAAAGGTCCAAACCAGGGTCGCTGGTTACCGCAACGTTAACTAACTTCTTTGAATCTTGTCACTCTAATCGTGGAAGAAAGGCAGGAGATTTTCCGTACTTCTTTCACTTTCTTTCCTCTTCTTCAGCTTTATTTATAAAGCTCACTTAATACTCCTGTGATGGTTAATTTTATGTGCCACTGGTTTAAGCTATGGTGCCCAAGGGTTTGGTCAAACACTGGTCTAGATGTTGCTGTGAAGATGTTTTTAAGATGTGTCAACATTTACAATTAGTTGACCCTACGTAAAAGAGACTACCCCCCATAATGTAGGTTGGCCTCATCCAGTCAGATGAAGGCTGTAAAAGCAAAAACAGGCCTTTTGGAGAAAAAATTTAGCTTCAACAGTCTAACATGGAAATCCTGCTTGTGTTTCCGGCTTCCCAGCCTGCTCATATGGATTGCAGACTAGCCAGACCCCATAATTGTGTGAGTCAATTCCTTAAAATAAATCTCCTCCCTTAAGATAAATATCTATCCGTTTAGGTAGAGAGATACATAGATAGATAAATCAATGATAGATCAATTTTATATTTGTATGTGTATACACATACACATAGAGGTATTGTCTATTATCTATCTATCTATCATCTATCTAGCATCTATCTTTCTATCATCTATCTCCTTCTCTATATCTCTTTATCCTGTTGGTTCTGTTTCTATGGAGAACCCTGACTAATACAACTCATTAAAGGTTTTTTCCCCCCGCTTTTCCTTTTTTAAAATTATCTATCTTTATCTGGCCAAAAACCAAAACCAAAAAAAAAAAAAGACCTTTGCCTTTGCCACCAAAATTCTACCTTAAAAACAAATAATTTCTTTACTCATTTGTACAATGTTTAGATTTAGTTACATACTTTAGACTCCTTGGAGTGTGGCTGGAAAGTCACTCATATTTGATAGATCTTCCCCAGGTCCACAGCCTCGCCCCACCATCTCACTATTTCACAGCATCAGCCTAAATATACAGTATGATTCATCCCTTAGGACAATTATCTTAAGCTTATAAAATTCTTAATAAAGAGAGTAAAAAGTTCACAAACAATGCTAGAGTTTACAAGGTGTAAGACAGTAAGTCTTATGTGTATTTACGTGTCGGCAGGCGGATTCTCAACCACTGCGCCACCAGGGAAGCCCACAATTTTTAAAGGTTATACTCCATTTATAGTTGTTATAAAATACTGGCTATATTCTCTGTTGTACAATATATCCTTGTAGCTTATTTATTTTATACATAATAGTTTCTACCTCTTAACCCCCTACCCCTATTTTGCCCCTCCCTCCTTCTCTCTCCTTACTGAGAGCCACTAGTTTGTTCTCTATATCTGTGAGTCTGTTTTTTTGTTGTTATATTCAGTAATTTGTTGTATTTTTTAGATTCCACATATAAGTGATATCATACAGTTTTTGTCTTTCTCTGTCTGACTTATTTCACTTAGCATAATACCCTCCAAGTTCATCCACGTTGTTGCAGATGGCATTATTTCATTCTTCTTACGGCTAAGTAGTATTCCGTTGTGTAAATTATTCCACATCTTCTTTCTCCATTCATCTGTGGATGGACATTTAGATTGCTTCCATATCTTGGCTATTGTAAATAATGTTGCTATGAACATTGGGATGCATATATATTTTTGAATTAGTGTTTTCATTTTGGGGGGATAAACACCCAGGAGTGGAACTGGAATTTTTTTTTTTTTTTTTTTTTTTACTTTCTTGAAATTTCTAAGACAGTCATTATTTTTTCAATATTTCTAAATAAATTGCTTTGGTCTCAAGACAACTCCTTGAAGCCAAGCCATGAATTCTTGAAATGAATAAATTATATGGAAATATTGATATGTTCAGAACTCTGCTGTGTTAGCAAGAAAGAGATGTCAACACTACACCTGAGAGTAAATTTGCCTTAGTTGTTAGTTTCTTTGTTGTTCTTCTGGTCTCAGTGACAATACAAGGGACATTAGACAGACAAATGTGTAAACTCCTTCTTTGCAGTTTTGAAAGAACGCTGCTCTTTCCCAGCAACGTTAGCCTGAATCAGGCTAATTTTGAGGAGTACATTTGAGGGTGGCAATAGACATTTTTAATCTGGAAGGGTTTATTATAAGCACGCATTGTTACAGCAAATGGCCGACATTCAAGGAGCAAGTGCTTGCCTATATCCTTTTGGCCTTTCTTGATGTTCCGTTTGAAACACAATGCAGTGCTTATTGAAAGCACAGACTCAGTAAACGAGCGCTTCTGTGGTGTCCCTGGGAGCCAGCTTTGTACATGGTACAGAGGGGGTGAGAGATGAAGAAAGCCATCATTGGCCATCCATCTAGTGTCAGCTGAAACACCAGCCTGGCTCTTCTGTCCACTCATCAGTAAATGATCAGCTTCCAGGATTTTCTTTTAAGACAATTATTGGACTTTGCTGGTTCGGTTGGAGTCATACAGACCCACTTTAATTTCCTAAAAATGGTAGCATCAGGACAGCCAAGTATATTCGTGATGATGAATCTGAGCATTTATGTTTTTTATGTCCCCAAACAACACACCCAACAGCCCCAAACAATAAGTAAGTTAGCTTGTGATGCCTATGACGTCAACTTTAAAAATTCACGGTGAACCAAAAAAAAAAAAAAGACCTTTGCCTTTGCCACCAAAATTCTACCTTAAAAACAAATAATTTCTTTACTCATTTGTACAATGTTTAGATTTAGTTACATACTTTAGACTCCTTGGAGTGTGGCTGGAAAGTCACTCATATTTGATAGATCTTCCCCAGGTCCACAGCCTCGCCCCACCATCTCACTATTTCACAGCATCAGCCTAAATATACAGTATGATTCATCCCTTAGGACAATTATCTTAAGCTTATAAAATTCTTAATAAAGAGAGTAAAAAGTTCACAAACAATGCTAGAGTTTACAAGGTGTAAGACAGTAAGTCTTATGTGTATTTACGTGTATGAGAGCAGCTGAAGGATGACAATATTTGAGCAGTGAGAACAGGAAGAGCAGACACCCTTACTTCTGGTGTTATATAAGGTGCTCAGTAAGTATGTAAAGACTATATATTGTGAAAAAGAACAAAAATAGTAACACTTTTCCTTATTAATTATTTTTTACTTTCCTGAGACTTTTAAATTTATTTTTTCATTTCATTTTTATTTATTTATTTTATTGGGGTATAGTTGATGTACAATATTATGTAAATTATAGGTGTACAACATAGTGATTCACAATTTTTTTTTTTTTTTTTTTTTTTTTTTTTTTTGGTGGTACGCAGGCCTCTCAGTGTTGTGGCCTCTCCCGTTGCGGAGCACAGGCTCCGGATGCGCAGGCTCAGTGGCCATGGCCCACGGGCCTAGCCGCTCCGTGGCATGTGGGACCCTCCCGGACCGGGGCACGAACCCGTGTCCCCTGCATCGGCAGGCGGATTCTCAACCACTGCGCCACCAGGGAAGCCCACAATTTTTAAAGGTTATACTCCATTTATAGTTGTTATAAAATACTGGCTATATTCTCTGTTGTACAATATATCCTTGTAGCTTATTTATTTTATACATAATAGTTTCTACCTCTTAACCCCCTACCCCTATTTTGCCCCTCCCTCCTTCTCTCTCCTTACTGAGAGCCACTAGTTTGTTCTCTATATCTGTGAGTCTGTTTTTTTGTTGTTATATTCAGTAATTTGTTGTATTTTTTAGATTCCACATATAAGTGATATCATACAGTTTTTGTCTTTCTCTGTCTGACTTATTTCACTTAGCATAATACCCTCCAAGTTCATCCACGTTGTTGCAAATGGCATTATTTCATTCTTCTTACGGCTAAGTAGTATTCCGTTGTGTAAATTATTCCACATCTTCTTTCTCCATTCATCTGTGGATGGACATTTAGATTGCTTCCATATCTTGGCTATTGTAAATAATGTTGCTATGAACATTGGGATGCATATATATTTTTGAATTAGTGTTTTCATTTTGGGGGGATAAACACCCAGGAGTGGAACTGGAATTTTTTTTTTTTTTTTTTTTTTTACTTTCTTGAAATTTCTAAGACAGTCATTATTTTTTCAATATTTCTAAATAAATTGCTTTGGTCTCAAGACAACTCCTTGAAGCCAAGCCATGAATTCTTGAAATGAATAAATTATATGGAAATATTGATATGTTCAGAACTCTGCTGTGTTAGCAAGAAAGAGATGTCAACACTACACCTGAGAGTAAATTTGCCTTAGTTGTTAGTTTCTTTGTTGTTCTTCTGGTCTCAGTGACAATACAAGGGACATTAGACAGACAAATGTGTAAACTCCTTCTTTGCAGTTTTGAAAGAACGCTGCTCTTTCCCAGCAACGTTAGCCTGAATCAGGCTAATTTTGAGGAGTACATTTGAGGGTGGCAATAGACATTTTTAATCTGGAAGGGTTTATTATAAGCACGCATTGTTACAGCAAATGGCCGACATTCAAGGAGCAAGTGCTTGCCTATATCCTTTTGGCCTTTCTTGATGTTCCGTTTGAAACACAATGCAGTGCTTATTGAAAGCACAGACTCAGTAAACGAGCGCTTCTGTGGTGTCCCTGGGAGCCAGCTTTGTACATGGTACAGAGGGGGTGAGAGATGAAGAAAGCCATCATTGGCCATCCATCTAGTGTCAGCTGAAACACCAGCCTGGCTCTTCTGTCCACTCATCAGTAAATGATCAGCTTCCAGGATTTTCTTTTAAGACAATTATTGGACTTTGCTGGTTCGGTTGGAGTCATACAGACCCACTTTAATTTCCTAAAAATGGTAGCATCAGGACAGCCAAGTATATTCGTGATGATGAATCTGAGCATTTATGTTTTTTATGTCCCCAAACAACACACCCAACAGCCCCAAACAATAAGTAAGTTAGCTTGTGATGCCTATGACGTCAACTTTAAAAATTCACGGTGCAGGGCTTCCCTGGTGGCGCAGTGGTTGCGCGTCCGCCTGCAGATGCAGGGGAACCGGGTTCGCGCCCCGGTCTGGGAGGATCCCACGTGCCGCGGAGCGGC
>NC_041217.1:17459260-17475234 GCF_002837175.3 Physeter macrocephalus
AGCGGCTGGGCCCGTGAGCCATGGCCGCTGAGCCTGCGCGTCCGGAGCCTGTGCTCCGCAACGGGAGAGGCCACAACAGAGGGAGGCCCGCATACCACCAAAAAAAAAAAAAAAATTCACGGTGCCTGTGTTTATTCTTGTCAATTTTAAGAGTTAATGCAACTTCTTGAAAAATCATTTAAGAGCAATGTGGTAAAACATGGGTATGTCTCACAGCCGAAATGTGAGATTTGCTCGTATATAAAATCAAAACGGATCATAAAACAGCCACTGAAAACTTTCGCCAATTGTCTGTAAAAGGAGACCCCCAATGACCTACAGCAGGAATATAGATGCAAAGCTGTACTTTGCCTCGTGCCCTGGGGAGGTTTTTGGCTTTAAGATTTTGTCTCCTTGCTGCCAGATGCTAAAGCCAAGTGCATTGCTAAAGCTTTAGACACATTTTCATCAATAAAATTTCTTATAAAACAGATCCTGCAAATGCTGAACTTATCTGCCAAATAACCAATTAATTATTTTACATCTTCGTTGAACAATGAAATACTTTATGATGGGTAAAGGTTTTACCATCACATATTAGTGTTCTGGAAACCACAAGGCCTAGCTTTCAATTAGCAGAAGGCATCACAGTTAGGGATGAAAAGAGGTAATTCTGTGTGTTAGAAATTCTGCCCATAGAGAAATAAAACTCCCAAGGAACAATGACCCAACTAATTTGAGAGAGTTGGGTTTTCAGAAAAACAGATCCTAGTTAAAAGGAAAAGTTCAAACACTGCTCAGATGCCTAGACCCCTCAGTCTTTCGCCTCTCCAATGGCCCTTTCTTTTCGTAAATTGCAGCTATGGAATTTAGGCCATACTTGCCCATCATGCATTAGCGTGTGTTAATCCCAGTTCAGACATTGTCTGTGAGTTTACACTATCATTGACAGTCATAATTTCCTGCATTGGGTCAGTGGGGAATGGTGCCTCCAATTCCCTGAATTTTCCAGAGAAGAGGAAAATCTGGGCTGAAATAGTTCTCATACAGTTGATCTTGTTTCTCAAGTTCAGGCCAGATCTGGCATAGAAGGAGAGGCCCTGTAGGAGAGCATGTTCCAGATGGCTGATTTGGATCTTAATGTAAGCCATTTGCAGAAAATGATGTCACACAGAATGGGCCATGTAATTAAGTGCCATATTTGTTTACCTAACCAGGGTGAAATCAACAACCTCCAGGGAAATGTAAGAAGTAGGCAGCTGGGGCAAGGAACAAAGAATTGTCTTTCAGGTTACAGGCCAGAGAAGAGGGAGACTGGAAGAATCTTCCTTCCTGGAAGAAATTCTTGAACCTTCTGGCATCCTTGGATGGTTGAGCAAAAGAAGATGTGGGAAAATGCAAAAAAAAAAAAAAAAAAAATTCATTTCAAATGATGTAATTGGATGAATCCTGAATTTGAGAAGCTTGCTTTGTCTTCTGGAGAATCTCAGTATCCCTAACAGTGTCTGTGGGTGTCTTGACTTCCGAAAGTTGAACAACTTCTGGAAAGTGAAATTGCCTCCCTAGAAAGTGCCCACTCTCACCTGGCTTTGCGTCCACAGAAATCTCTGAGTTGTGGATTTTGACTTTGGAGTCATAGGGGTGGCTCTTGTTGGAATTCCTGGAAGCCACACATTTACCTCAGAGAAAAAAATTTGGCTTGGCCTCTTCCTCTTTACCCAGTCCAGGATGAAATCCCATCCTTTCAAAAACTTGTAAGTGAAAAATGTTGGTATTGATAGGTCTCAGTATATGTGTTCAACATTGTGCCTTCTCTTGTCCTGTGTGAATGAATGTTCAGCTCTGGCTTTTGGGTATATTTTCTATCTCTGTGTTACTGGCCAAGTCAAATTCATAACGGGCCATGACAAAGACTCCCCAGAGAAACTTTGGTAGAGCTTTCACTTTGGTATCAGACAATCATTTGTGCTATCCTCACTTTAAGATGGTCCAGTATATACAAGAAATTTGTATTTACAAGTAAGATGAATTAGGTGCAATATAACTTTCTTTCTTTAAGAAAATAGTTTTTATTTTATTATAAAATAACCACTAGTTCCCTTAATAATATGCTCCTTTAATGCTTAATTGCCATGATTCAGATTTCTCTGAAACTGACTTCTGGAAAATGTCTTCAGAAACGCATCTGTGATGGATCAATTGTTAGTAAACCTTTATGGAGTCAGCCACCACAGAGTCCTTTAAGCAAGTTGTTCGTATGTGATTGAAGTTTAAATGTCAAAGAAAACAATGCCTTACATATTATAAGGGGCTTGTTTTCCCAGAGAAATAAAAACATTATGAAATCTCTGATTTGGTCAAGCAATACCTCCCTAGGCTCAGGCCCTCCCTAGGTTGACAAGAACATTCTTAGGTGGAAGGGAGCTTCTGCAAGCAGGTGTCAACTTTCCCCTACATCTGAGGAGTCAATCCAAGCAACTACCAGACCCCACCCTCATTGCAAAATGCAAGACTAAAAGTTGAGCGGTACATTACCTTCATCAACCTCCTTCCTGGAAAAGCTGGGTACTTCTCACCACCATGACCAGAGTGAGGTTTTGGCCCTTTTGGATCACTACTTTAGATGACTATTCAGGAATGGTTCCTCACTGCTGCCTGTCAGAGGGTGGGGCTTGAGCCAGGAAGTTGAAGCAGAGCAAAGGTTGCAGGGATACTCACAAGGGTAGTGTGATACGTCCTTGACAGCTCCATTTATGTGATAAATAAGTCCCCTAATTAAAGAGTTCTGCACCCTCAGTTTGCTATTTTTGGTGTTTCCTCTTCAAGAAACAGACACATTGTTACAGTATTCTGTGAACAGAGGCTGAAAAATAATATGCCATTAATTATAAAATGTCTTTGTCCCCTAAACGATAATAAGCATCTTATTTGAAGCATGACAAAAGAGAAGGTTGAGGCAATTATCCCTAAGAGTCAGGAGGAAGGGCAAAGTTTCAGGTCCGATGTGATCATTTATTGAATTTGGTGGCTCCGAGCAAGGCTTTTAATCTCTATGAGTCTCAGTTTCCTCATCCTTGCTGCGAGGAAGGTCATTCCTACCTCAATGGATTGTTGAGAGATGATATGTGGGAAAGCACCTAGTTTAATTCCTGGAACATGATATTGCCTCCAAATAAATACTGAGTCTGACAAATTGTATTACCAAATGGCTCTTTAGAATGGATTCTTTTGTTCTATTCAATATGCTGCATTAACTTTCAGATATTCAGCTCTGCTTTACATCTTTGCCTGTGTAGGGGGAGGAGAGGGGAGGGGAAGGAAAAAAGGATACAAATCCAACATTACCTGTTGATATATTTTTTTCCTTCTTGGATATTTAGTTTATTTCCTATAAGCATTCATGTCTTTATTTTTATCCCATCTTGTGACCTAAACTTGGACTGGAAAGGCTCTGAGAGGTAGGAACCCTTCCTTTGACAAGGGCCATCCCCAAGTTCAGCCTAAAAGGATGTATCCCTCTGAGAGACACCCACAGCTGGCATGGCTCCAGGAATGTAAGCCCATAGGGTAGGGGGTCCCCAGAGAAAGAGAACCAGGTATGACTTTCCTGACATAAGAGAAGCCAGTTTTGGCCTAAGCCATTTTGTGATCTAGGCTTAGCCCTTGATCTAATGCTTGCCCTTGAACAAGTCTCAGTAATTAATGATCTTAAGGGAACAAAAGAATGCAGGAACAAATGACTGTTATCAGGCAAGAGAAGTAACAACAGCAAAGATAACATATCAGTTGTAAAGGCTCCCAGTTCTGTTTCGATAGTAAAGATTAGCCTGAGGAGCTCAACCACCAGATCAACTGGAGCCATGACCTTTTCTGACCTTCCTGACTTCAATCAACTAAAGCTTGGATTCTACCTACTGCCCAAGCCCCTTCATGAATATGCATGTACCCTTAGCTTAAAACTTCCCCAATTTTGCCATTCAGGGAGACACAGCTTTGGGAAAGATCCCGGTGTTTTCCTTACTTGCTGCAAGTGATAAATCCTTCTCCCAGTATTTGACTTGGTTGTGCTTGGCTCGACACGCACCAAGAGGAAAACCCAGTTTTTGGGCAACTGGAATAGAAGTTTTTGATAAAAATGACTAGGTGGTTGGGCCTAACCCAGGTTCCCCAGGGACTGGGCAAGGAATAAAAGAGACCCAGAAGTTTCCAACAAGGGGCACAGAAAATGGCTGAGAGCAGTAACTAAAGTGTGTGTTCTCCAGGGAGGACACATGGCAAGTTGGAAGTGCCTCTGTGGGCAGGGAACATGGGTGGAACATCCAAGCTGAAAAGCAAATGGGAGCTACAGTCAGGTATTGGGAACAAGGGTGAGGACTGAGTGAGGGTCCCTCCAGTACCCGGAACACCAGAGTTTTGATTGGGATTAGCTAACAAGACTAATGCTATACAAATTGTGGACACCTCAAGAATGCAGAGGCCATCATAAGGATCAGAAAGCCCTTTCTCACCTGTTGTAATGAAACCCAGCAGGACCCTGTGGGGCTCCTGGGCACAGAAGCCTTTCAAACAGTTGCCAATCAGGGAAGGGAAGGGATGCAGAGACAAAGGAGGAGCAGCCAAGAAACAGTAGTGCAACCTTGGGGCAGGGTCCTGGTTCCACCTCAAGGGATACACATAACAGTATCTTTGAGCTCTTTACAGAACTAGAACCCCCAACAAATGGAAGACGTTAGCATTCTTCATTCCAGATTCAAGGAACCAGAGAAGCACATCAAGAGACCTCCTGAGACCAGATTAAAGGAATCAGAGAAGCTCATTTGGAGACCACCTGAGGCCAGATTAAAGGACTGTAGGCTCTTCACACACCCTGATCCTTATCAACAACCCTGTCCTTGAACAATTGTTATCAAACTCCTCACCAAATCCTTCCGGGTTGGGACACGGTTTTTTTTTTTTTGCGGTACGCGGGCCTCTCACTGCTGTGGCCTCTCCTGTTGCGGAGCACAGGCTCCGGACGCGCAGGCTCAGCGGCCATGGCTCACGGGCCCAGCCGCTCCGCGGCACGTGGGATCCTCCCGGACTGGGGCACGAACCCGCGTCCCCTGCATCGGCAGGCGGACTCTCAACCACTGCACCACCAGGGAAGCCCAAGGAACACAGTTTTTGAGGGGCATGAGCCCACTGTATCCCCTTTTGCCTGGCAAAGCAAAAAAGCTATTCTTTTCTACTTCACCCAAAACTCTGTCTCTGAGATTTGATTTGGCACCGGTGAACAGAGGCCGAGTTTTTGGCATCAGTAATGCCCTACTCGAAGAGAAGGCAATTTACTATAGAATAATATCATCTACTTGTGAAATAAAATTCATATTTTATGGCAAGACAAGAAAAATTTAAACATAAAAATTCTTCTCTGCCCTTTGGCCTCCTCTCTCTCCCCACTGTGCATTGTGTATCTGCATTATGCATTGACAAGGCCTCCCCCATTGGCAGAAATACCTGCTCAACCGTAAAGAGAAACATTCCCCTAGCATCAAGCTAACTCATTAAAAGATAACATTCCTTCTTGATCTTTTAAGGGGTCACATGACCCGCCAAGATGGCACTTAGATCTGGGTTATGTAAACTATCAATAACACATCATTTGATGTACAGCTCTCTGTCTCAAAAAACCTATATAAACTGTGTCTTGACTTCTAATGAGCAGAACAGTTCTCAGAGCTTTCTGACATGTTCTTCCCGGGTTACAATCCTCAAATTTGGCTCAAATTAAATTTTCCGTTTCTTTCTTAGATCGACTGATTAATCTTTTGTTGACATACATGAATACCTAGCTGGTCTGGAATGAGCTTCTGAGGAAGGCTGTGTGTTTTGTAGAGGGTTACAGAGAAAGATTGGCAGAACCAGTTTGAATTGTTTCCATTTTAATCAGTCTTGCTCAGTCACAGTGGGAAAACTGAGGCATTAGAAACTCATTTTGAGCTTCAATAACAATTGCTCCTAATCAGTATCTTATTGTGGTGAACCTATACCTTTAACACAGAGGAGCTTCGCAAAGTATAGCCACTTAAAGACACCTACAAAAATGAAACCACGAGCTTGTAATGAAAAGACATATTATTTTCTAGGACTGGATAATATGCAGGAAACACCTTCCTGGTGGTTAATTGTAGGCTCCACCAGGTAGGGAGTTTTGTACATTCTGTTCAATAAGTTGATCCAGTGCCTAGAAGAGTACTTGAAATATGGGTGCTGAGTAAATGTTGAACTATTAATAAGATCTTGGTAATCAGGAGGCTAAGGGAAAATGGAAAAAAAGACATATTTACCTGATTTAAGAGAAGACCAGCTTGAATTAGAAAAAAAATCTGAAGTGTAATAGTTTTTTTAAATTTTTAATCAACTTTAATCAGGTATAATTTATGTACAGTAAAATGCAGCCTTTTAAAGTTCATAGTTTTATGAGTTTTGACACTTTTACACTAGTGTAACCACCATCCCAATCAAGATATAAGGCATTTCCATTTCTTCAGAAAGTTTCCTCTGTCTCTTCTCAGGTAACACTGACTAGTGGCTGTCCCTAGGCAACCACTGATCCTATTTAGATTATAATCTAGGATTAGATTTTTCCTCTTTCAGGACTTCCAATAAATGGAATCATATAGTGTGTAATCTTTTGTGTCTGACTTTCTAACAGCCTAATATTTTTGAACCTCATCTGTGTTTTGGATAGCCTCAATGATTCATTTCTTTTTATTGTTGGGTATTATTTCACTGTATGAATATACCACAATTTGTGGTATCCACTTTCTTTTTGGACATTTGTTTCCAGTTTCTAAGTAATATATGTAAATTTTTGATGTGAAAATTTATGTACATAGTGCATATTCAGGTGGACATATGTTTTACTTCTCTTGGGTAATCATCTAGAAGTGGAATTGATGGGTCATTTATAGGTGTATGGTGTTTAACTTTAAGAAACTGTCAAACTGTTTTCAAAGTGGTTGTACCATTTTCTATGCCCCCCAGAAAGATATGAGACTTCCACTTGGTTCACATCTCTGCTCAAATTTGATATTGTCAGTCTTTAAGATTTTAGCTGTTATAGTGGGCACATAGTGGTACCTCCTTGTAGCTTTATAATCAATTTTTTTTTCTTTTATGATTGGCCCATTGTTTGTGTCCTAAGAAATCTTTGTCTACCCTAAGTCTGCAAAGATTTTCTCCTATGTATTCCAGTGTTTTATAGTTTTAACTTTTACTTTAGGTCTATGATTCACTTTGAGTCAGTTTTGAGCATGGTGCAAAGTAGGGTGTTTCTGCATATGGATATCCAGTTGTCCTAGCTCCTCTCCCCATTGAATTACTTTAATACCTTCATTGTAAATCAATTAACCATGTATGCGTAGGTATATTTCTGGATTATCCATTCTGTGCCTTTGATGTATATGCCTATGCTTTTGTTAATACCATGCTGGTTTTTTTTTAAAGGCTTTTATTTTATTTTTAAAATAAATAAATTTATTTATTTATTTTATTTTTGGCTGCATTGGGTCTTCGTTGCTATGCGCAGGCTTTCGCTGGTTGTGGCGAGCGGGGTTACTCTTCGTTGTGGTGTGTGGGCTTCTCACTGCAGTGGCTTCTCTTGTTGTGGAGCATGGGCTCTAGGCTCGTGGGCTTCAGTAGTTGCAGCACGCAGGCTCAGTAGTTGTGGCTCGTGGGCTCTAGAGCGCAGGCTCAGTAGTTGTGGTACACAGGCTTAGTTGATCCACGGAATGTGGGATCTTCCCGGACCAGGGCTCAAACATGTGTCCCCTGCATTGGCAGGTGGATTCTTAACCACTGCTCCACCAGGGAAGTCCCCCATGCTCTCTTGTATACTATAACTTTATAGTTAGCCTTGAAATCAAGTAGTGTGACTACTTCAAATTTGTTCTTCTTCTTTTTTAATATTGCTTTAGCTATGCAAAACACTTTTCATACAAATTTTAGCAAAATTTTGTCAATTTCTACAAAACAAAATATGAGAATTTTGACAGGATTGCATTAAATCTATAAATACATTTGGAGGAGAAGTGATACCTTTTCAATATTCAGTGTTCCAATCTATGAACATGGCATATCTCTCCGTTTATTTAAGTCTTTAATTTCTATTAACAATGTTCTGTTATTTTCAGTAAGGAGAGTTTTCATGTCTTTTGTTAAAGTTATGTCTAAGAATATTATGTTTGGGGGCATTACTGTAAATGCTATTGCTTTTTAATTTTATTTTCCAATTGTTTGCTGTAACACACACACACCCCCACACAAATATATATATATATTTGTATATAGCCTTGTATATATATTTGTGATAAATTTCATCTAAGTTGACAAATTTGTTGTATCATCCTTGTGAATGTCATTATAAAATTTTTCTTTTATCTTTCTTAATACTTTTTATATTAATGTCAAAAATCTTAGTTTAGTCATTTTAGTCTTCTTTGGTTTACTGTTTGCATATGTCTTCTCTATCCATTCACTTATCCTTATCCTTTTGTGTCTTTATATTTCTAATACAACTATTGTAAATACATGTATATATAGCTGACAGATGGCTTCCTGAGAGAAATACAGAAATAATGGAAACCAGGTAACAATGAAACAAAATTCTTTACCTTGTGAAATTATTTTTCAAAAGTAAAGGTAAAAAAATACATTTCCAGAAAAATAAAAATGGAGAGAATTAGTTAGCCATTAGTAGACCCACCCTATAAAAAAAACTAAAGGGACATCTTAAGGTAGAAGAAAGGGAGTCCAGATGGTTACATGGAAATGCAGGAAGGAATGAAGGGCCAAAGAAAGGGTAACCAACCTAGCAATGATCTATTGTGAGACTTGACCCATAATCAAAATATGCTGTAGTCATCTCAGTCTTATTCTTGTCCTTTTGTTTGTAATTGGGCCTCACACTGCTTCCCCAAAAAAGATTTTCCTCTTTTTTGTTCATTACCATCAGTTTTATTATATGGTACATAGATGTGGTTTTATTTGTGTTAGTCTTGCATGGTGTTCATAGCACTTCCGCATTCTGTGATTTGATGTCTTTCTTTAGTTTTAGAAATTGTGTGACCATTTTCCCTTTATTATGGCTTCTTATGTACACTCTCTTCTTTCCTTCTCAGATTCAAATTACGTTTTTTAGCTCTATTTACTGTTTTCCATATGTTTCTTATTTTCTTTTCTGTATTTTTTATCCCTTTTGTTTTCTGCTTCTATGTGGATATTTTATTTTCTGTGGATCTACCTTCCAGTCACTTATCCTCTCTTCTGCTGTGCCACAGCTGCTTTTAAACCCATATATTGCGTTACTAACTTCAATTATTGCATTTTTTGATACTAAGATTTGCATTTGATTCTTTTTTTTTTAAATCTAGATTTCAGTTCTCATAAGAAATTATCAATCTTACTTATGTTTGGTAACTCCAAAAATTGGATCATATGTATATCTGTTTTTATTTTATGCTTTTCTCTTAATACTGCTTCTATATGCCTGCTATTTTTGATTAATTGTGGACATGTTAAATTCAGTAGGTGACCGTGATCCAATCAGGGAGTGAGCTGTTTGTGGCTGGGCTACAGTTTTCATAAAGTTTTATTGGTACTTTATCTCTGCTTCTAGAGTAATGCCCTTCAGGGTCCCCAACTGAAAGTCTGGGTGCTTGTTAAGGTCTCTCTTTCTTGGTAAACCCTAGAGTACAATATTTGTCTCATTTTTACCACGTGACTTTAGAAAACTCTGTTTTTCATTATGTTTTTTATTTGTTTAGCTACTTAGTCTATAGCTTAAAGCAGCATAAGTATTCAGCAAATGTCTTGAAGAGGAAAGAGCACTGAATGCCATTCCTTTGTGTCTCCCTTCTCATTAGATTTTGGCTTCTCGATTGCTGGCTTCCTTGGTAGTCCCAAACTCTGTATTTGTCTCTCTGGTCCAGTGATATTGCCGGCTCCTCTGTCTCCTAACAGCAGTCCTTTGCCTGAATTCTCAGCTTCTGTTTCTCTACTGAGAATCAGCAAATGCTCCGTAGGGGAAAACACTTTAAAGAGTATCAGTTGATCTGTCTCAGATTCCTTTGACTCCAAGATCTTAATTCCCCAAATCTTGCTTGCCTTTGCAACCCACCAAGGACCTCAAGCAAAAAATAAATAAATTAATTAATAAATTAATTAAAACTATTTTATCTGGCTTTTCCACTTCTTCCAGGCTGAAATTGGTGTGCTGCAAACTACTTTATCATAACTGAAAGCCAAAGTCAGACCAACTCCATGAAATTATGTGTGTGTGAATTTGAAATTTGAAATCCAGTATTTTTCTCCTTCCCTTTTCTCTTCACCATTGGGTTTCCCCTCTACAGACATACCTCGGAGATATTGCAAATTTGGTTCCTGACTACTGCAATAAAGTGAATATCACAATAAAGTGACTCACATGAATATTTTGGTTTTCCGGTGCATATAAAAGTTATGCTTGTACTATACTGTCATCTATTAAGTGTGCAATAGCATTATGTCTAAAATAAGTATATATTTTAATTTAAAAATACTTTATTGCTAAAAAAATGCTAACAATCTTCTGACCTTTTAGCAAGTCGTAATCTTTTTGCTGGTAGAGGGTCTTGCCTTGATGTTGACGGCTGCTGACTGATCAAGGTTGTGGCTGCTGAAGATAGGGGTAGCTGTGGAAATTTCTTAAAATAAGACAACAAGGACATTTGCCACATAGATCGACTCTTTATTCCCAAACAATTTCTCTGTAGCAGGCAATGCTGTTTGATAGCGTTTTACCCATAGTAGAACTTCTTTCTACTATGGGTAAATAGTAGTCAATCTTCTCAAACCCTGCCTCTGCCTTACTAACTGAGTTAATGTAATATTTCAAATCCATTGTTGTCATTTCAACAATTGATTAAATTTGCTACCTTATGTAAGTGCAGTTTGTGGCTTCCCAAAACAATTACAATAGTAACATCAAAAATCACTGATCACAGTTCACCATAACAAATATAATAATAATGAAAAAGTTTGAACTATTGCAAGAATTACCCAAAGGTGACACAGAGCCATGAAGTGAGCAAATGCTATTGGAAAAATGGTGCTGATAGACTTGCCACCAACCTTCAATTTGTAAGAAACTCAATGTCTGTGAAATGCCATAAAGTGACGTGCAACAAAACAGGTGTACCTATACGATTAATTTGCACAACATGCAAAGGACAAGTTAAAAAAGTTGGCAATTCTAACCTAGCTGTTGTTCAGATAGACTGGGTCCAACCAGATCTTTGATCTGGTTAGTCTGACTTCATGTGCATACACCATGCTCTGAAAGCCGATACATTCAGGCCCTGGACACTGAACTTTTGTTTCTAACAATAACTGCTCACCCTCCTTCCTCTGCTCTCAGTCTTGAGCCAACTTCCTCCCTGACTCCTGATTTCTGTCCCATCACCAGCCAAACTCTTGCTTTTTGGACGCCAGCTTAGTTTTGTCAGTTTCATCCTAGGTGCTCTCAAACAGTATGGGATTAGAGTTACCCCAGGGTCTGTGCCCTTCAAATGTTATTAAGCTTGTTAAAAATGTAGGTTTCTAGGGAATTCCCTGGTGGTCCAGTTGTTAACACTCCGTGCTTCCACTGCAGGGGGCACAGGTTTGATCCCTAGTCAGGGAACTAAGATCCTGCGTGCTGCGGTGGTGCGGCCAAAAAAAAAAAAAATGTAGGTTTCGGGCTTTGACCTCAGATTCTGATTAACAATTGGTCTGAGATGAACCCTAACTAACAATTTTTATTTTTAGTAAGCCTCACCCTAGCACCTGAAAACCCTGGCTCCATTCTGGGACCCCACAGACTGAGAATGGCTGACTTCACCAGCTTTGCTCAGCCCTGTGCCCTGGAAGGGACATGACTCAGTGAGAATTTAACTCATGTGGATTTTTGCTGTTTGAAGTGATCCCTGCCCTCTGGAGAAAAATAATCAGAGGATTATAGAGAATTATCTCCCCTAAAGGCTATGAGGACATAGCCCATTATCCATGTTAGGTGGCAGTATGGCAGATCACGTGCCCGTGTCCTTTGCCACTCTCTGACTCAGAATCTTTACAATGTAAAGTTAAACTCAGAAACACCTGCCATTGATTGTCTGAACTATTCTCAGGCAATCTGGAAAACGCTTTCTCATCAGCTACACATTGTCTCCCCAACATCTTAAGCTATTATTCAGAACATTTCTATTCTTCATTTTATACTTAGGCCCATGAAGCCAAGCCAAGAAGACATTTTTGTATTCCCCTGTCTCCCTACCAGTATTGGAGGAATGTCAACAGAAAGAAGAAGGGATATTATTTAGGGTGGCCTGAGGGGTAATAAGCAGGATTAATGGGATGAAATTGAGCAAAGGAAAATTTAAAGCTAACCTCAGGAACATTTTCCGAAGATTGAGATCAATGATCCTGTGGAATTAAGATCCCAGGAGAGGTTGTGGGAGCCCTATTACTTGAATCAGTTCAAACTAGACTGGACCAAATATTTGAATATAATCCCACCTTGGCAGAGAGGAAACCTGCAATGGCTGGAAGATGGAAAAAATGACCTAATAGGTCTTTTCCGTCCCTGACTTCTATGAGTCATCCAATCTATGCTGTCGTGCGTCACACTGCTGGCCAGACCCGGGTCATTCGCTATACATTTCAGCCACAAAATCCTCAGATTTTGACTACGTCCCAGCTAAACGGCTACCTCAGCAGAGGCTGAGGGCTCCTTTGGGATTTCTGGTTAGTTTATAATCAATTAAATATCAGAAATGAAGGCAGAAATCAGTCATAGCAGTGGACGGTGGTGAGTAATTGAGTTATTTTCCCTGTCCTCTGGGAGGCTCACCCTCAACCCTTTGCAGACTGACAGAAATCTTTCCACTGCAGTTGTCGTTTGTAACTCTGCCTCTCAGGCTTGGCTGGCCTGTGGACTATGCTGGGACCAGCCTCCTGCAGCAGCTCCCGGCCTGCTGTGGCCTCTTCTGCCACAGTCAACTCCCCTTCAGCTGCGCTGGTGGAAGGCGCTCTCTTTACATGCCCCAGCCTGGGGAACCGGCGTTCCGGAGAACTGCTTCAGGACTGTCAGCTGACACAAGTCCCAGAGCGTTTTTTGAGAACATTATTATTATTAGCTGCATCTTTTCTCCAAATACAATGTTAGGAGAACACCTAAAGCTGATCAAAGCAGAACTTTTTTGATTTCAACAGGGAAGGGGAGCCAGGACCCACAAGAAATTTTCTTCTTGCCACTCTCCTGCCTCATCCCTCTTTCCTGAAGCTTCATAGAGGAATGCATACAAGCCACTATCAGGCACATATTCAAAACCAATTCTCTACACCCTTGCACGTGGCTTCTTGACATTTCATGGTCCATGAAGTCCACAAATGGCAGATGAAACAATTCCTGCATCTCCAGACTTCACAGAGCCCGGGGAAGCAAGACATCTGCTCTAGACCTAGTTATCCATTCTCCTTTCCCTCTTCTGGGTCCTCAACCTCTCAGGCTGCTGGTGGTTGGAGAGTGATTGGAGAAGAGAGCAGAAAAGGATTGGCTATGGGTGCTCACAAAGAAGTGTATTTCATGTTAATTACATGAGCCCTTAACCTCTGCTTTCCCTGTCACCAAGGAGAAATAGCAGCATTACCTGGTCTTCCTTTTTTGTTTCTCCTCTCTTGCATGTTGTTTTGTGTGACTTCAAGTCTGACCTAAATGTACATCACAGCCTGGTTTTGCGAGGCATGCTGGGAAGCATGGTGGAATCATGGAGGATCAGTCCCCCAGCCCCGAAGCTTTAGGAAGTGCGGAGAGAGTCCCTGGCTTCCCCAAGGGATTCCTTAGACAAATCTCCTGAACTGCAGCTGGCCTCCGTGTTTCCTTCTCCACTTTCTGGGTTTCAAAGCATTCTTAGCTAAAATTCTAAGTCCTTCTAGCTAGTAGGGAGAGAAGTAAATGGATTTGAACCTAAGCCTATCTGATATCATAGTCCAGAGTCTAAACCCCGGCATTGCACTTGCTCTCACTTAACTAGACAGCCTGCACAGCAGCGGGAATTCTCAGTTCCACATTTCTAAACCTCCTGCTCTGTGTAGGGTTTCCGTAATGCAGCCAAGTAAAGAGCATCATTGGGTTCATGTTTATTTACGACCTCCTTCCTCTGGCATTTCTTCCTTGCTGCTTTCAATTTCAAACAGGCTGAGATGAGAAGGGTTAAGTCACCTGTCCTTTCACTGGCCAACTGGTTAATGCTCTTTCCTTCTATTGTCCCTCTCATTAACCAGAGACAAGTTCTTCATTAACCAGAGTTAAGTGCTGCCCTTCACTAGGACCTAAGGCTCCTTACTGGTTTTGGTTTCGTCAGTAATTTCCTATGTTAGTAAAAAGGCAGCTTTGCGTTAGGAGCAAACCTGGGAGTCACTGAAATCCAGTTGGTTATTTGGGGATGTCAGAGTCCTAGACTCAGAGCTAGAAGGACCCCTAGATTAGAGTGTCCTCACTCCCCGCCTCCCGCTTCCCTGAATGAGAAGAAAAGAACATAAAGAGGTTATATGGCTTGGCCAGGGTCACACTACTTAAATGAGAGAATTAGGAGTGCATGAAGGTTTCACTTCCAAATCCGTGTTTTTTCGTTTACTCCACGTCGCTCAGAGAAGAGCAGGGCAAAGGGTTAGGGCGTGAGCTTGAGCAATGAGTGGCAACTTTTAGAGAAAAGTTTTGGATAGAAATTTCCTCGGAGGACAATCTTTTATGAGCCAGTCCTCAGAGGGCCTCGTGTGAACACATCAGAGACGTATGGATTACAAACATTGAAAATCCATATGGGTTGAAGAATGGAGACAGGGGAAGGATTTTGGCAAACACATTGGCTTTTTTAATATCTATGTGTATGTGTCTGTCGATGTATATATATTATCAAATTTAAAACATTTGAAAAGCAGTTTTAGCCTAAACCACAGAGTGGCTCATCCATCCCCACTAATAAGTTCCAATCCTTCTGCTGTGTGGTCTCTCCATTCCATGGGTTAGGACCCCACTAAGTCTGTTCTACTTCAATCTGAATCCTGCCTGTTTTACACATTTTGAAGATAGGTAGAGAGAGACTAAACCTCACTCTCCCCTACAGGAGCCCCACTCCCAATAGTCAGCATTTAGCCGAATGGTTTCATTGTATTTTAAAGTGTCTTAAGTCCACTTATAAATAAATTGGGCTATACCAATGCTTTTGTACTGCACAACATGAAAAATGAACAGTCAGCTTAAAATAGATTTTCTCTCATTGCCAAGTACATTATGTGAAAAATGTACTCCATCTGGCAGGATAGACTGTGTGGTCGTGGGGATGGAGCTCAGATAAGGGAGCAGTCCTTTGTGTAAAGAGGACGCCGCTCAGACCCTGATCCCTATCAGGACGTATGCCACAATCCGTCTAGAAGTCCATGATAGACCAAGCCATGTCCTCTTCCTGACACACACAAACAATGGCAACTGACACTCATGAGCCTGGAATGAATTACACTCTGCCTCACTTTCTCCTTCAGTTTTCAATGTACCAGCCTCCAGATCAGAGCCTTCAGTGGGTCCGTCTAAACCCTGAAGCATGGCATTCATCATTTCACAATCGTTGACACCTCCTGGAGCTTTCGACTATTTCTTCACCCTGGCAAAGCTGATGTTACAGTCAGCTACTTGTGACTCTTTACTCTTTGCCCTTGTTCCTTTGCTCATTTGCTCTCCAACCTGACATTGCCTTCTACTCTTTGCCCATAGATCCATATTCATCACTTTCTTCAAGGTCCATAATGGTGTCCAGTTCCATAAAGATGGAATCCCTAATTCTATCTAAATGTAATAATTTTTTTTTTTTTTTTTTTTTTTTTTGCTGTACGTGGGCCTCTCACTGTTGTGTCCTCTCCCGTGGTGGAGCACGGGCCCCGGC